>NC_047117.1:1103875-1438695 GCF_902500255.1 Thalassophryne amazonica | reverse complement strand
AGTTTGACCAGATAATGCTTACCCTAGCCTCGTGTGGCATACATCACTAGTGATGGATATCGATAAGATTTTATTGATATCGATGCCATTATGGATTCTGCCTATCGATCCGATTCCTTATTGATTCCTTATCGATACCTCTTCTGAATTTTGTACTAAAAGTAGACTTTACAGGTTTTCTATGTATTTCATTGAGTCTTAAAGTAAATAAATATGAAACTAACTAACTAACTAATCATTAGATTATTAATATATAAACAAAAATAAATTTAAAAAATATTACAATTTGTAATACATTTGACTCTTTTATGACAACAAACGCTTGACAGCTGCAACTGCTTAATGCTAATTTTAACATTGAAAATGCCATAGACATGCTAACATGTTAGCATCAGTCCTGTTTTTAAGTTATAAAATACATCTATCAACTGTTTCAGAAGACCATAACAGTCAGTTTAACATAAAAAAAGGTAAATAATACTCACAGCCATATGCTCTTTAGGGTTTTAGTGGGGGGAAATTAAGATAAGCGAAAGAAAAAAATGAATCAACGAAGCAACGATCGAAGCACTTCTTCTATCTGCGTATCACTGCTTCGATTGGTTCAAGGTTCAAAGCAAAGCCGCGCTGCAGAAAAGTTGATTACAGACCCGCTGCAGGGTCTGTAATCAATGTAGAGAAATTATAATTTTCCTGACAAACACCCCCAAAAACAACGGCCACTCTGAAGGACCAATAACAGAATCGTTAAGTAAAAAGCTTATTGATGTCGGTGGATCGAATCATTTCTCAACGATACCCGAAAGGAACTGGTTCTCAATACCCATCCCTATACATCACACTGACAAAGTGAGGAACCTTGGGGTAATTTTTGATCCTACGTTGTCCTTTGACCTCCACATTAGAGATATTATGAAGACTGCTTTTGTCCACCTGCGAAATATAGCAAAGTTTCGTCCCATCCTGCCTATGGCTGATGCTGAGACCCTGATTCATGCGTTTGTCTCTTCTAGATTGGACTACTGCAATGTTCTATTTTCTTTTTTGCCACAGTCCAGCATTAGGGCTCTCCAATTGGTTCAAAATGCTGCCGTCAGCAGAAGGTTTGATCACATTACACCATTTTGGCGTCTCTTCACTGGCTTCCTATCCCTGTGAGATCAGATTTTAAGGTTCTGCTACTAGCCTATAAAATTGTTCATGGACTGGCACCTCCCTATCTAGCTGACCTAATTAAATCCTACGTACCTGCCCGGGCTGTGCGTTCACAGGATGCAGGACTTCTTTTGTCCCTAGGGTGAATAAAAAGTCTATGGGTCATAGAGCTTTCTCTTATCGTGCCCCTGTTCTGTGGAATGGAATGATCTCCCGGCATCAATAAAACAATCAGATTGTTTGGAGACTTTCAAGTCCAGACTTAAGACACACTCATTTTCCCTTTCATATGGCTAGCATACTGGCATAGTATGTTACTATGCTTTTTACCCTTTTTAATTAATTTTGTTAGTAAACAGAGCATGCCACGGCCTCAACTTTATCTAAAGTCTATGTCTTCTAGTGAAGCTTAGGGCTAGTGGCCGGTGAGCACCTTAGTATTTCTTCTGTTTTTCTTGTTGCTTAATGCTGACAAATTATGCTGTATTTGTTGTGTTTCTGCTCCCTGATTTTGTTTTGCTCTCTGTTTGAGGTGCGGCTCCATCCAAGGATGGGAGTGGGTGTCTTCTTCTGCAGATCTCTCGTCCTGTGCACCAGAATGGACTCCCAAAATTTCCTGTATATTTGTATTGTCAATTGTGTTGGTAGTCAATCAATCAATCAAGTTTTATTTCTATGCACTTTACAACAGTTTTCACTGAACCAAAGTGCTTTCCAATAGCACCAGCTAAAGATAAAATAAAAAGAAAAGTCCGAAAAACACAATAAAACACAATAAGAGCATCCAAAATAGAATAAAAATAGACAAAAAAGTGTCAAAGCAATTATGTGCAAAAAGCTGCCCTGAACAAGTATGTTTTTAACTTAGCTTTAAACAGAGGCAAGCTATTAATGGACCTCAGTTCAGGAGGTAATGCATTCCACAACTTAGGACCTGCTACTGCAAAAGAATGGTCACCCCATTGTTTGGACCTGGACCTGGGAACCTCAAGAAAATTTTGGTCAGCAGACCGAAGTGCTCTGACAGGGTTGTGTGTTTTTAACAGGTCACATAAATAAGAAGGTGCAATGCCATTTACAGCTTTAAAAACAAACATTAACAGTTTAAAATCAACTCTAAAACAGACTGGAAGCCAGTGCAGGGAGTAAAGTAAAGGAGTGATGTGGCTGTGCTTCCTGGTATTGGTCAACAGGTGAGCAGCAGCATTCTGGACCAGTTGGAGTCGGTTTAGAGAGCCTTGAGTGATACCAACATAAAGTGCATTGCAATAGTCAACCCGGGAGCTGATAAAAGCATGCATAGCCTTTTCAAGGTCCTTTTGGCTTAGAAAGGGTTTGACTTTTGCCAGGAGTCTCAGCTGGAAAAAACTGGCTCTTACCACACTGTCAATTTGTTTCTCAAACTTTAAACAGTCGTCAAACCGCACACCAAAGATCCTTACCACAGCCCTAGCATGTAGCATGGCTTTGGAATAAGGTTGTAACATAAAATGAGGAAAGAGTGAAGGTATCAAGCTGGTTGGTCAGGAATTGTAGGATACAAATGCATGGCTCAAACAAATAGCTCTGGTTGTAAAAAGGTTTTACTTGGAAGGATTGCAGAGGTCGGTACACGAGTAGGCAGTCCAAAACAAGCAGAAGTACAAAATCATCAGGCTAAAGATGTGGTCGTTGCAACATGCAGGAGGTCAGAAACACACTATAAGGCAGGCAGGACAAAGGAACGCAGGAACAGAGCAGGAAAGTGGTACAAGGCACCACAATCTGGTGAAGGACTAACACACCCAGTGAGCTTATATAACCCCAGGTGATGAGCAACAAATCAAGAACAGGTGTGCATGGATGGCACCAAAGAGACGGAAATGCCCACCACCAAGCACCAAGAGACAGAGAAGAGAGACAGAGACAGACAGACCCAAGCAGAACAACCCCACAAGAAAATAAACATAGACATGTGCAGGCGCCACCCCACGACTGAGATGAGGGGATGGTGAATAGCTTTGAACCTCCCTCTGTTAAGGATACCACCCTTTCCCACGTCCGAAAGGACCTGGAAGTGTTCCTTGTGTGTTCATGAATCGTGAGAGACACAAAAAACTCAGAATTCAATTTGCAATATACAGACCTTAAAAGGTTTATTGAAGAATACAGCAGAACATATCAGAGGATGGTCATCATTCACCAAGCGCAGGGTGGGTTCAATGCAACACACTTTATTACGCAACAACGATACCAACAGGTTGTGTGTTCAGGAAAGAACCTCGAATGCTGGAAACACACAATCTTTATAGGGATGGTTCAATTCAGTTCAGTCGGGGTGTTATTGTCTTCTGATTGGTTAACCGGGGGAGACCAGGAGGTCATGAGAGGTCTTCGGGAAGTTGGCGGGGGAAAGGTCTTCGAGAAGTGGCATGGGGGAAATGTCTGGGGCAAACGGATTGCTGAGTCAGATGTCTGGCTGGACATCTGATCCTAAAACCAGTTTAAACCTGTTCAACAGTCCATATATGGAGGTGTCTTCAATTTTAGTGTGCCATAGTACAGACAGTGAGAAACCACAGTTCTAATATCAGCACAGACGAAGGTTTCAGTTCCTATATGTCAGGAGAGTCAAACATTTCCACAGGGAGTCAGCAGAAAAAGGTCACATCAGAGTTCATTCAACAGCAATAACACATTTAAACAATTAATCATAATGAAACATTATTCCAATTACATGATAAATCATACAAAGCATTTCCAAAGGATTATGTGTAGTTTAACAAAACATAAGATCTTTAAACATATTATAGCATAAGCATTATGCTGGCATAAATAATGACTTTATTCAAAGTGGTCAATGCCGGGCTTACCTACAGGAAGTCAACAACACGTCAGCAGTCACACATGGTCAGTACAATTCATCATAAGCACATATTACAATCCTTAAACCATATAATATTGTATCATTTCAAAATCATAATAAATCAATTAAACACCTATCAAAACATAACATACACGTTCTCATTTGTTTGGCATCGTGATAAATCTCTTCAGCACATTATAGCAACAATATCACACCACAGCCTTTATTCAGTCCATACAGTATTCAATCCATCATTAGAACAGGACGGTGCACCTACTTCTAAACATTTGTTACTTTCCAAAATAATGAACACAAAGCATTCTATTAAATGTGATAACTTTTAGCATTGTTAGCATGCAAAGCTAATTAAGAGCAAAATAACATATATATCTTCACCTCCAAACTGCACAAATTTCCTTATGGATGCTGTTCGCAGGCCAGCGACATACTAACCTTACGCTAGTGACTAAAAGCTGCTGGATATCCCATCCGAACAAGTCATAGTGTGCAAATAGTGTTCATGGTGGAGCTGTAGAATGCTCCAACCAATGGCAAAAATTTGACACGTTCAAAATTATCGTGAGGCTGTGACCCATCATGATCCACAAACGTAAATGCAGATTGTAATCTGTGCAGATAGGGTGTGAAATGTGTCTTTTACTTTAATTTTACAGACAGCTTTAGTTTTTATTTTATTGCATCTTGAATTAAATCACATCTGCTTGAATGCAGACTTCACTGTGATGCCAGCCTTTTGCTTAATGCTCATAAATTATACCGTATTTGTTGTCTTTCTGCCGCCTGATTGGTTTTTTCTCTCTATTTGAGGTGCGGCTCCATCCAGAAGTGGGAGTGGGCGTCTTCTTCTGCAAGCCTCCTGTCCTGTACACCAACATGGACTCCCAAAATTTCTTGTATATTTGTATAAGCAAAGTGCACATCTCGGACCGCGCAGTGCATTATGGGTACGCTAAATTTTTCGGCTACCAATCCACAAGCTATGACAGCGGAAAGCAGCGAGGAGTGCTGTGATTTGGATCATTTCAACCGCTGGTAAGGTGACGATTTAAAGCGTTGTTGTAAGCTCTGCGGATTGCCTGTTACAACCAGGACTACGTACGGCAGTGGACAGAAACGGAAAGAAGAGCTGCTGCCCTTGCGTACGCTGCATCATTACAGAAACTGCCGTTGGTGCCGATGAAGGAGGAAGAGAGAGCCGCTGTCGAAAATGACTGGTCCTTGTTGATAGTTGGAGACAAACAAATTTCTGATCCCTTGAAGGCAACCGACGGATGGTTAGACGAAGTCCAGAGTCTGAAACTGTGGATATTGCAGAATATTTGCTAAGCAGGGATGAGAAATCACAATTCCGTTGGCTTCGTAATGACTACAGTGATGGTGGGTCTCACATATAACTTCTTTGCTGTCACATTTGTTTTGATAAGTTGACAGACATACAATGATATGTGCATGCATGCACAGTTTGTTTATACAACATGTCAATTGTACAATATTACGCGCCACGTCATCCATGGAGCAACATTACAGTCATAAGCCGATGCACGAAAACTGCGTCATCAGCCACATTATAATTCGTCACGGTTTCAGGATATTGACAAAATAAATGTGTGCAAGAAACTTACAATTTTAGTCCGTCTTTTATGTCCGTCTGGATCTTTCTTTTCTGTGGGGAAATTGTGTAGAATGAACGAAGGTTGACGACCACATTTCTTCTTCTTTCCGTCTTTGTGTGGACTCGGCAGAGCTTTGCAATAATGTGTTTTCAGCCAACTTTCAAGCCTATAAATTCCGTTCGAGCATTTGAAAACAGCACAATGCGCCCCTTTCATTATTGTATGTGTCGCTTAAGACTTAAAGCCTTTTAAACAATCCCTGTAAGCCTTAACTTTTACAGTCCGCTAATGCTACTGTATACGAAATTCAATGGGAGCGGTGTGAGTTTGGTAGTTGGAATTTTTGACCCGGTTTGACCCACGCATGCACAGATGCATTGCACACTTCGCTTATTGTCAATTGTGTCTGTATCATGGCCCAAGCAGACGGTCACCCCTTTGAGTCTGGTCTGCTTGAGGTTTCTTCCTCAAATCATCAGAGGGGGTTTTTTCTTATCACTGTCGCCTGTGTGCTTGCTCTAGCAGTTGGTAAGGTTAGATCTTAATTGTGTGAAGCGACTTGAGGCAGCTTTGTTGTGATTTGGCACTATATAAATGAAATAAATTGAAATTGTATGTGCAGTTCAAAGACTCATTGTTCATTTACCTTTTTAAAGCTTCTCTGGATGTATAATTGCTTTATTCCATCTATATATATATGACTGCATTCCCACCCATCCCTCAAATACAATCATAAAATGGAGTGGCTATTTGCCCAACTGTTGGTTCAATAAAGTAAATACGTGAGCATATACGCCTAACTACAACCAATCAATGAGCGCGCTTGTAAGTTCACTTCCGCTTTCAACGCGGGGAAAAAAGGCGGATATTTTCTTGCAGGCTGCAGGAGGGTTCGCAGCCCGTGGAGGGGCTGTGATCTGTTTGGTTCATCACACCCAGGAAACTGTGTCAAACTAACACCATCTTACAGACTACAAGCAGCATTTTGCTCAAAAACTGTTTCATCGTTAAATGTTACTTATGAAGTTTGAAGTCTGCTTTCATCCATTGCGGTGGTTTTTTTTTTTGTTTGTTTGTTTGTTTTTTTGCAGTAATTAAAGACAGCACCGTTAAATGTGTCAAACATATGCCAGTTGTCACAACACAATAGAGCCTTAAAGTGGTGTAAAAAACATAGTTTAGATGAACAAAATGTGCCAAATACACGATCACGGTTGGATGAACAAGGTAAGACATTATATTTATCTGCCCAACGGTTGGGCGAATAGCCTTTGCCATCATAAAATTTGCTGTTGACACCACTGCGGTGGGACAGATCTCCAATGGCAATGAGGCAGCCTACACAGATGAAGTTGAAAGGTTAGTTGAATGGTGCACAGAACATAATCTAACCCTGAATGTAAAGAAAACTAAAGAGATCATAGTTGACTTCAGGAAGCACAAGGATGGCCCCTCCCTCTTAATCATTAAAGGTGAGGTAATAGAGAGGGTCTCTTGTTTTAAATTTCTTGGCACCTGGATCACTGAGGATCTTAAATGGGAAGTAAACACATTTGCTGTGGTCAAAAAGGTGCACCAGAGGCTTTATTTTCTTTTTTATTTATTTCTTTATTTTCGAGAGTGTTTTAACCTGTTGTATCATAGCACGGTTTGCTAAATGCTCTGAAAACAACAAGGAATCCATCAGACAAGTCATAAGAACAGCAGAAGAGATCATTGCTCTCCCTCTGCCCTCACTGGATGATATTTTTAGGACTCGCTGCCTCCGTCAAGCAAGCAGTATTCTGCAGGATCATGGAACACGCCCCTCGCATCACCTTTTCTCTTTGCTTCCATCCGGCAGGTGTTATCGGGCCTTCAAAGCCCCTACACAAGGCTAAAAAAAACAGCTGTTTTATCTATTTTTAACTTTTAGGTATATTTATTAATGCTGGATTGTTTTTTTTTTGTTGTTGTTGTTTTTTAGATATTTAAGGGTTTTTATTAAAGTTGGGTATTTTAAATGTTAATTGATGTTTTAGAGGGATATGTGCAATATGGGACGTGCAGCATGGGACAAGTGCAATATGGGACAATGACAATGTGGGATCAGTGCAATATGAGTTATGTTTGTTGGGGATAGTGCAATATGAGACATATAGCTAACTGGTGTCAGGGATTTGGCCGGGTCAGGGCACTGAGCCCTTGTTTTTCCCCTTGTTGTGGTTCTCCGTCTGCTTCAGCTTTGATTTATCAGTAATTATTTTCATCATGAGTTATTCTGTTATGTTTTTCTTATCATGTTGTTACTTTTTATACTTTAGCCATTGTCCTGTTCTGTTCAGCCGGTTTGTGTTTTCATTGATTATCATTTAGCTTTCATCTGTATATGTTGGCTGTTGTTTTCTGTTGTTCTTTTATATCGGGTTTTGATTTCTGTTTATTAGTCTGTTCCTGTTGTTGCATGACATTCTGACAATGATTTCTGTTTTTGCCGTTTGTTTCCACTCTGCACCTCCCATCATGTCTTCATTCCTGGTCTTACGCCCAGTTACTTCTGTTCACGCCCTGCACCTGCCGTTATGTTTTCCCTCACTTTGATGCAGTCTGTTTTGTTTCTGTTCACTCACACTCTTGCACCTGCTCCTGTGTCTTTGTCTATTACATCACGCCACTTTGCTCACTCCCTTCCTTGCACTCTTGCCCTGTCTTACTCTTTAGCCAGAAGCCACACCCCCTTCTAGATTGTTCCTCATGTGCACCTAGTTTACACCACCTGTCCCTCGCTTCTCACTAATTAGTCCACAAGTATTTAAACCCCACAGTCCTTCACTTCCTCGCCAGATTGTTGTCTTAGTACACTTTCCAGCGCCCATCACAGTCCTGTTTTTGTCCTGCCGTGTTCTGAACTTTGCTCTGTACCTCGACCATGCCTTTTGCTTCATCCCGGATGTCTGAGTTTGCTTGTGCCTCTGAACCCTGCTCGTTTGTGACTGCTCGCAGTGACTGCGAGCAGTCACAAACAAATCAGACACACACTGATTACATGTGTACCGAAACCAGGTCTGGAATAAAGACCATGATTTCTCCAACACCAAGACCTTGTCTGGGAGTTTGCATTGCAGGTCCAGCCACTCCTGGTGATGGGCTCCCGCCCGTCCTGACAACTGGAATGGTGTAATTTAGACGTCTCTGAGCTTGTCTCACCCCCCCACCAAATCTCCTGATGTTCTTAATATTTATTGAAGTATGTGTGTGGGTAAGTTATGTGTGAGGGCGGGCATTGTTTTTGAGGATGCACAAGCAAATTTCGTTGTGCTGATTGCTGTGCAATGACAATAAAGGTGATTCTGATTTTGATAATATACAAGTTCACTCTTGAGAGGAACACATTTTTCAGATGTACACAGATACATTTTAGCTTTGTAATGTATTGTGACAACCACATCTATAGACAGTACCATTGTGAGCACATGGTGTTGTGTTCAATGCCACTTTTAATTGCCAATGCTCTGGTGACACACAACTGCAGACTGCTCTTGTGGACAATCAGCACACAATTACCTTGTATATGGAATCCAAACATCATTCAGGGCCAAAAATTGGTAATGGGAGACCTGCCTCAGAGGCAGTGGCACTAACAAAAAAACAAGAGGCAGAGCCGGCTGGTATAACTAAACATGCTGTGATTTTCTTTTGGGGTGATGAGGATGGAGATGATTAGGAATGAATATAAAGGGACAGCACAGGTATGATGGTTTGGAGACAAAGTCAGAAAGGTGAGATTGAGATGGTTTGGACATGTGCAGAGGAGGCTACTCGTGGTATATAGGGAGAAGGATGCTGATGATGGCGCCACCAGGCAGGAGGAGAAGGGCAGGCTAAAGAGGAGGTTTATGGGTGTCCTGAGGGAGGACATGCAGATGAGGTGAGACAGAGGAGGAAGACACAGAGGACAAGGTGAGATGTGCTGTGGGTGGAGATGGAAGAATCAGAAGCTGATATGGTGTTTTTCATGATTGCAGAGACAAAGAGCGAGAGGTTAATGTTGTACATGTTATATTTATCTATAGATTCCTGTTCCTCCTCACATAAGTATGCATTGTGTACACATGACCACAAGGAAATTGATTCTACAGAATTAATATTCACCAGCTTTAGTATTTAGTATTAGTAGTTTCTCTCATGAGTGTATGTGTATGTATGTGTTACAATTACAGCAATATTTAAAGTGTAGATTTGTAAAATCCTAGTGTCCATACCATCTGCTATCTGTGAATTGTTTTGTTTTTGTACATATAGCATATTGGTTAATTTCTACAAACTTGTGTAAACTAATGATACAATAAATCTGTAAAGCTTACATTGCTTGAAGTGCCCTGAATAGCAGATTAAAGTTTCTTGAAATTCAGTGAGACAAAACACACACAGCACAAATCTCTGACACCAAACCACACATATGAAGGTACGTCAAACAATTCTCAGCTTCACTCATAAAATATCACATCACAGGAGAAGGATTGTTTGTGCATATTTTTTTTTTAGCACTGTCTCCTTTAACTTCAATTCACTTCATCCACCAATATTCAAGCTTCACTAACCCTTCGCAGAAGAAGGTCACATCTTGAGGGTCCAGATACTGTGCAAAAAGGGCCAAAACTCACACTGGCACCAGTAGATCATGGCAGTGTTCTATTTATTTTAACACCGGTTATATCAGACGGTTATCTAATTACAACTTGGCTTTTTTTTTTTTAAAATGCCTCTTTTTTTTACAAATAAGAAATGGCATATTTTACAAAAGCACATTTATCTGTAAACACCAACACACAACATACCTCACATTAACGTGTTGGTTTACATAGAATAAATGAGTCAACCAATCAGTGTTAGCAGAGGCACATTTTACCCAGAATGCCATCTGTCTGTTTGTTACAAAACTTCAGAATTAGTGCATTGTTCAACATTAAAAGATATATGTTATATCTTAACTTTGCACAAATGACAGAATTGACATTAATGGAGTTATTCTATCAGTATTCATTTTATTTATACACCAAACCATAACTCAGCATTGCTTTATTTTCCAAGACCTCAGCCTGACGACAGCATTGTGTTTGAGTAGAGAGTTGAGCTTTGTGGCTCCTCTCAGTTTGCTTCTGTGCTGGAAGCCATGCAGTAAACTGGAGCTTCCAGCAGGGGGCAGGACGCTCAAGGACAGAAGTGCTGATTCATTGTTTGTGTCTGTCGTCACCTTTGATGCTTCCAGAAATGATCGTGGTGTTAAAACTCAAAATCAGCTTGTCAGTAGTTGCAAGTGTACCAGAGACAATACTGGAATTTATCGGTTATCTCTAACTTCCCATACATTTTTGGGTGATTTATCGTTTTAACTTTATCAAAGATAACTTTTCAGTTATCTGATATCGAAGTTAATTTTTTGGTTATCTGTGCCCACCACTGCATTACCTGCATTCTGTAGTCCCCGTTTTTGTTTTTTGTTCATCATTTATTTTCTAGTCAGTCAATAGCTTGTTTTGCCATTTTTGTTGTATTCACTTTTCTGTATCAGGCCCTCTCTAGTTTTAGTTATAATAATTAGTTTTCTGTTTTTCCACTTTTTGACTTGCCACCTTAGTTCTTAGGTTTGCCCCTTTGTTTTGTTCATGTTTATTGTGGTTTGTCAAACACGGCACGTTTTGCGCCGTTGGTTTTTCTGTCACCTAATTGTCTTGCCCCAGTTCACTTTGCTTTTGTCTCACTGCACTGTCTTGCACTTACCTTTGTCTTCCCCGGTCACACCCCCTTCCAGAGCCTTCCACACACCTGCACCTCAACCTGTTGATTAACCTGCTCCCTAATTAAGCCCTCACAGTCTCACAGCTCACAGCTCACTGCCATGTGAACTCCTAGACACGGTGTATTTTGAACGTTGCTTGCTTTTTGGACTCTGCATCAGCTTGCTACCTGCCTGTACCTCCGCTACATTGACTGATAACCTGTGTACCAGACCTGTTGCCAACTTACCAAATAAAGCCTTTTTCTTAATCCAACAACTGTGTCTGAGAGTCTGCATATGCCTCCTACAACCTTCAGGGCCAAGCCACCACAAATCATGACACACACACACACAACGCATGCATGAACGCACACACAAAACGCATCCACTGCACTGTGTGGAGGCTGTTAGCAGGAAGTTAGAATGAAAAGCTGGACCAATTTCTGATGTGATTTTTTTTTTTTTTTTTGCTGCACTGAGGATGTACACAGTCTTTTTTTGTAGTACATGCATGCACAAGCACCGACCCAGTTGTGTGAGTGCGCGCGCACGCGCACAGGACAATGAAACAAGCAAGATGACGATTTGATTGAGCTAACTGACGGTACTAATTCTTGTAACACACACACACAAAATCCACTCTACTGTAAGCCGTCTGGATGCATGAAGAGCTGTTCACATGAAAAGCTGAAAAGCTGACATGATTTTTGGCTGGACTAAGGAACTACACACAGTCTTTTTTATGGAAGTCTGAAGTCAGTGCACAGCATCACTGGACTACACGTCACAATTTCAACTTTAGCAGCAGTGGAACACCAAAATGTAAATCCCTTTTCTGTTGTTTATAAATTAATAACATATCAAATGACAAGGATCTATTTTAGCCATTATATAAAACAAATAATGAATGTTTTTACATTATTTCAATGGAACGGATATTTCATTCGGTGAAAGCTGGAACAAACCATTCACCTTGGCTTTGCCTCGTTGAATGGTTTGTTCCAGCTTTCACCTCATGAAATATTTGTACCATTGAACTCATAAACATTCATTATTTGTATACTGTAGAAATCAGCCTGAACTCTAAACAGTGCTTGTTTTTGGGAAGCAAATGCCAAATATATACAGTTGTGCTCATAAGTTTACATTCCATGGCAGAATTTTATATTTATTTATTTATTTTTGCCCATTTTTCACAGAATATGAATGATAACACAAAACCTTTTTTTCACTCATGGTTAGTGGTTGTGTGAAGCCATTTGTTGTCAAACCACTGGGTTTATGCTTTATAAATCATAATGACAACAGAAACTAACCAAATGACTCTGATCAAAAGTTTACATACGCTGGTGATTTTGGCCTGATAACATGCACACAAGTTGACACAAATGGGTTTGAAACAAATGGGTTTGAATGGCTACAAAAGGTAACCATCCTCACCTGTGATCTGTTTGATTGTAATCAGTGTGTGTGTGTGTGTGTGTGTGTGTGTGTGTGTGTATGTATATATATATATATATATATATATATATATATATATATATATATATATATATATATATATATATATATATATATATATATATATATATATATATATATATATATATATATATATATATATAAAAGGTAAGTGAGTTTCTGGGCTTCCAACAGACCCTTGCATCTTTCATCCAGTGCTGCACTGAAGTTTCTGTTTTTCTGGGTCATAGGGAAAGCAAAAGAACTGTCAGAGAAAAGGTAACTGAACTGCATAAAACAGGAATGGGATGACAAAAAAGATATCCAAGGGACTGAGAATGACAATCAGCAGTGGTCAAACTCTAATTAAGAAGTGGAAAATGAGGGATTCTGTTAGAAACAAATCACAGTCAAGTAGCCCAACAAAACCTTAAGCAACAACTGCCAGGAAAATTGTTTGGGATGCAAAGAAAAACCCACAAATAACTTCAGCTGAAATACAGGACTCTCTAAAAAAAATTACTACACAAATGTCATGAAGTATCCCACTTACAATATGCCAAACAGCACAGAGAACAAAGTCATTTGGAGTGATGAGACCAAAATTGAACTTTTTGGCCACAACCATAATTCTAATATCAATTTAATTTCAATTTATTTAATTTACACAGCGCCAAATCACAACAGAGCTGCCTCAAGGCACTTCACACAAGTAAGGTCTAACTTTACTAACCCTCAGAGCAAGAACACAGGCGACAGTGTTAAGGAAAAACTCCCTCTGATGATATTGAGGATGAAATCTCAAGCAAACCAGACTCAAAGGGGTGACCCACTGCTTAAGCCATTCTAACAATTACAAGGTTTTGCAAAGTTTTACAAAGCTGAAGAAACAGAAAACAGAAAAACAAATATAAAGAAGATGAGAGGTCCACACAGGCATCAGCACCACAGGCAAGGGTCGTCCATGCTGTCAGTGGGCCTGTCCCCGCAACAGGGTCACTTTCAATTGCAGACTGCAGCATGTAGCACCAGCCACAGTCCTTCCACCTTACAGTCCATCCGGGCCCTTCAGTTTGGATCTGTCCATCGTCCATACCTCAGACAGAGAGATAAAAATGTTACATTTGGAGAGGAGTTAACAAGGCCAATGATGAAAGGTACATCATTCCTGCTGTGAAACACGGAGGTGGATCGCTGATGTTTTGGGGATGTGTGAGCTACAAAGGCACAGAAAACCTGGTCAAAACTGATGGCAGGATGAATGCAGCATGTGTCAGTAAATACTGGAGGAAAATATGCACTTATCAGCCCAGAAGCTGAGCATGGGATGTACTTGGATGTTCCAACATGACAATGATCCAAGGCAACGTTGACCTGTCATTGGCTACAGCAGAATAAAGTGAAGGTTCTGGAGTGGCCATCTCAGTCTCCTGACCTCAATATCATTGAGCCACTCAAGGAGAGCTCAAATGTGCAGTCCATGCAAGACAGCCCAGGAATTTACAGCAACTGGAGGCTTTTGGCCAAGAAGAATGGGCAGCTTTATAATCAGAGAAAATAAAGAGCCTCATCCACAATGACCACAAAAGACTCCAAGATGCCGTTGTTGTTAAAGGGGGCAATACACTGTATTAAGAACTGCTGAGGAACCTCGGGGTACTTTGGGACCCCACGTTGTCCTTTGACCTCCATATCAGGGATGTTACTAGGACTGCTTTTTTCCATCTGCCAAATATAGCAAGGACCTGCCCCATCCTGTCTATGGCTGATGCTGATATTCTGATTCATGCTTTTGTTTCTTCTAGATTAGATTATTGTAATGTCCTATTTTCAGGGTTACCACAGTCCAGCATTAGGGGTCTTCAGCTGGTTCAAAACGCTGCTGCTGCCAGACTTTTGATACAAAGCAGAAGGTTTGAACATATCACACCCCTTCTGGCATCTTTACACTGGCTCCCTGTCTCTGTGAGAGCAGATTTTAAGGTTTTGTTATTGACTTATAAAGTTGTTTTCTTTCTGGAATGGTTTTCAGAACCATATTGTTGAAATTGTAAATGAATGTGTACCTTTGGTTAAGAATAACTATGGTAGTAAAATTAATCCTCCATGGTTTAATGCAGCACTTAAGAGTGTAAGAAGGAAATACTTTGCTTGGAAGAGATATCAGAACAGTAGATCATATGTTAGATATCAAGAGTTTGTAAAGGAAAGAAATGCTGTTAATAGAAAAGTAAGAAAGGCTAAGAGAGTACGAAAAGAATCTTTGTAAACGTGTTAAGAAAAACAGTAAGGCTTTCGATATGTAAGTAGTGTTCAGAATAATAGTAGTGCTATGTGACTAAAAAGATTAATCCAGGTTTTGAGTATATTTCTTATTGTTACATGGGAAACAAGGTACCAGTAGATTCAGTAGATTCTCATAAATCCAACAAGACCAAGCATTCATGATATGCACACTCTTAAGGCTATGAAATTGGGCTATTAGTAAAAAAAAAAAGTAGAAAAGGGGGTGTTCACAATAATAGTAGCATCTGCTGTTGACACTACAAACTAAAAACTATTATGTTCAAACTGCTTTTTTAGCAATCCTGTGAATCACTAAACTAGTATTTAGTTGTATAACCACAGTTTTTCATGATTTCTTCACATCTGCGAGGCATTAATTTTGTTGGTTTGGAACCAAGATTTTGCTGGTTTACTAGTGTGCTTGGGGTCATTGTCTTGTTGAAACACCCATTTCAAGGGCATGTCCTCTTCAGCATAAGGCAACATGACCTCTTCAAGTATTTTGACATATCCAAACTGATCCATGATACCTGGTATGCGATATATAGGCCCAACACCATAGTAGGAGAAACATGCCCATATCATGATGCTTGCACCACCATGCTTCACTGTCTTCACTGTGAACTGTGGCTTGAATTCAGAGTTTGGGGGTTGTCTCACAAACTGTCTGTGGCCCTTGGACCCAAAAAGAACAATTGTACTCTCATCAGTCCACAAAATATTCCTCCATTTTTCTTTAGGCCAGTTGATGTGTTCTTTGGCAAATTGTAACCTCTTCTGCACATCTTTTATTTAACAGAGGGACTTTGCGGGGGATTCTTGCAAATAAATTAGCTTCACACATGCATCTTCTAACTGTCACAGCACTTACAGGTAACTCCAGACTGTCTTTGATCATCCTGGAGCTGATCAATGGGTGAGCCTTTGCCATTCTGGTTATTCTTCTATCCATTTTGATGGTTGCTTTCCGTTTTCTTCCACGCGTCTGTGTTTTTTTTTTTTTTGTTTTTTTTTTGTCCATTTTAAAGCATTGGAGATTATTGTAGATGAACAGCCTATAATTTTTTTGCACCTGCGTATAAGTTTTCCCCTCTCCAATCAACTTTTTAATCAAACTACACTGTTCTTCTGAACAATGTCTTGAACGTCCCATTTTCCTCAGGCTTTCAAAGAGAAAAGCATGTTCAACAGGTGCTAGCTTCATCCTTAAATAGGGGACACCTGATTCACACCTGTTTGTTCCACAAAATTGATTAACTCACTAACTGAATGTCACACTACTATTATTGTGAACACCCCCTTTTCTACTTTTTTAACTAATAGCCCAATTTCATAGCCTTAAGAGTGTGCATATCATGAATGCTTGGTCTTGTTGGATTTGTGAGAATCTACTGAATCTACTGGTACCTTGTTTCCCATGTAACAATATGAAATATACTCAAAACCTGGATTAATCTTTTTAGTCACATAGCACTACTATTATTCTGAACACTACTGTATGTGAACAGTAAGACAAAGTCTAGATCATCCATTACCAAACTTAGAAATATCAATGGTGACGATGTTAATAATGATTGTGATATAGCAAATGAATTGAACAGTTTCTTTCAATCAGTGTTTGTCCATGAGGACGATAAAAGTTTGATTTGGTTTAACGATTGTATATATGGAGAAGATGTTTCAGAACCTTTTGTATTTAATAGAATGGGAGATGAAACCATTCTTGATAACATATTTTTACACCTAATGATGTTAAGAAATTGTTACTTATAACCAATCCAAACAAAGCTATGGGTCCGGATGAGATCCACCCATGTGTCTTTCAGGAATGTGCAGACAAATTATACTTTCCTTTGTTTTGTATTTTTAGACAGTCTTTTGACCAAAGTAAAATACCTGATATCTGGAAGTCTGCTAATGTGATCCCCATTTTTAAGAAGGGGGACAAGTGTATAACGAGAAACTATAGGCCAGTAAGTCTCACTTCTCAAGTATGTAAGATTTGTGAAAAACGTGTAAGATAGCATTGTTACTCACACTATTAATAAGCTGTGTGATGAACAGCATGGTTTTAGGAATGGTAGATCCTGTCTCACTAATTTGCTTACCACACTAGAAGAGTGGACCACATTTTATGATGAGGGCTTACCATTTGATGTGTTATATTTAGATTTCAAAAAAGCCTTTGATTTGGTACCTTATGCTAGATTAATTTATAAACTACAGAGTTATGTTATTGTTGGTAAATTTTGTTACTAGGTTGAAGATTTCCTTAGAGACAGGAAACTGTGAGTATGTGTTAACAGTGCAAAGTCTAAATGGTTGAGTGTAACTAGTGGTGTTCCACAAGGATCGGTCCTAGGGCCGGTCCTATTTTTACTATTTATTAATGACTTGCCTGGTGCAATATCAACCAAATGTAAGCTCTTTGCAGATGACAACATGGTGTATCATCCAATGTTGTCCCTAGTAGACTCAGCAAATTTACAAAAAGATATTGATAATTTAATGTTATGGTCAAAACAATGGCTGTTAGGGTTCAATGAAGGTAAGTGTAAAGTATTACATGTAGGTCATCAAAATCCATGTCATGAATATTTCCTGAATGGCAACATGTTAAATCCTGTAAGTGAAGAGAAAGATTTTAGGTGTATTAGTTACCAACAAATTGTCTTTTTCTAAATACATAGCCAAGGCTGCTGCTAAGGCTAATTGTGTGCTAGGCATGATCAAGAGAGCATTTACATTTAATGACAAAGAGTCATTTATGGTTTTGTATAAAAGCTATGTACACCCACATCTTGAGTATTGCATACAAGTATGGTCACCATATTTTGGAAAAGATAAATTGTTGCTAGAAAAGGTGCAAAGATATGCAACCAAATTAATCAATCAATTCAATCAATTTTATTTATATAGCGCCAAATCACAACAAACAGTTGCCCCAAGGCGCTTTATATTGTAAGGCAAGGCCATACAATAATTACGTAAAAACCCCAATGGTCAAAACGACCCCCTGTGAGCAAGTACTTGGCGACAGTAGGAAGGAAAAACTCCCTTTTAACAGGAAGAAACCTCCAGCAGAACCAGGCTCAGGGAGGGGCAGTCTTCTGCTGGGACTGGTTGGGGCTGAGGGAGAGAACCAGGAAAAAGACATGCTGTGGAGGGGAGCAGAGATCAATCACTAATGATTAAATGCAGAGTGGTGCATACAGAGCAAAAAGAGAAAGAAACACTCAGTGCATCATGGGAACCTCCCAGCAGTCTAAGTCTATAGCAGCATAACTAAGGGATGGTTCAGGGTCACCTGATCCAGCCCTAGCTATAAGCTTTAGCAAAAAGGAAAGTTTTAAGCCTAATCTTAAAAGTAGAGAGGGTGTCTGTCTCCCTGATCTGAATTGGGAGCTGGTTCCACAGGAGAGGAGCCTGAAAGCTGAAGGCTCTGCCTCCCATTCTACTCTTACAAACCCTAGGAACTACAAATAAGCCTGCAGTCTGAGAGCGAAGCGCTCTATTGGGGTGATATGGTACTATGAGGTCCCTAAGATAAGATGGGACCTGATTATTCAAAACCTTATAAGTAAGAAGAAGAATTTTAAATTCTGTTCTAGAATTAACAGGAAGCCAATGAAGAGAGGCCAATATGGGTGAGATATGCTCTCTCCGTTAGTACTCTAGCTGCAGCATTTTGAATTAACTGAAGGCTTTTCAGGGAACTTTTAGGACAACCTGATAATTAGAGATATTGCGTAAATGCAAAAAAGCAGTCCTACATATTTGTTTAATATGCGCTTTGAATGACATATCCTGATCAAAAATGACTCCAAGATTTCTCACAGTATTACTAGAGGTCAGGGTAATGCCATCCAGAGTAAGGATCTGGTTAGACACCATGTTTCTAAGATTTGTGGGGCCTGTTGGGAAAGTGTCAGTACATGGACCCACAACAGGGGGCGCAAATGAACGGACAATGAAGAAAGTCAAATAACAAAGCTTTACTGTTGTGAACATGCACAACAAACACAACAAATTACAATTTTGGTCACAAGTCGAATTCCAACGGTGTCGTGTGGGCAGGCTCGACGATAGGAGACGTCTGTCCAAGTCGAACCGGAACCACCCGATTTCCTCTGCCACCGAACCCCGGGAATACTGGAGCCGCCAAGTCCCGAACTCCCAGGTGATCACTGCCTCCGCTCGTCGGATCCGGTACTGCTGGCGAGGAACAGAAACAGTCAGATTTGGGTGCGACTGCACCCAACAACACGTGGGGTGGAAAACACCACCTCCACCTCTACTCAGAAACAACGCTGTAATGTGGGAATAAGAGTACTTATCCAAATACGTCCTTTTCAGTCTTCAGTCGTTTTACACACAAGCAACAATGGATTAATCCGTATGGCTGGCTGAGTTCATTGCCTCCTTGGTAGAGCGATATCTCGGCAATGAGGTGGAGATGCCGTCCTGCTGATATACCTCCCTGTTGATTGATATCAGCTGTCTCAGGTGATGGGTGACAGCTGTCACCCTGGCTGCTCCGGTGAGGCGGCAGCGCCCTCCGGTGCCTGGAGCCCGCACTCCAGGCAGGGCGCCCTCTGGTGGTGGTGGGCCAGCAGTACCTCCTCTTCAGCGGCCCACACAACAGGGCCAAGTACAATAACTTCAGTTTTATCTGAGTTTAAAAGCAGGAAATTAGAGGTCATCCATGTCTTTATGTCTGTAAGACAATCCTGCAGCTAACCCTCTTTGGGATGGTTATGAGTAATTTTTTCTCTAATAGTTAAAATTTTGTTAGCAAAGAAAGTCATGAAGTCATTACTAGTTAAAGTTAAAGGAATACTCGGCTCAATAGAGCTCTGACTCTTTGTCAGCCTGGCTACAGTGCTGAAAAGAAACCTGGGGTTGTTCTTATTTTCTTCAATTAGTGATGAGTAGTAAGATGTCCTAGCTTTACGGAGGGCTTTTTTATAGAGCAACAGACTCTTTTTCCAGGCTAAGTGAAGATCTTCTAAATTAGTGAGACGCCATTTCCTCTCCAACTTTAGTACCACAAATCCACAAATTTGTACTAAAGGTACTAAATTAGTACCTTTAGTACAAATTAGTGCAAAATTTGAGTTATGAGGAGAGATTAAGTGAATTGGGTTTAACAACGCCTGAGAACAGAACAGAGTTCGGGGTGACCTAATAGAAATGCACAAAGGTTTACATGGTTTTGAGGCAGTCAACCCCAATACTTTATTTACTAGACGAAGGTACAGTGGCCTTAGAGGTCATGAACTCACTGTTGAGGTGAAAAGATCGCGTCTTAATATTAGGAAGTTTAGTTTTAATAATAGAGTTGTATATTTGTGGAACAGCCTCCCTGAGCACATAGTACTCTCACCTGATGTAATTCCTTCAAAACCAATTATGACAGATATTATACCACCTCCATTTAAATGTTATTTGAATGTTATTTTAATTCTAAGATTATTTGAGGCTCAATGTGTGCTTCTGTTTAATCTCTTAATCATAATAATGTCATTGATGTGATTTTAAATCTAATGTTCTTACAAGTGTTAAATTTTGTATCACTTTAATGTATTGATGTGTGCTTTTATTATACTTTGTATATACCTATTTATACACACAATAAAATTAATTATGAATGATGAATTGTTCATGGCCTGGTGCTGTCTTATCTGGTCAATCTGGTGAAACCCTACGTGCCTTCCCAGGCTTTGCGGTCACAGGATGTGGGACTATTCTGTGTTCCCAGAGTGAAGAAGAAGTCAGCAGATCAAAGAACTTTTTCTTATCGTGCACCCACTCTGTGGGACGGTCTTCCTGCGGCTGTGAGGCAGTCGGACATTTTTAAGTCAAGATTTAAAACATATTTTTATTCTCTTTCTTATGAATAGTTTTTATTTTTTATCTGTTTTATTCTTTTACTTCTGTTTTTAACTATGTATTTGAATTTTTTGAATTTTTATTTATTTATTTTAAATTTTATATTGAAGTGTTCTGTGTGAGGTGCCTTGAGACGGCTTTTGTTGTGATTTGGTACTTTATAAGTTGACTAAATTGAATTGAATTGAATTGAATTGAAGACCTGGGGTATTTAAACTCTTGATCAGGGTAATTTGGGTAGTTTCTGTTGTCATTTTGATTTAAAACGAGTAAACACAGTTGTTTGACAATAAATGGCTTCACACAACCACTGTATATTTGGCTTTTGCTTCCCCAAAACAACCATTGTTTTTCATCCTTCATCCTTGCATGTTGGTACAGAGTGCTTGTCTTCAGTTCATAATCTCTCACATTCAAAGTCAGATCCAGTTGCAGAGGGGCTGGGCACATTGATCAAGAACATCTCCTTGTGAATGGGTGGAGGTGTGTGTGATAGGCTTCCCCTTCCATGGTCTGGGTTGGAGGCTAGGTTGAGCTGATTTTTTGGCTTCTTCTCTACCCAGTTTAGAGGAGCCTTTAGTCTGCTGCCTTCTGCAGCAGGTCGAGCATGAGCATCAGCCTTTGGCTTGAAATGTTTCAGCTTCACTGTGTCTTTGGCTTCATGGGTGCATGGCAGCAGAACAGCAACATCTTTACGGAACTTGGAGCTGAGACCAAAGTAGATGAGAGGATTGTAGAAACTGGCAGACTTTGCAAAGAGGCGGGTGAAGATGCTGGTCAGGTTTGGAACATGGAAGCCACAGGCAGACCACATGGACACCACAGCATATGGTGACCATGCCAGGATGAAGGCAGTACAGATCACTATGGAAACCTGGATGAGAAAGAAGAAAATGAAATTTTAACCTAAAAGAATTTTTGTCATGCACAGTCAGGTCCATATGTATATGGACAGTGACAGTTTTTCCAGTGTTCAATTTTTCAATTTCGCTTTCACTTTATTCAATTTATAAAAGCACCAAATCACGACATTGCCCCAAGGCGCTTCACACAAAACAGTTCAAAAACAGTTTAGCGTGAATTAAGAACAAGTATAAAACACAATTAAAAACAACATTTAAAACAATAAAATTTAAAAGAATTAAAAAGCAGAATAACACACTATATTAACCAAAGCACTGATTAAAAAAAAAATGTCTTCAGTCTTGACTTGAAGGTGTCCACAATATCGGACTGTCTCATCGACACTGGGAGACAGTTCCACAATACTGGGGCACGATAAGAAATGGCCCTTTGACCTACAGACCTCTTCTTCACCCTTGGGACACAAAGCAGTCCTGCATCAGATGAGCGCAAAGCCCGGGACCTTAAAGTCTGATCTCACAGAGACAGGTAGCCAATGGAGGGGTGCCAGAACAGGTGTAATATGGTCAAACTTTCTAGTGTGTGTCAAAAGTCTGGAAACAGTATTCTGAACTAATGCTTACAATGGATTCGGATACCACTACAGTTCTGTTGCTGTTAGATCTCAGTGCTGCATTTGATATAGTCGATCATCATATTCTACTTGATAGGCTGGAAAATCATTTTGGGATTACTGGGAGTGCCCTTGCATGGCTGAAGTCATACTTGACCAGTCGTTTTCACTGTGTTTTGTACAGTAACACTACCTCTAACCTTAGTGACATGAAATTTGGGGTTCCGCAGGGGTCTGTCTTAGGTCCCCTGCTTTTCTCCCTTTATATAGCACCCCTTTGGCACATATTGGGGCATTCTGGGATTACCTTTCACTGCTATGCAGATGATACTCAGTTATACATGCTGATAACTGCTGGTAATCTCGTTCACATAAAATCCTTAGAAGATTGCTTTGCAGCAGTGAGAAGTTGGATGTCTAGAAACTTCCTACTTTTAAACACTGATAAGACTGAAATCAATCAATCAATCAACTTTTTTCTTGTATAGCGCCAAATCACAACAAACAGTTGCCCCAAGGCGCTCCACATTGCAAGGCAAGGCCATACAATAATTATGAAACACAGTCTACGTCTAAAGCAACATAACCAAGGGATGGTCCAGGGTCACCCGATCCAGCCCTAACTATAAGCCTTAGCGAAAAGGAAAGTTTTAAGCCTAATCTTAAAAGTAGAGAGGGTATCTGTCTCCCTGATCTGAATTGGGAGCTGGTTCCACAGGAGAGGAGCCTGAAAGCTGAAGGCTCTGCCTCCCATTCTACTCTTACAAACCCTAGGAACTACAAGTAAGCCCGCAGTCTGAGAGCGAAGCGCTCTAATGGGGTAATATGGTACTATGAGGTCCCTAAGATAAGATGGGACCTGATTATTCAAAACCTTATAAGTAAGAAGAAGAATTTTAAATTCTATTCTAGCATTAACAGGAAGCCAATGAAGGGAGGCCAACACGGGTGAGATATGCTCTCTCCTGCTAGTCCCCGTCAGTACTCTAGCTGCAGCATTCTGAGCCAACTGAAGGCTTTTTAGGGAACTTTTAGGACAACCTGATAATAATGAATTACAATAGTCCAGCCTAGAGGAAACAAATGCATGAATTAGTTTTTCAGCATCACTCTGAGACAAGACCTTTCTGATTTTAGAGATATTGCGTAAATGCAAAAAGGCAGTCCTACATGTTTGTTTAATATGCGCTTTGAATGACATATCCTGATCAAAAATAACTCCAAGATTTCTCACAGTATTACTAGAGATCAGGGAAATGCCATCCAGAGTAACGATCTGGTTAGACACCATGCTTCTAAGATTTGTGGGGCCAAGTACAATAACTTCAGTTTTATCTGAGTTTAAAAGCAGGAAATTAGAGGTCATCCATGTCTTTATGTCTGTAAGACAATCCTGCAGTTTAGCTAATTGGTGCGTATCCTCTGGCTTCATGGATAGATAAAGCTGGGTATCATCTGCGTAACAATGAAAATTTAAGCAATACCGTCTAATAATACTGCCCAAGGGAAGCATGTATAAAGTGAATAAAATTGGTCCTAGCACAGAACCTTGTGGAACTCCATAATTAACTTTAGTCTGTGAAGAAGATTCCCCATTTACATGAACAAACTGTAATCTATTAGACAAATATGATTCAAACCACCGCAGCGCAATGCCTTTAATACCTATGACATGCTCTAATCTCTGTAATAAAATTTTATGGTCAACAGTATCAAAAGCAGCACTGAGGTCTAACAGAACAAGCACAGAGATAAGTCCACTGTCCGAAGCCATAAGAAGATCATTTGTAACCTTCACTAATGCTGTTTCTGTACTATGATGAATTCTAAAACCTGACTGAAACTCTTCAAATAGACCATTCCTCTGCAGGTGATCAGTTAGCTGTTTTACAACTACCCTCTCAAGAATCTTTGAGAGAAAAGGAAGGTTGGAGATTGGCCTATAATTAGCTAAGATAGCTGGGTCAAGTGATGGCTTTTTAAGTAATGGTTTAATTACTGCCACCTTAAAGGCCTGTGGTACATAACCAACTAACAAAGATAGATTTATCATATTTAAGATTGAAGCATTAAATAATGGTAGGACTTCCTTGAGCAGCCTGGCAGGAATGGGGTCTAATAAGCATGTTGATGGTTTGGATGAAGTAACTAATGAAAATAACTCAGACAGAACAATCGGAGAGAAAGAGTCTAACCAAATACCGGCATCACTGAAAGCAGCCAAAGATAACGATACATCTTTGGGATGGTTATGAGTAATTTTTTCTCTAATAGTCAAAATTTTGTTAGCAAAGAAAGTCATGAAGTCATTACTAGTTAAAGTTAATGGAATACTCAGCTCAATAGAGCTCTGACTCTTTGTCAGCCTGGCTACAGTGCTGAAAAGAAACCTGGGGTTGTTCTTATTTTCTTCAATTAGTGATGAGTAGAAAGATGTCCTAGCTTCACGAAGGGCTTTCTTATAGAGCAACAAACTCTTTTTCCAGGCTAAGTGAAGATCTTCTAAATTAGTGAGACGCCATTTCCTCTCCAACTTACGGGTTATCTGCTTTAAGCTACGAGTTTGTGAGTTATACCACGGAGTCAGACACTTCTGATTTAAAGCTCTCTTTTTCAGAGGAGCTACAGCATCCAAAGTTGTCTTCAATGAGGATGTAAAACTATTGACAAGATACTCTAACTCCCTTACAGAGTTTAGGTAGCTACTCTGCTCTGTGTTGGTATATGACATTAGAGAACATAAAGAAGGAATCATATCCTTAAACCTAGTTACAGCGCTTTCTGAAAGACTTCTAGTGTAATGAAAATTATTCCCATCAGGGTAAATGTAAATGTTATTAAAAAATGATCAGACAAAAGGGAGTTTTCAGGGAATACTGTTAAGTCTTCTATTTCCATACCATAAGTCAGAACAAGATCTAAAATATGATTAAAGTGGTGGGTGGACTCATTTACTTTTTGAGCAAAGCCGATAGAGTCTAATAATAGATTAAATGCAGTGTTGAGGCTGTCATTCTCAGCATCTGTGTGGATGTTAAAATCGCCCACTATAATTATCTTATCTGAGCTAAGCACTAAGTCAGACAAAAGGTCTGAAAATTCACAGAGAAACTCACAGTAACGACCAGGTGGACGATAGATAATAACAAATAAAACTGGTTTTTGGGACTTCCAATTTGGATGGACAAGACTAAGATACAAGCTTTCAAATGAATTAAAGCTCTGTCTAGGTTTTTGATTAATTAATAAGCTGGAATGGAAGATTGCTGCTAATCCTCCGCCCCGGCCCGTGCTACGAGCATTCTGACAGTTAGTGTGACTCGGGGGTGTTGACTCATTTAAACTAACATATTCATCCTGCTGTAACCAAGTTTCTGTTAGGCAGAATAAATCAATACGTTGATCAATTATTATATCATTTACCAACAGGGACTTAGAAGAAAGAGACCTAATGTTTAATAGACCACATTTAACTGTTTTAGTCTGTGGTGCAATTGAAGGTGCTATATTATTTTTTCTTTTTGAATTTTTATGCTTAAATAGATTTTTGCTAGTTATTGGTGGTCTGGGAGCAGGCACCGTCTCTACGGGGATGGGGTAATAGGGGGATGGCAGGGGGAGAGAAGCTGCAGAGAGGTGTATAAGACCACAGCTCTGCCTCCTGGTCCCAATGCTAGACAGTCACAGTTTGGAGGATCCCAAAAAATTGGCCAGATTTCTAGAAATGAGAGCTGCTCCCTCTAAAGTGGGATGGATGCCGTCTCTCCTAACAAGACCAGGTTTTCCCCAGAAGCTTTGCCAATTATCAATGAAGCCCACCTCATTTTTTGGACACCACTCAGACAGCCAGCAATTCAAGGAGAACATGCGGCTAAACATGTCACTCCCGGTCTGATTGGGGAGGGGCCCAGAGAAAACAACAGAGTCCGACATTGTTTTTGCAAAGTTACACACCGATTCAATGTTAATTTTAGTGACCTCCGATTGGCGTAACTGAGTGTCATTACTGCCGACGTGAATTACAATCTTACCAAATTTACGCTTAGCCTTAGCCAGCAATTTCAAATGTCCTTCGATGTCGCCTGCTCTGGCCCCCGGAAGACAATTGACAATGGTTGCTGGTGTCGCTAACTTCACATTTCTCAAAACAGAGTCGCCAATAACCAGAGTTTGATCCTCGGCGAGTGTATCGTCGAGTGGGGGAAAACGGTTAGAGATGTGAACGGGTTGACGGTGTACACGGGGCTTCTGTTTAGGGCTACGCTTCCTCCTCACAGTCACCCAGTCAGCCTGCCTTCCCGACTGCACGGGGTCTGCCAGGGGGGAACTAACGGCGGCTAAGCTACCTTGGTCCGCACCGACTACAGGGGCCTGGCTAGCTGTAGAATTTTCCACGGTGTGGAGCCGAGCCTCCAATTCGCCTAGCCTGGCCTCCAAAGCTACGAATAAGCTGCACTTATTACATGTACCGTTACTGCTAAAAGAGGCCGAGGAATAACTAAACATTTCACACCCAGAGCAGAAAAGTACGGGAGAGACAGGAGAAGCCGCCATGCTAAAATGGCTAAGAGCTAGTAGCTACGCTAAGCTAGCGGATTCCCAAACAGGGAATCCGACACTAGACAGGCTGTGGAGCAGCACAGGTAACGCACGACAACAGTGCTAAAATAAAATAAAAATCCACTAGACAGGCTGTGGAGCAGCACAGGAAACGCACAACAACAGTGCTAAAAAATAAAATAAAATAAAAATAAAAATCCACTGGACAGGCTATGGAGCAGCACAGGCAACGCACGACAACAGTGCTAAAACAAAATAAAAATCCACTAGACAGGCTGTGGAGCAGCACAGGTAATGCACGACAACAGTGCTAAAATAAAATAAAAATCCACTAGACAGGCTGTGGAGCAGCACAGGTAACGCACAACAACAGTGCTAAAAAATAAAATAAAATAAAAATAAAAATCCACTGGACAGGCTGTGGAGCAGCACAGGTAACGCACAACAACAGTGCTAAAAAATAAAATAAAATAAAAATAAAAATCCACTGGACAGGCTGTGGAGCAGCACAGGCAACGCACGACAACAGTGCTAAAACAAAATAAAAATCCACTAGACAGGCTGTGGAGCAGCACAGGTAACGCACGACAACAGTGCTAAAACAAAATAGAAATCCACTAGACAGGCTGTGGAGCAGCACAGGTAACGCACGACAACAGTGCTAAAACAAAATAAAAATCCACTAGACAGGCTGTGGAGCAGCACAGGTAACGCACGACAACAGTGCTAAAACAAAATAAAAATCCACTAGACAGGCTGTGGAGCAGCACAGGTAACGCACGACAACAGTGCTAAAACAAAATAAAAATCCACTAGACAGGCTGTGGAGCAGCACAGGTAACGCACGACAACAGTGCTAAAACAAAATAAAAATCCACTAGACAGGCTGTGGAGCAGCACAGGTAACGCACGACAACAGTGCTAAAACAAAATAAAAATCCACTAGACAGGCTGTGGAGCAGCACAGGTAACGCACGACAACAGTGCTAAAACAAAATAAAAATCCACTAGACAGGCTGTGGAGCAGCACAGGTAACGCACGACAACAGTGCTAAAACAAAATAAAAATCCACTGGACAGGCTGTGGAGCAGCACAGGTAACGCACAACAACAGTGCTAAAAAATAAAATAAAATAAAAATAAAAATCCACTGGACAGGCTGTGGAGCAGCACAGGCAACGCACGACAACAGTGCTAAAACAAAATAAAAATCCACTAGACAGGCTGTGGAGCAGCACAGGTAACGCACGACAACAGCGCCCAAAAAAATAAAATAAAAATCAAAATCCACTGGACAGGCTGTGGAGCAGCACAGGTAACGCACGACAACAGTGGTAAAAAATAAAATAAAAATCCACTGGACAGGCTGTGGAGCAGCACAGGTAACGCACGACAACAGCGCCCAAAAAAATAAAATCAAAATCAAAATCCACTGGACAGGCTGTGGAGCAGCACAGGTAACGCACGACAACAGTGCTAAAAAATAAAATAAAAATCCACTGGACAGGCTGTGGAGCAGCACAGGTAACGCACGACAACAGCGCCCAAAAAAATAAAATCAAAATCAAAATCCACTGGACAGGCTGTGGAGCAGCACAGGTAACGCACGACAACAGTGCTAAAAAATAAAATAAAAATCCACTGGACAGGCTGTGGAGCAGCACAGGTAACACACGACAACAGTGGTAAAAAATAAAATAAAAATCCACTAGACAGGCTGTGGAGCAGCACAGGTAACGCACAACAACAGTGCTAAAACAAAATAAAAATCCACTAGACAGGCTGTGGAGCAGCACAGGCAACGCACGACAACAGTGCTAAAACAAAATAAAAATCCACTAGACAGGCTGTGGAGCAGCACAGGTAACGCACGACAACAGTGCTAAAATAAAATAAAAATCCACTAGACAGGCTGTGGAGCAGCACAGGTAACGCACAACAACAGTGCTAAAAAATAAAATAAAAATAAAAATCCACTGGACAGGCTGTGGAGCAGCACAGGTAACGCACAACAACAGTGCTAAAAAATAAAATAAAAATAAAAATCCACTGGACAGGCTGTGGAGCAGCACAGGTAACGCACAACAACAGTGCTAAAAAATAAAATAAAATAAAAATAAAAATCCACTGGACAGGCTGTGGAGCAGCACAGGCAACGCACGACAACAGTGCTAAAAAATAAAATAAAAATAAAAATCCACTGGACAGGCTGTGGAGCAGCACAGGTAACGCACAACAACAGTGCTAAAAATAAAATAAAAATAAAAATCCACTGGACAGGCTGTGGAGCAGCACAGGTAACGCACAACAACAGTGCTAAAAAATAAAATAAAAATAAAAATCCACTAGACAGGCTGTGGAGCAGCACAGGTAACGCACAACAACAGTGCTAAAAAATAAAATAAAAATAAAAATCCACTGGACAGGCTGTGGAGCAGCACAGGTAACGCACAACAACAGTGCTAAAAAATAAAATAAAACAAAAATAAAATCCACTGGACAGGCTGTGGAGCAGCACAGGCAACGCACGACAACAGTGCTAAAACAAAATAAAAATCCACTAGACAGGCTGTGGAGCAGCACAGGTAACGCACGACAACAGCGCCCAAAAAAATAAAATCAAAATCAAAATCCACTGGACAGGCTGTGGAGCAGCACAGGTAACGCACGACAACAGTGCTAAAAAATAAAATAAAAATCCACTGGACAGGCTGTGGAGCAGCACAGGTAACGCACGACAACAGCGCCCAAAAAAATAAAATCAAAATCAAAATCCACTGGACAGGCTGTGGAGCAGCACAGGTAACGCACGACAACAGCGCCCAAAAAAATAAAATCAAAATCAAAATCCACTGGACAGGCTGTGGAGCAGCACAGGTAACGCACGACAACAGTGCTAAAAAATAAAATAAAAATCCACTGGACAGGCTGTGGAGCAGCACAGGTAACGCACGACAACAGCGCCCAAAAAAATAAAATCAAAATCAAAATCCACTGGACAGGCTGTGGAGCAGCACAGGTAACGCACGACAACAGTGCTAAAAAATAAAATAAAAATCCACTGGACAGGCTGTGGAGCAGCACAGGTAACACACGACAACAGTGGTAAAAAATAAAATAAAAATCCACTAGACAGGCTGTGGAGCAGCACAGGTAACGCACAACAACAGTGCTAAAACAAAATAAAAATCCACTAGACAGGCTGTGGAGCAGCACAGGCAACGCACGACAACAGTGCTAAAACAAAATAAAAATCCACTAGACAGGCTGTGGAGCAGCACAGGTAACGCACAACAACAGTGCTAAAAAATAAAATAAAATAAAAATCCACTGGACAGGCTGTGGAGCAGCACAGGTAACGCACAACAACAGTGCTAAAAAATAAAATAAAAATAAAAATCCACTGGACAGGCTGTGGAGCAGCACAGGTAACGCACAACAACAGTGCTAAAAAATAAAATAAAATAAAAATAAAAATCCACTGGACAGGCTGTGGAGCAGCACAGGCAACGCACGACAACAGTGCTAAAAAATAAAATAAAAATAAAAATCCACTGGACAGGCTGTGGAGCAGCACAGGTAACGCACAACAACAGTGCTAAAAAATAAAATAAAAATAAAAATCCACTGGACAGGCTGTGGAGCAGCACAGGTAACGCACAACAACAGTGCTAAAAAATAAAATAAAAATAAAAATCCACTAGACAGGCTGTGGAGCAGCACAGGTAACGCACAACAACAGTGCTAAAAAATAAAATAAAAATAAAAATCCACTGGACAGGCTGTGGAGCAGCACAGGTAACGCACAACAACAGTGCTAAAAAATAAAATAAAATAAAAATAAAAATCCACTGGACAGGCTGTGGAGCAGCACAGGCAACGCACGACAACAGTGCTAAAACAAAATAAAAATCCACTAGACAGGCTGTGGAGCAGCACAGGTAACGCACGACAACAGCGCTAAATAAAAATCCACTGGACAGGCTGTGGAGCAGCACAGGCAACGCACGACAACAGTGCTAAAACAAAATAAAAATCCACTAGACAGGCTGTGGAGCAGCACAGGTAACGCACGACAACAGCGCCCAAAAAATAAAATAAAAATCAAAATCCACTGGACAGGCTGTGGAGCAGCACAGGTAACGCACGACAACAGTGCTAAAATAAAATAAAAATCCACTAGACAGGCTGTGGAGCAGCACAGGTAACGCACGACAACAGTGCTAAAAAATAAAATAAAATAAAAATAAAAATCCACTGGACAGGCTGTGGAGCAGCACAGGCAACGCACGACAACAGTGCTAAAACAAAATAAAAATCCACTAGACAGGCTGTGGAGCAGCACAGGTAATGCACGACAACAGTGCTAAAATAAAATAAAAATCCACTAGACAGGCTGTGGAGCAGCACAGGTAATGCACGACAACAGTGCTAAAACAAAATAAAAATCCACTAGACAGGCTGTGGAGCAGCACAGGTAACGCACGACAACAGCGCCCAAAAAAATAAAATAAAAATCAAAATCCACTGGACAGGCTGTGGAGCAGCACAGGTAACGCACGACAACAGTGCTAAAATAAAATAAAAATCCACTAGACAGGCTGTGGAGCAGCACAGGTAACGCACGACAACAGTGCTAAAAAATAAAATAAAATAAAAATAAAAATCCACTGGACAGGCTGTGGAGCAGCACAGGTAACGCACGACAACAGTGCTAAAAAATAAAATAAAATAAAATAAAAATCCACTAGACAGGCTGTGGAGCAGCACAGGTAACGCACAACAACAGTGCTAAAAAATAAAATAAAATAAAAATAAAAATCCACTGGACAGGCTGTGGAGCAGCACAGGCAACGCACGACAACAGTGCTAAAACAAAATAAAAATCCACTAGACAGGCTGTGGAGCAGCACAGGTAATGCACGACAACAGTGCTAAAATAAAATAAAAATCCACTAGACAGGCTGTGGAGCAGCACAGGTAACGCACAACAACAGTGCTAAAAAATAAAATAAAATAAAAATAAAAATCCACTGGACAGGCTGTGGAGCAGCACAGGTAACGCACAACAACAGTGCTAAAAAATAAAATAAAATAAAAATAAAAATCCACTGGACAGGCTGTGGAGCAGCACAGGCAACGCACGACAACAGTGCTAAAACAAAATAAAAATCCACTAGACAGGCTGTGGAGCAGCACAGGTAACGCACGACAACAGTGCTAAAACAAAATAGAAATCCACTAGACAGGCTGTGGAGCAGCACAGGTAACGCACGACAACAGTGCTAAAACAAAATAAAAATCCACTAGACAGGCTGTGGAGCAGCACAGGTAACGCACAACAACAGTGCTAAAACAAAATAAAAATCCACTAGACAGGCTGTGGAGCAGCACAGGTAACGCACGACAACAGTGCTAAAACAAAATAAAAATCCACTAGACAGGCTGTGGAGCAGCACAGGTAACGCACAACAACAGTGCTAAAACAAAATAAAAATCCACTAGACAGGCTGTGGAGCAGCACAGGTACGCACAACAACAGTGCTAAAAAATAAAATAAAATAAAAATAAAAATCCACTGGACAGGCTGTGGAGCAGCACAGGCAATGCACGACAACAGTGCTAAAACAAAATAAAAATCCACTAGACAGGCTGTGGAGCAGCACAGGTAACGCACGACAACAGTGCTAAAACAAAATAAAAATCCACTAGACAGGCTGTGGAGCAGCACAGGTAACGCACGACAACAGTGCTAAAACAAATAAAAATCCACTGGACAGGCTGTGGAGCAGCACAGGTAACGCACAACAACAGTGCTAAAAAATAAAATAAAATAAAAATAAAAATCCACTGGACAGGCTGTGGAGCAGCACAGGCAACGCACGACAACAGTGCTAAAACAAAATAAAAATCCACTAGACAGGCTGTGGAGCAGCACAGGTAACGCACGACAACAGCGCCCAAAAAAATAAAATAAAAATCAAAATCCACTGGACAGGCTGTGGAGCAGCACAGGTAACGCACAACAACAGTGCTAAAAAATAAAATAAAATAAAAATAAAAATCCACTGGACAGGCTGTGGAGCAGCACAGGTAACGCACGACAACAGTGCTAAAAAATAAAATAAAAATCCACTGGACAGGCTGTGGAGCAGCACAGGTAACGCACGACAACAGCGCCCAAAAAAATAAAATCAAAATCAAAATCCACTGGACAGGCTGTGGAGCAGCACAGGTAACGCACGACAACAGTGCTAAAAAATAAAATAAAAATCCACTGGACAGGCTGTGGAGCAGCACAGGTAACACACGACAACAGTGGTAAAAAATAAAATAAAAATCCACTAGACAGGCTGTGGAGCAGCACAGGTAACGCACAACAACAGTGCTAAAACAAAATAAAAATCCACTAGACAGGCTGTGGAGCAGCACAGGCAACGCACGACAACAGTGCTAAAACAAAATAAAAATCCACTAGACAGGCTGTGGAGCAGCACAGGTAACGCACGACAACAGTGCTAAAATAAAATAAAAATCCACTAGACAGGCTGTGGAGCAGCACAGGTAACGCACAACAACAGTGCTAAAAAATAAAATAAAAATAAAAATCCACTGGACAGGCTGTGGAGCAGCACAGGTAACGCACAACAACAGTGCTAAAAAATAAAATAAAATAAAAATAAAAATCCACTGGACAGGCTGTGGAGCAGCACAGGCAACGCACGACAACAGTGCTAAAACAAAATAAAAATCCACTAGACAGGCTGTGGAGCAGCACAGGTAACGCACGACAACAGCGCCCAAAAAAATAAAATAAAAATCAAAATCCACTGGACAGGCTGTGGAGCAGCACAGGTAACGCACGACAACAGTGCTAAAATAAAATAAAAATCCACTAGACAGGCTGTGGAGCAGCACAGGTAACGCACAACAACAGTGCTAAAAAATAAAATAAAATAAAAATAAAAATCCACTGGACAGGCTGTGGAGCAGCACAGGCAACGCACGACAACAGTGCTAAAACAAAATAAAAATCCACTAGACAGGCTGTGGAGCAGCACAGGTAATGCACGACAACAGTGCTAAAATAAAATAAAAATCCACTAGACAGGCTGTGGAGCAGCACAGGTAACGCACAACAACAGTGCTAAAAAATAAAATAAAATAAAAATAAAAATCCACTGGACAGGCTGTGGAGCAGCACAGGTAACGCACAACAACAGTGCTAAAAAATAAAATAAAATAAAAATAAAAATCCACTGGACAGGCTGTGGAGCAGCACAGGCAACGCACGACAACAGTGCTAAAACAAAATAAAAATCCACTAGACAGGCTGTGGAGCAGCACAGGTAACGCACGACAACAGTGCTAAAACAAAATAGAAATCCACTAGACAGGCTGTGGAGCAGCACAGGTAACGCACGACAACAGTGCTAAAACAAAATAAAAATCCACTAGACAGGCTGTGGAGCAGCACAGGTAACGCACGACAACAGTGCTAAAACAAAATAAAAATCCACTAGACAGGCTGTGGAGCAGCACAGGTAACGCACAACAACAGTGCTAAAACAAAATAAAAATCCACTAGACAGGCTGTGGAGCAGCACAGGTAACGCACAACAACAGTGCTAAAAAATAAAATTAAATAAAAATAAAAATCCACTGGACAGGCTGTGGAGCAGCACAGGTAACGCACGACAACAGTGCTAAAACAAAATAAAAATCCACTAGACAGGCTGTGGAGCAGCACAGGTAACGCACGACAACAGTGCTAAAACAAAATAAAAATCCACTGGACAGGCTGTGGAGCAGCACAGGTAACGCACAACAACAGTGCTAAAAAATAAAATAAAATAAAAATAAAAATCCACTGGACAGGCTGTGGAGCAGCACAGGTAACGCACGACAACAGTGCTAAAACAAAATAAAAATCCACTAGACAGGCTGTGGAGCAGCACAGGTAACGCACGACAACAGTGGTAAAAAATAAAATAAAAATCCACTGGACAGGCTGTGGAGCAGCACAGGTAACGCACGACAACAGTGCTAAAAAATAAAATAAAAATCCACTGGACAGGCTGTGGAGCAGCACAGGTAACGCACGACAACAGCGCCCAAAAAATAAATCAAAATCAAAATCCACTGGACAGGCTGTGGAGCAGCACAGGTAACGCACGACAACAGTGGTAAAAAATAAAATAAAAATCCACTGGACAGGCTGTGGAGCAGCACAGGTAACGCACGACAACAGTGCTAAAAAATAAAATAAAAATCCACTGGACAGGCTGTGGAGCAGCACAGGTAACGCACGACAACAGTGCTAAAAAATAAAATAAAAATCCACTGGACAGGCTGTGGAGCAGCACAGGTAACACACGACAACAGTGGTAAAAATAAAATAAAAATCCACTAGACAGGCTGTGGAGCAGCACAGGCAACGCACGACAACAGTGCTAAAACAAAATAAAAATCCACTAGACAGGCTGTGGAGCAGCACAGGTAACGCACGACAACAGTGCTAAAAATAAAATAAAAATAAAATCCACTGGACAGGCTGTGGAGCAGCACAGGTAACGCACAACAACAGTGCTAAAAAATAAAATAAAATAAAAATAAAAATCCACTGGACAGGCTGTGGAGCAGCACAGGCAACGCACGACAACAGTGCTAAAACAAAATAAAAATCCACTAGACAGGCTGTGGAGCAGCACAGGTAACGCACGACAACAGCGCTAAATAAAAATCCACTGGACAGGCTGTGGAGCAGCACAGGCAACGCACGACAACAGTGCTAAAACAAAATAAAAATCCACTAGACAGGCTGTGGAGCAGCACAGGTAACGCACGACAACAGCGCTAAATAAAAATCCACTGGACAGGCTGTGGAGCAGCACAGGTAACGCACGACAACAGCGCCCAAAAAAATAAAATAAAAATCAAAATCCACTGGACAGGCTGTGGAGCAGCACAGGTAACGCACGACAACAGTGCAAAAAAAAATAAATAAATAAATAAAAAAAATAAAATAAAATAAAATAATAAAATAAAAATCCACTGTACAGGCTGTGGAGCAGCACAGGTAACACACGACAACAGTGGTAAAAAATAAAATAAAAATCCACTGGACAGGCTGTGGAGCAGCACAGGCAACGCACGACAACAGCGCCAAAAAATAAAATAAAAATCCACTGAACAGGCTGTGGAGCAGCACAGGTAACGCACGACAACAGTGCTAAAAAATAAAATAAAAATCCACTGGACAGGCTGTGGAGCAGCACAGGTAATGCACGACAACAGTGCTAAAATGAAATAAAAATCCACTAGGCAGGCTGTGGAGCAGCACGACAACAGTGCTAAAAAATAAAATAAAAATAAAAACGAAAGCGTTAGCAAGCTAGTTAGCTTGCCAACGCTGATGAAGGTTAGCTGATAAAAGAGCTCCGTCGCGATGCTTCGACCGTTAGAGGTCTTCTTTAGGCGTTGGAGCACGGTGAAAAAGTAAAAAAAAGTAAAAAAGTCTTGAAAAAGACTGTTAATTCAAAGAACTCAAACAGCTCAGTTCAAACAGCTAACAGATACAGCAGAACACCGCTGTGCTCCGGAACCAGAAAAAAGTCCACCCTCCACCACAATAAGGTGGCAATTCAGGAAGGGGGCAATAATAAGAGTGGAAAATCTGGAATACTACCAGATTGAAATTGAAATGAAATGATGGTTCTTGGTCCAGTGAGACATCGGCATCAATTTGACCAGTTAACGCTCAGCCTCGGCTCGTGTGTCATACATCACACTGACAAAGTGAGGAACCTTGGGGTAATTTTTGATCCTCCATTGTCCTTTGGCCTCCACATTAGAAATATTACGAGGACTGCTTTCTTCCACCTGCGAAATATAGTGAAGATTCGTCCCATCCTGTCTATGGCTGATGCTGAGATCCTGATCCATGCATTTATCTCTTCTAGATTGGACTACTGCAATGTTCTATTTTCTGGTTTACCGCAGTCTAGCATTAGGGCTCTCCAATTGGTTCAGAATGCTGCAGCCAGACTTTTGACATGAAGCAGAAAGTACAACCACATTACACCCATTTTGGCATCTCTTCACTGGCTTCCTGTCCCAGTGAGATCAGATTTTAAGATTCTGCTACTAACCTATAAAATTATTCATGGACTGGCACTTCCCTACCTAGCTGACCTGATTAAACCTTACGTACCGGCCCGGGCTTTACGTTCTCAGGGTGCAGGACTACTTTGTGTCCCTAAGGTGAATAAGAAGTCTGTGGGTCACAGAACTTATCGTGCCCCTGTTCTGTGAAATAATCTCCCTGCGTCAATAAAACAGTCAGATTCTGTGGAGATTTTCAAGTCCAGACTTAAGACACAGTTATTTTCCCTTTCATATGGCTAGCATACTGGTACAGTTTTGTTTTACGCTTTTTATTCTTTTAATTCATGTTATTAGTAATTGGAGCGGGCTGCGGCCTCAACTTTACCTAAATTCTGGGTCTTTTAGTGAAGTTTAGGGCTAGTGGCCGGCAATCACCTTAGTATTTCTCTGTTTTTCTTGTTGTTTAATGTTGACAAATTATACCGTATTTTTTGTCTTTCTGATGCCTGATTCTGTTTTTTCTCTCTGTTTAAGGTGCAGCTCCATCCAGAGATGGGAGTTGTATTCGTGTTGGCGATCCTACTGTCTTGTGCGCCAATAGCATTTCTTATAATATAATATAATAATTTATTAATTTATATAGCGCCAAATCACGAGTAATCGCCTCAAGGTGCTTCACAACATTTAAAAGCAGAATAAAATGAAATAAGATTAAAACACAATAAAAAAATGTAACCATAAAAGGTAAAAGAAATAAAATAAATAAAACAAATACAAAAGACACACAATCATATAAAATACTAATGATAAACAGGAAGAACAAATGTGTCTTCAGCCTGGCTTTAAAAGTCTCTACAGAGTCCGACTGTCGTATCAGCGCAGGCAGATCATTCCACAGAGCTGGGGCGCGGTGATAAAAAGCCAGAGAAGGGATGCCAGAACCGGCGTAATATGGTCAAACCCTCTGCTTCGTGTCAGAAGTCTGGCAGCAGCATTTTGAACCAGTTGAAGACCCCTGATGCTGGACTGTGGTAAACCAGAAAACAAAGCATTACAATAGTCCAATCTAGAAGAAACAAAAGCATGAATCAGTCTCAGCATCAGCCATAGACAGGATGGGACGAATCTTTGCTATATTTCTTAGATGAAAGAAAGCAGTCCTCGTAATGTCCCTAATGTGGAGGTCAAAGGACAACGTAGGATCAAAAATTACCCCAAGGTTCCTCACTTTGTCAGTATGATGTATAACACATGAACCTAGGCTAAGCGCTAGCTGATCAAATTGATACCGATGTCTTGCTGGACCAAGAACCATCATTTCAGTCTTATCAGAGTTCAAAAGTAGAAAGTTGTTAGACATCCAACTTCTCACTGCTGCAAGACAGTCCTGTAAAGATTTTATGTGGACAGGATTTCCAGTAGCTATCGGCATATACAACTGACTGTCATCAGCATAGCAATGAAAAGCAACACCAAAACGCCACAAAATGTTCCCAAGAGGTACCATATACAGGGAAAAAAGCAGGGGACCCAGAACGGATCCCTGCGGAACCCCGAACTTCATGCCCCTAAAATCAGAGGTAGTGTCATTGCACAAAACACAGTGGGAATGACCAGACAGATAAGACGTCAACCACGCAAGAGCAGTTCCAGTAATCCCAAAACAGTTTTCTAGCCTATCAAGTAGAATATGATGATCAAGGGTGTCAAACGCAGCACTGAGATCCAGCAACACCAATACTGTAGTAGTATCCAAGTCCATTGCTCGCAGAAGATCATTAACTACTTTAATAAGTGCTGTTTCTGTGGAGTGATGTTTTCTAAAAGCAGATTGCAGTGGCTCAAAAAGGTCATTCTCAGTAAGATAGTCCACAAGCTGCCGTGAAACCACCTTTTCCAGAATTTTAGAGCAGAATGATAGATTTGATATCGACCTATAATTTTTCAATACACCAGGATCAAGATTAGATTTCTTGAGTAGTGGTTTAACCACTGCAGATTTAAAACAATTTGGAACAGATCCAGAGTTTAGAGAAAGATTAACAATTTCCAGCACAGTCGGCCCAAGAATGGGCCAAAGATCCTTAAACAATTTTGTTGGTATAGGATCATATAAACAAGTTGTGCTTTTAGTAGACATCATGAGTTTCGTCAGCACACCTAGTGAGATACTATCAAATTCCGTGAATCTAGGTAGCACCTCAGTGGTAGTCCCCCAGCTCAGTAGCTGGATACAATGACTGGACCAAAGTACGCTGAGATGTGCTCAACTTAATATCTTCTATTTACTTTTCAAAATAGTCCAGAAAGTCCTGTGCTGAAACCAACAGGTCGTTCTCCTTTTTATTCTTGTATATTTGTCTGTGAATTGTTCTGTAATTTATGTTTGTAGCATGGCCCAAGCAGAGGGTCACCCCTTTGAGTCTGGTCTGCTTGAGGTTTCTTCCTCAGAGGGAGTTTTTCCTTACCACTGTTGCTCTGGGAGTTGGTAAGGTTAGACCTTACCTGTGTGGAGTGCTTTGAGGCAACTCTGTTGTGATTTGGCACTATATGAATGAAAATAAATTGAAATTGAAAAATTGACCCCTGATACTGGACTGCAGCAACCCTGAAAATAGGACATTACAATAATACAATCTGGAGGAAACAAAGGCATGAATCAGGGTTTTCAGCATCAGCCATGGACAAAATGGGATAAATTCTCACTATATTTCACAAATGGAAGAAGGCACCTCTCATAGCATCCCTAATGTGAACACCAAAGGACAACACAGGGTCAAAAACCACCACAAGGTTCCTCACCCTGTCCGTGTGATGCACGACACACGAACCTAAGCCAAGCGCTGGCTGATCAAATTGATGCCGATATCTTGCTGGACCAATAACCATCATTTCAGTCTTGTCAGAATTTAGAAGTAGGAAGTTGCTTGGCATCCAGCCTCTCACTGATGCATGGCAATCCTCTAGTGTTTTTATAGAAATGCGATTACCAGCAGTTATTGGCATATACAATTGAGTATCATCAGCATAGCAATGAAAGACAATCCTCAAAATGCCACATTGATCAAAGAGTGCTATATAGAGGGAAAAAAGCAGGGGACCCAAGCCAGATCCCTGTGGAGCCCCAAATTTCATATCACTAAGGTTAGAAGTAGTGTTATTGTATAAAACACAAAGAGAGCGACTGGATAGATATGACATCAACCATGCAAGGGCAAGAAGAAGAAGCGCCAGTGTTGCTTCTGTACACCACTACAATGGAACTGAAATGAAACAATCAACAGAGTGTGCCTATCTGCTATTTCATCTTATTATCGGTCCAGTATTAGTGGATCATCCATTTTTCCATCCATTTTCTATACTCCAATTAAGGGTCACGGGACAAGTGACAAAGTACACCCTGGACAGGATGCCAGTCTATCACAAGGCCACATATAGACAGACAAACACATTATATCAAAAATAATCTTTTGTTTTACTCACATGTGTCTCCTGACTGCATTTTGGGTTTTACTAATCCATCTCAGACTATGAATGTCACTGCTGAGATAAGTGAAAATCTGTATAATTTAGAATCTTCAATGAAATGATTGTTCAGCATTTTAGGAGCTTTGGTGCTTAGGTTTTTCAGTGAGTTTTTATGTCATGTCTTTTTTCATTTTAAACCTGGGAATGTAGCAGGATGGTTTGTTTCAATTGTTCATGAATTCTTCATTGTGCTTTGTTTTGTATTGTTTGCAATCTAGTTCTAGAACTTTGGCATCTTGTCTGCACAGGTTGAACATTTCTAACCATGCATAGCACAAAAAAAAAAAAAAAAAAATCTGATGATGGTAATCAATTGCCACACCTGGTGATGTATATTGTGGTAGATCTACAGTGGTAGATGTATATTTGACCTCAGGAACGACTGTGTGAAAAAATCTTCCACCACATTTGTAATGAATGCAGTGTAATTATGCCTCACTATGGTGACGTCTCTCTCAATCTTCCTCTGTCGGTCAGTCAGGTCACCCTGTGATGCCAGGGCATTGCCCCTCTTCACCATCTTGATGATGGAGATGTAGCAGAAGATCATGGTGATAACCGGAAAGAAGAAGCAGAAGATGAAGATGCCGATGATGTAAGACTTGTAGACATGGGAGTAGCTGGCTTTGGCCCAGTCAATCTCACAGGTTCCATATCCTCGATCTGAGGAGACAAATATCAGCTCAATGACCAAAGTCACTTTATTTTTCAGTCCATTATACACACACACACACACACACACACACACACAGACAGACAGACAGACAGACAGACAGACAGACAGATAGATAGATAGATAGATGTACTGAAATATGAATGCAACACTTTTGTTGTTGCTCCCATTTTTCATGAGCTGAACTCAAAGATCTAGAACATTTTATATATACACGAAAGACCTATTTCTCTCAAATACTGTTCACAAATCTGTCTAAATCTGTGTTAGTGAGCACTTCTTTGCCAAGTTAATCCATCCCACCTCACAGGTATGGCACATCAAGATGCTGATTAGACAGCATGATTATTACACAGGTGTGCCTGTGCAATAGTGTTGTGTTTATATTTTTGTTCACTGTATATATTTTGTTGGAGTGCTGGTTAGGATTAGGTTTTTTAGGGTTTTGGACCAAGTACACTGAAAATTATTAACCTATTACTAAAACTGGGTTACAGTCTAGTAGAGACAAATGCATGAATCAAAGTCTGCCATAGACAGACTTGGTTGAATCTTTGCAATATTACAGAGGTGATTCTTATATTCTTATGTTATTTTGGAATGTGGGTTTTGGACTAACTATGGTGAAAATGAATGACCTGTCATTAACATTGGGTTCTGTTCCTACATGTTTTAAATCTGCAGTGATCAAACCAATTCACAAGAAACCTAACTTATTTTGAGGTTCACTGAAAAATTATAGGCTGATATCGACTCCCTTCTGCTCTAAAATTCTTGAATAAGTGGTTTCACAGCAGTTTTGCTGAAAATGATCTCTTTCTAACCCTTGATTGGAGCAAGCGGGTATAGTAAATGAATAATGACCGCTTTGAGCAGCTGCAGTCAACGTGAAGAATGCTTCCTCCCCCATCCAAAGACATGCAGGTTAGGTGAATTGGAAACTTTAAATTGTCTGTAGGTGTGAATGTATTTGTCTGTGTGTGACCCTGTGACAGACTGGCGTCCTGTCCAGGGTGAACCCTGCCTCACAGCCCATGAGTGCTGGAATAGGCCCCAGTCCCCCGTGACCAGATCTTGGATGAGTGGCTGAAGATGAGTGTGAGTGTGTGTTATGTTGATTCCATGTTGTGTGGGCCGCCAGAAGAGGATGTACTGCTGGCCCACCACCAAAGGGCGCCCTGCCTGAAGTGCGGGCTTCAGGCACGAGAGGGCGCTGCCGCCACGGACACAGCCGGGAGTGACAGCTGTCACTCATTAATTCCTGACAGCTGTCACACATTCTTCATCATCGCACTCCATAAAGACCAGACGTCATCTCCACCTCATCGCCGAGATATCATACTTCATTGGAGGTAATATCCTCAGCCGTTTGTGTCTTTTGCAATATATCTGTATATTGTGAGTGTTTGCAGGAGTACCGGTTCCTTTTTCTGTGGAGGCTGAGTGAGTGCAGGACGGCACTCTTTTCCCCTGAGGAATCACTGCGGTACTCTGCAACATATTGAGTGAGAGGTGGAGGTGGCATTCCCACCGCTGTTGTTACTGGGTGTACACACACCCACACTTGACTGTCTTTGTTCTTCGCCAGCAGTACCAGATCCGACAGTCGGGGACGGTGATCACCTGGGAATTCGGAACTTGGCGGCTCCAGTATTCACCAGGTTCTGTGGGGGCGGAAATCGTGTGGTTCCGGCTCTTCCCAGGACAGACGTCTTCTATCCTCGAGCCTGCCCACACGTCACCTTTGTAATTTGACTGTAATTATATTCTGAGATTGTCTGTATGTTCGTTGTGCACGTTTCACAACATTAAATTGTTACCTTTTGGCTCATCTATTGACCGTTCATTTGCGCCCCCTGTTGTGGGTCCGTGTCACTACACTTTCACAACATTCCACTCAGCTTTACGCACCAATAAACACAAGTGATCTCACCCACAGAAGATTTTCTGGCTTCAGTGAAAAATTGGATATCTAGCAATTTCTTACTCTTAAATTCTGACAAAATTAAAATGATAGTCATTGGTTCTGCCAGACACAAGCATCAGTTTGACCAACTAATGTTAACTTTGAACTCCTGTGTCATCCTGTGTCAGAGATCAAATACAGTAGTGGTGTGTTACTCCAGCACGCAGGTGCCTGAGTGTTGAGGACCCCAGCAGCTAGAGAAGGTTAAGAACATGCTCACGTTTCACATGGCTGCAGCAGATAGATGGTCATTTGAGAGATGTGGGGATGGACCGGTTGTCTGTCTGGGTGGTTGCCATTCAGGGCCAAGGTGATTCTTTGGTGTCATGTATGCGGCGAAGCGTGGCTCCAGCACATGTTCCCAGACCTGACTTGACTTGGAAGTGATGGCTGAGTTTTCTTTGGTCAGTTCTTTCTTAGCCAACACACGCTAGTGCTTAATGCTCAGGAGTCCAGAAACATAAAAAAACAATACAAAACCATTGATTTGTACTCAACTGCTAATCCGTGGACCCCAGAGGGTTAAACTACATCTTTCTATCATGTGACATATTTCCAAAGGTTTGCATGAAGCTTCATGATGATACTCATTTGAGTGGAAAAACTCAAATTTGACACAACTGAGACAGCAGAAATGAAAATTTAGAAGATGCCCCACTTTGATGAACTTACTATTGTTAATTTTTTTTTTAGGGATGCACCAGTAGCACTTTTTTCAATACTTAGAACAAGTACCTACATACAGCGGGGCAAAAAAGTATTTTTTCAATCCCTGATTGTGCAAGTTCTCCTACTTAGAAAGATGAGAGAGGTCTGTCATTTTCAACATAGGTACACTTCAACTATGAGAGACAAAATGAGAAAAAAAAATCAGGAAATCACATTGTAGGATTTTTAAAGAATTTATTTGTAAATTATGATGGAAAATAAGTACGAGGTCTATTAGAAAAGTATCCGACCTTATTATTTTTTTAAAAAACCATATGGATTTGAATCACATGTGATTACATCAGCCAAGCTTGAACCCTCGTGGGCATGCAAGTGTTTTTTCACGCCTCTCGGTGACGTCATTCGCCTGTGAGCACGCCTTGTGGGAGGAGTGGTCCAGCCCCCTCGTCGGAATTCCTTTGTCTGAGAAGTTGCTGAGAGACTGGCGCTGTGCTTCATCAAAATTTTTTCCAAAACTGTGAGGCACATCCGAGTGGACACCATTCGACAAATTAAACTGGTTTTCGGTGAAAATTTTAATGGCTGATGAGAGATTTTGCATTGTTTCTATCGCTGTAAGGACTTCCCACGGAGCGGGACGTCGCACAGCGCTCCGAGGCGACGTCGTCATCCTGTTTCAAGCTGAAAACCTCCAAATTTAAGCCTCTGTTGACCCAGGACGTCGTGAGAGAACAGAGAACTTTCAGAAGAGGTCGGAATCAGCAGTTTATCCAGACATTCCACTGTTAAAGGAGATTTTTTTAATGAAAGACGTGCAGACGGATTGGAGCGTTAGCTCGCAGCCAGCGCGGTGCGCCCGCCACAGGAAAAACACCTCCGTTGGAAGCCTTAAGGACAAGTTGGAACATGCCCTGCTGTTAAACAATTTCTCAGATACTCACTCAACTAAAAGAGACCAAAAGCCGCATAGATTGTACAAATGGTTATCAACACGGAGGTGTTTTTCCTGTGGTGGCTGCGAGCCGACGCGCCGATCCGTCCGCATGTCTTTCATTAAAAAAAATCTCCTTTAACAGTGGAATGTCTGGATAAACTGCTGATTCTGACCTCTTCTGAAAGTTCTCTGTTCTCTCACGACGGCAAACCGTATCAGGTCACGGAATATTGCAGAAGTTTTATCCCTTCATATCCCTTCATTGGCTACTGGTTTCTGCCAGATCGGATTTTAAAGTTTTATTGTTGGTTTATAAAATTGTTCATGGACTGGCACCTTCCTAGCTGGCGGACTTGGTTAAGCCCTACGTACCTGCGAGGCCCTTGCATTCGCCGGGCGCAGGGCTTCTGTGTGTTCCGAGGATGAACAAGAAGTCTGTGGAGTACAGAGCCTTCTCCTACCGTGGTCCGACTCTTTGGAACGATCTACCTGCTGTTATTCGGCAGTCTGACACAGTGCAAATCAAGACTGAAGACCCACTTTTTTAGACTGTCTTATCATTCATTTAATCTGTTTGTGCTTGCTTTGTAATTTCTTTTTATTCTACTGTGTTTTATCTTTTTATTGTGCTTTTCTTGCTTTTAATTTTGATTTTAGATTAATTTGTGTTGTTGTGAATTGTGTTAGGCGCCTTGGGGCAACTTTGTCGTGAGTTGGCGCTATATAAATTAATAAATTGAAATTGAAATTGAAATTGAAATTTTATGATTACAAATACGAGTAAATGAATGCAGGATCGGGCCGATACCCGATACTGGTATATAAGTGATGATAATGATTTGGGAGGTCTTGTGGGAGGCGGCAGACTGAGATTTGTGTGCAGCTGTGTTCTGTGTTGGTATTTTCGTGCCTGTGTAACTCCCCCAGCCAAAAAGTGGTGCCGCAGACCAAAATCCAGCTGTGATCCAGATAAGCAGCAGACATACAGCCACATTGGTCCTGGTGAGGTGATGGGCTGATGAAACAACAGCACACAAAGACATGAACTTTGAAACAAAAGATACACATTTATTCAGCATGGCTTCAGGTCAGCTTAGAGCTTTGCTTTCATCTAACCTTTCTTTTTTAAACAAATTTGTCATAAACAAGTCACAGTGTCTTTCTTGATGTCTACAAATGCTTATCTGGGTTTTGAGCAATATTTTTACTTTAATAAATGGAGATGAGATCTGAACCCAACCCCAGCAGTGAAAATGGTGCAGTTACTGTCAAACTGCCCCTGACCAAGGCAGTGTGTGGCAACCTGTGGCATCCACAGAGCCGTATATAAGAACTAGAGACTGCAGATGCAATGCTGTCTACTATTGGGATATTTTGGGGGTCTCCTGTGACCTCCTCTTATCCCGCGCGTCTGTTGATTTGAAAGAAGGTATTAACCAGTCATTTAAATTTGAACACAATTACTCTGAGGGCTAGACCACCACTCAGAGATTTATTGAACAGGATTTAAATGTCACAAATTTTGACAGAATTTAAGTTTTACAGAATGAGTGAGATAAACAAAAACATACCCAGAAGTTCTGAGGGTCCCAGGAGCTGCGAGCTTCCAACCAGCAATCTGGTGTCCTAGCAAGCTGACAGCAAGGAGGACCCCTGAACAGTGGGCTGGCATTTCAATTTATACTCTAAGCTACTACGTCTTTCTGCTAATCTTGGGCATTGTCTTTCGTCTGGGTGGTCTTGATCCCTCTTTTTCGTGGCATGGTCCTACCCCCACGCGCTGTGAAGTCTTCTACCGCAAAAGTGTCGTCATGGAGAGCGAATCGCCATTTTCAAACTGGGCAAAATATTGATGAAATGCCTGGATGTGAAATGTTTTCATGTGCATTTTCTATGCAGAAGCAGTGGTGGGCACAGTACCGCTAATCCACTAACCACCAATTAGCTAAGCTAACATTTTCATTAGCGGATTAGCTTTTCAGCTAACTTTGAAAACCATCCGTGGACCAATTAGCTTCTGCTAAATTTAGTTCTGCTAACTCTCAGTGCACTAAAAAAAAATTGCGGGTAAACTGAGAAAATTTAATGGTCAAAAACATTTCTAAACCTAAAATCATACATGTTAGTTCCTGTTTATGAATGCAGAGAACAAGCTAACATTAGAGTGCCTTGATTGGAGAGTAGTGTAACTCAGAGTAGAGTAACTCAGAACATGGCACCAATTTGGATCTAACTGTGCTGAACTACTTTTGTTTGAAAAAAAATCATTTAACCACATGCAGCAACACATCCAGGTACAGGTGCTATCAAAATAAATATGAAAATAGTTAAGCTATCAAATTTACATAAATTTACAATTTATGATGATTTATTTAATTAATTAATTAACTCCCCACACATCTCCAGCAGCCTGCCCTCCAGTCCCTCTGATCCCCCACCTTCTTCCCCCCGGTCACCTCCACTGCACCCCGGACTTTGTCCCTCCTCCCCCGGGACTGTTTCCAGCACCAGCCCACCCCAGCTCCCCCATCCCTCCCCCATCACTGTAACTCCGACTGAGGTGAGAGGTCAGCTCCTGCGGCTGAAGCAGAGGAAAGCAGCAGGACCTGATGGGATCTCCCCGAGGCTGCTGAGGACCTGTGCAGATGAGCTCTGTGAGTTCCTCAGCCACATCTTCAACAAGATCCTCAGCCTGGGGGTGGTCCCCATTCTGTGGAAGACCTCCTGTGTGGTCCTGGTTCCCAAAATACCGCACGCCAAGGAACCGGCCCACTACAGACCACTTGCCCTGACCTCCCACCTCATGAAGACCATGGAACAGCTCGTCTTGTCTCACCTCCACACTGTGGTGAGCGACATCCTGGATCCACTGCAGTTCGCCTACAGGCCCAACATCGGGGTAGATGATGCTGTCACCTACCTACTGCAGCGAGTGCTCACCCACCTGGAGACCAGCGGAAGCGCTGTGAGAGTCATGTTCTTTGATTTCTCCAGCGCTTTCAACACCATTAGACCAGCGCTGTTGCGGGGGAAGCTGGAGGATGCAGGTGTGGATGGACATCTCGCCGCCTGGACCATCAACTGCCTCACTGACCGCCCATAGTACGTGCGGCTGCGCGGCTGTCAGTCTGAGGTGGTAAGATGCAGCACCAGGGCCCCCCAGGGTACCGTCCTCTCACCTTTCCTCTTCACCCTTTACACCTCGGACTTCACCTACAACACGGACAGTTGCCATCTCCAGACGTTCTCTGACGACTCCGCCATTGTGGGTCATGTGTCTGAGGAGAACGAGCTGGAGTACCGGTCGGTCATCACGATACGAGACAAGTTGGGACATGTCCAGCTCTCCACAAGTTCTCTTATACTCACTCGACTGGTAAGCACTGAAAGCCGAGATAGGCATGTCCAAACTTGTCCTCTAACACTCCGAAACGGAGGTGTTCCTTTGTCTCGCTTCATCAGCGAATCGGTCGTGACGCGCGAAGCCTCCGCGCGGCTTTCCATGACAAAATCTCTTGTTAAAAGTGAAATCTGCTGGAAAATGGCTGATGTCCAGCTCTTGTGATAACCAGAGAAAGAGCACACGACGGTCTCGTATCCACAGAGCCATCAGCTTAGAAATGATCCAGTGGTTTGTGCCGCGGCGTCGCAGCTCGGAGCGCGGCGCACCGACCGTCCTTAAAGGGGTCCTTAAAGCTGTAGTTAAAGTCCTTATTCTCTGTGAAGCCCGTACAATTTTCACCGAAAGCCAGATAAATTTTTCGAATGGTTTCCAGGTGCCAGTCTCTAACAGCTTCTGAAAAAATTCTGATGGAAAAAAAGTCCTTTTCATTCCGCCATTTCCAGACAATGAAAATCCGACGACGGGGCGGGACCACTCCTTCCACATGGCGTGTTCACAGGCGAATGACGTCACCAACAGGCGTGGAAAAACTCACGCATGCGCACGAGGGTTCAAGCATGTCTGACGTAAAAACATATGAATATGAAATCCATATAGTTTTTAAAAAAAATAAAAAGGACCGTTACTTTATGGACAGACCTCGTATATATATATATATATATATATATATATATATATATATATATATATATATATATATATATATATATATATATATATATATATATATGTGTGTGTGTATGCGTGCATGTATGTATGTATATGTATATACAGTGGTCCCTCGCTATAACGTGGTTCACCTTTCATGGCCTCGCAGTTTCGCAGATTTTTTTTAGTGCAATTTTACATGCTTTTTTTTAAACAGCGCATTGTGTTCTGCGTTCTTATCAGGCGGGCTGGTCGCGGCACTAGTCGGCATCACCGCGATTGCTCTCACTGCCTCCGATGTGCTTACTGAGTCTGCGGGCTCGGTAAACGCCGCAGCGGGCCACTCACACCGCCCCCCTCTCTGCTGTGCGGAGGTGCAACCAACTCTGGCAACAGGTCCAGAGGCTGCTCTCGCTGTTTGGATGCGGATGTTGACCGCAGCCGCAGAGCTCCGTGGCCACCGAGAGAGGACTTGGATTCTTTGCGGGTCCCGCATCCATACCCCCGGAGGCAGTGAGCGAAGGGAGAGCACACGCATTGTGTTCTGCGTGTGTCTGATTATAATCTTCTCGCCCAGAAGAAAAAAGAGAGTGTTTACACAGGAGAGAAAAGTGAGAAAATGTTAAAGCCTGTTTGAGAAAAGTGTATAAAGTGTGTGGTGAGGGGTTTTACAGCCTTAAAACATCTATAATAATTGTAAATAATAGCGCTGACTACTTCACGGATTTTGGGTTATTTTTACAACGTAACTCCCGTGATAAATGAGAGACCACTGTGTATATATATATACAGTAGTGTTCAGTATAATAGTAGTGTTGTGTGACTAAAAAGATTAATCCAGGTTTTGAGTATATTTCTTATTGTTACATGGGAAACAGGGTACCAGTAGATTCAGTAGATTCTCACAAATCCAACAAGACCAAGCATTCATGACATGCACACTCTTAAGGCTATGAAATTGGGCTATTAGTAAAAAAAAAAGTAGAAAGGAGGTGTTCACAATAATAGTAGTGTGGCATTCAGTCAGTGAGTTAATCAATTTTGTGGAACAAACAGGTGTGAATCAGGTGTCCCCTATTTAAGGATGAAGCCAGCACCTGTTGAACATGCTTGTCTCTTTGAAAGCCTGAGGAAAATGGGACGTTCAAGACATTGTTCAGAAGAACAGCGTAGTTTGATTAAAAAGTTGATTGGAGAGGGGAAAACCTATTCGCAGGTGCAAAAAAATCATAGACTGTTCATCTACAATGATCTCCAATGCTTTAAAATGGACAAAAAAAAAAAACAAACAGAGACGCGTGGAAGAAAATGGAAAAGAACCATCAAAATGGATAGAAGAGTAACCAGAATGGCAAAGGCTCACCCATTGATCAGCTCCAGGATGATCAAAGACAGTCTGGAGTTACCTGTAAGTGCTGTGACAGTTAGAAGACGCCTGTGTGAAGCTAATTTATTTGCAAGAATCCCTCGCAAAGTCCCTCTGTTAAATAAAAGACATGTGCAGAAGAGGTTACAATTTGCCAAAGAATACATCAACTGACCTAAAGAGAAATGGAGGAATATTTTGTGGACTGATGAGAGTAAAATTGTTCTTTTTGGGTCCAAGGGCCGCAGACAGTTTGTGAGACGACCCCCAAACTCTGAATTGAAGCCACAGTTCACAGTGAAGACAGTGAAGCATGGTGGTGCAAGCATCATGATATGGGCATGTTTCTCCTACTATGGTGTTGGGCCTATATATCGCATACCAGGTATCATGGATCAGTTTGGATATGTCAAAATACTTGAAGAGGTCATGTTGCCTTATGCTGAAGAGGACATGCCCTTGAAATGGGTTTTTCAACAAGACAATGACCCCAAGCACACTAGTAAACCAGCAAAATCTTGGTTCCAAACCAACAAAATTAATGCCTCGCAGATGTGAAGAAATCATGAAAAACTGTGGTTATACAACTATAAATACTAAAAAAAGCAGTTTGAACAAAATAGCTTTGAGTTTGTAGCGTCAACAGCAGATGCTACTATTATTGTGAACACCCCCTTTTCTACTTTTTTTTACTAATAGCCCAATTTCATAGCCTTAAGAGTGTGCATACCATGAATGCTTGGTCTTGTTGGATTTGTGAGAATCTACTGAATCTACTGGTACCTTGTTTCCCATGTAAAAATGAATATACTCAAAACCTGGATTAATCTTTTTAGTCACATAGCACTACTATTATTCTGAACATTACTGTATATATACACACATACATATTCTATTTCTACCTCATTTTCTTATTTTATTGTACTGTTACAAGTATTATTATTGCTTATCTTTGCACATGCTGTTGATGAACATTTTCCTCTACTTGCACTACACGTGTGTTTTTTAAGAGCTGACGTAACATGTGAATTTCTCCTCTGTGAGATCAATAAAGTTTTATCTTATCTTAATTTAAAGCCTGATTTATGCATCTGCAGCTCTGTAACTCCGTGTCATACAATGACGTGTGTGACAGTTTAAAGTTCTCCATCTCTGGATTTTGCTTTATTCTGGATTAATTTGATGCTCAACAAGCTTTTCTTTCTACAATCATCACCTCCAAATCAAAGGTAAGCTGGACATTTTCCTCTTTTCCTGACTTCGTTGTTGTGGCTGGCGTGCCTGGCTGGCTTTTGTGTGTCTTCTGTTTCTGTCTTTTGGCTTTCCTTCCAGGTGGTGCGCATTTTGGACTGTGTGGCTGAGATATCAGGACCTCACCCTGATCACCTGCGGCTCGTCAGGACTCACAGCTGTGGTGCATCTACATGGATTGGAACATGGTGGCATTTAAGACTGGAGTACACAGTGTGTATTTGCCAGAGACTCGACCTTGTGACCAGACGGGTGAGATCGTCATCTCTAGAGCCATCTCCCATCAGTGGATGCAGAGAACATCCAGGTTTGATGCATGGTCTGTGAAAGAGGAGGGGGTGAGGTCTCACGCTCGTCAGCACACTTCCTGAGGTACGTTTGGTTTTGTGACTAACATTTATACAGTCAGTAAATGTGGTGTCCCTCACACCTTATTATATTGAGCTGTATGTTAGTCGTTTAAATCAGCTTCCACTGCAGTGGAGTTTTGTGAACAGGGTGTTCTATGCCTGCAGGGTGGGAAGCTGATTTGCAATTAAGCCAGGAAGTGTTTGCTGTTTGTAAACCTTTGAGTGGTCTCTCTGTGTGTTGAGTGTGGACTCACATAATGATTTCTTCTTTCACAGACTCGGTTTGTCGCGGCCACCTGGGGGGTGTCGGCGGGGTCCTTGGGTCCGAACAGTTTTCTGGCTCCGGACCATTAGCGCTGCTGGGAGCGCACCGCAATCCACCACGCCAGACCGCGCACTCTTTTGTTGTTTTCGTATCAGTTCACTGTTATGTTTATTAAACTCTGTTATCCTTTGTACCGTGCTCTGCTTATTTTATACTGGGTCCTTCAAACGCTGGTCGGTTCTCCGGGCTGCGTCCGACACATAACAGTAGTCTCTGGCCAAACATCACGGACCCAGCGGTAGCAGAGATGGTAACGCGCCGGGAAGGCGGCAGCAGACGTTCAGAAGTTATCAGGATCAGTTGCGGGTGCTCTCTGCCCGGATGGTGCGTGTTTGAGAACCCATTACTGAATACTGATTCGTGCTCTCTTGCAGCCGTGTTTCCTGTGTTTGTGCCTTATCCGTGGGTCGTGGTGGAGTGTGACTGGCGACGGCTTCACGTCACGCTCCGACCGGATGAGAGGTTTAAACGGGAGCTGCAAGAGTGTGTCTGTAATGGGTGAACGCGCATGGCGGAGCTCTGTGGCACGGGTCGCTGAGCTTCCTGTGTTACAGTTGTAGCCAGGGGCGTAGGTTTGCATATGGACCATAGGGACAAGTCATAACCAATATTTTGGGATGGCAAAATAGTCCCTACCAATATTTAGCATTTTTGTTTATATAACAAAATCATTCACTATTTTTTTGCGAACTCGATACTATAATTTTAGTCGTCACGTTTTGTGTTTTCAACGTGCCAGAATGACAGGGTTACCCATGTTGCAATTTCATTGGCTCACGTTCTTCTCACATGGACGTAAACAAAGCGCATCTCGTGGCAGGCAGTGCTTAATTTGTAAAGTGGGAGGTCCCGGAGCGCAGAGGATGGGTGGCTCCGGTGCAGTGTTGCCAGATGTACGATAATTATCGTATTTGTACGATAGTTTTGCCATCTGTATCAATCAATCAATCAATCAACTTTTTTCTTGTATAGCGCCAAATCACAACAAACAGTTGCCCCAAGGCGCTCCACATTGCAAGGCAAGGCCATACAATAATTATGAAACACAGTCTACGTCTAAAGCAACATAACCAAGGGATGGTCCAGGGTCACCCGATCCAGCCCTAACTATAAGCCTTAGCGAAAAGGAAAGTTTTAAGCCTAATCTTAAAAGTAGAGAGGGTATCTGTCTCCCTGATCTGAATTGGGAGCTGGTTCCACAGGAGAGGAGCCTGAAAGCTGAAGGCTCTGCCTCCCATTCTACTCTTACAAACCCTAGGAACTACAAGTAAGCCCGCAGTCTGAGAGCGAAGCGCTCTAATGGGGTAATATGGTACTACGAGGTCCCTAAGATAAGATGGGACCTGATTATTCAAAACCTTATAAGTAAGAAGAAGAATTTTAAATTCTATTCTAGCATTAACAGGAAGCCAATGAAGGGAGGCCAACACGGGTGAGATATGCTCTCTCCTGCTAGTCCCCGTCAGTACTCTAGCTGCAGCATTCTGAACCAACTGAAGGCTTTTTAGGGAACTTTTAGGACAACCTGATAATAATGAATTACAATAGTCCAGCCTAGAGGAAATAAATGCATGAATTAGTTTTTCAGCATCACTCTGAGACAAGACCTTTCTGATTTTAGAGATATTGCGCAAATGCAAAAAGGCAGTCCTACATATTTGTTTAATATGCGCTTTGAATGACATATCCTGATCAAAAATAACTCCAAGATTTCTCACAGTATTACTAGAGATCAGGGAAATGCCATCCAGAGTAACGATCTGGTTAGACACCATGCTTCTAAGATTTGTGGGGCCAAGTACAATAACTTCAGTTTTATCTGAGTTTAAAAGCAGGAAATTAGAGGTCATCCATGTCTTTATGTCTGTAAGACAATCCTGCAGTTTAGCTAATTGGTGCGTATCCTCTGGCTTCATGGATAGATAAAGCTGGGTATCATCTGCGTAACAATGAAAATTTAAGCAATACCGTCTAATAATACTGCCCAAGGGAAGCATGTATAAAGTGAATAAAATTGGTCCTAGCACAGAACCTTGTGGAACTCCATAATTAACTTTAGTCTGTGAAGAAGATTCCCCATTTACATGAACAAACTGTAATCTATTAGACAAATATGATTCAAACCACCGCAGCACAATGCCTTTAATACCTATGACATGCTCTAATCTCTGTAATAAAATTTTATGGTCAACAGTATCAAAAGCAGCACTGAGGTCCAACAGAACAAGCACAGAGATAAGTCCACTGTCCGAAGCCATAAGAAGATCATTTGTAACCTTCACTAATGCTGTTTCTGTACTATGATGAATTCTAAAACCTGACTGAAACTCTTCAAATAGACCATTCCTCTGCAGGTGATCAGTTAGCTGTACGATGTACGATCTATAATGGGGAAAAAACCCAATATGTACGATAATTTCAGTTGGTTGCCCAAACACGCATCTCTCTCTGACACCCAAGAATCATTTTGCAGGCGTTGCACTCAGGCGGCATCAAAGACACACCACACACAGGGCTGCTGCTGGCTTTGGGCTGCCGGGACAGTCATTTGAAAGCCCGCCCCCTCCCCATACAAAGTAATGAGTTCCCATCCAATCTCTGCAGGACAGGACAGAAAGATTCCCCAACCAACATCTTTTCTTTTTTTTTTTCGAAACTGTATTTCAACAAATGCAATAACAAACGAACAAAACACAAGAGCAAAGAGATATACAAGAAAAATAAAAAGAAGTTCAAGTTCCTTATGGAGGTGTCAACATTTTTTCTGTGTTCAACAAAATCTGCACAAGTGGCCATGGCATCGGATGACGACAGCGACCTCGAGGTTGAATTCGACTCTTTCTAGTCTGGTAATTAACACATGTTTGTGTTACTTCACAGTCTGGTAGTGCATTTGCTTGTGCATTTGCGTTCTTTTTGTGCCATAGTTTCCCCATTAATATAATTACTGTTTAAAAATGTGACATAAAATTCTTTGTAAATTTAAAAAAAAAACGCTAAAATAGCTACGTTGTATGCGTTTTGTTTGTGTACGATAATTTCTCCCAAAATACGATAATTTTGAGGTTTTGGTACGATAGTTTCATATTTCATATCTGGCAACACTGCTACGGTGCAGAAAAACAAGAAGGGTGGGGGGAGGGGTTGCGAACAATGCTGTGCGCCACACTTAAAATAAACTGCACACCCACACAAACACGCACACATACCTTCACAAATGACACTAACATCCTGCCTTTTCCTCAAAAAATACTACATTTATGTTTGCTGTCTGTCTATGTACTTTTCTGTCACTTTTGCGCTCTTTTTCATACTTTTCCCTCGTTTCAAAAGTCACCGAACGCACTTTACTGTAATATATGCAACATATAGCATACTGTTGGAAAGCACGGGTTCTTGGCTTGCTGTCAGTGTTGAAATTTTTCAGAGTGAGGGCTTACATGAGAACTTATGGTAATGAGAATCAGCGGCGCACTAGTGTGAAACTTCCGTGTTTTTCCTCTGTGTTATGACATCACAGGCTTACGTTTACCGTAATACACCATATATATCATTGGAAATCCCTTTTCTTTTGGCAAATTAGGTTGCCAGATACCTACAACTGCATTATTGATGAAGAGAATAGATTATACATCTTGTTTGCAAAAACTTTTTTTTTTTTTTTTTTTTTGTTAGCTCCACAAATATTTTTTTTTGTTGTCTTGTTCTCTCAGGTGTAGGCCTATAGAATAGATTTGTGATTTTGGGTGTAATTTTGTTATTTAAGCTATTTGTTTGTTTGCCTACACACTTAATATTGTAAATAAAGTGTTAAATAATTCAGCATTATGTCGTCATATGTTATGTATTATGCTGTACTTGTGTGTCTAATGGTATGAGTGGGTTAGGGGGTGATGGTGGTGAGCAGGGGGGGCGGGTGGGGTGTGTGGTATTGTCCCTACCAAAGCTGAGACCAAACCTACGCCCTTGGTTGTAGCCCCGTTTCCCCGGGTAAAGATAGCTACTGCGTCTGTTGTTTAGCTCCGGCGTTATTTAGTTGAGCACATTTTTGGTTGTGTGTTACACACAGCTGCTCACAGGAAAAGCAGCATGAATTATTTTCTGTCACCAAAGGGGGTTTTTCATTTTTAGCACTCTGGCTCCCTCTGTTGGTGACTGAGTCACATTACCGTTAAGCTCTTAAGTTGGAACAGGTGTGTTCCATTTGTTTGAGCTTAACGGTATACGTCACTTATTTGTTTTGTGTTAGTTCATTTTTTGTGGGTGTTTGAGTTGGTTTTTGTGTGGGATTATTTTTTACACTATTTAGTGTCTGGGGTCGTGACCCTGCAGTTCTGTTTGGAGCATGAAAAGGACCCAAGCAACTTTATGTTAGTCTGTTAGTCTTTCTTTTTATTTCTTTTAGTTTCACCTCCCAGGGTTTGATGGGACGGTCCCCTGGGGGGTGATGGGGGGGGTAAGTGGGTTGTTTTTTCTTTTTTCTTTTTTTTTGTTTTGTTTTTTGTTATGCCCTCTCTTCTCCTCTGACTCCAGCCGTGTGAGCCGTATGTGTCGGCGTTGCTGGAGTGGTGCAGTTTGGTTATGCTGGGCGTTTCCCAGGTAACCTCTGCACCCGGGGGGGTTTGGGGTGTTTTCTTTTTGTTCCCTCTCTTCTCCTCTGGCTCCAGCCGTGTGAGCCGTAGTGTCGGCGTTGCTGGAGTGGTGCAGTTTGGTTATGCTGGGCGTTTCTCAGGTAACCTCTGCACCTGGGGGGGGGGGGGTTCGGGGTGTTGTTGTTTTTTTTTGTTTGTTGATTCCCTTTTCCACCTCTGGCTTCAGCGCGCCTTTGAGCCGTCTGCCATCGGTGTGGCTGAGGTTTGGGGCAGTGGGATATACCCGCAGCTGGTGGCTGGTTTGGAAGTCGGAGGAGTGGCGCCGTTTTGTGCCGTCTGCCTTAACCGCTGTTCCACTCCTCCCGGTTGACTTCTGGGGTATAGTCATGGTTGGTGACGCTGGACGTGCTTCCAGTTCCCACTGCGCCAAGGGGGTGGGGTTGGGGTTGTTTTGTTTGTATGTTTTTTTTTCTTTCCTTTTGTTTTTCCCCCCAGTTTCCGCCCTCAGGGTTTGACTGTGGTGTCCTCTGGGGGGGAAAGGGCTGTGGGTCCATCTAGCCATAGACGGCCGGGGCTGGGTCCGTTGGTCATGAGGGGGGGCGTCTCCTGGGGTTGATGGAACGGTCCTCTGGGAGGCGCTGGGAGCCCCCGTGGGTGACTTTGGAGCCCAGAGGGACCTTGGCTGTGGTTATTACTCCTGGAGCTGGCGGGATGCCCTCTGGGGGGTGTTGGTCCCTACATGTTGTCAGGGGGGGGGGGGTGTTAGCATTTTTATTTGCAATCTTAAGTTTGGGTTGTTTTTCTTTTCTCCCCTTCCCCGGGGTTTGATGGAACGGTCCTCTGGGGAGGGGGGGGGGGTGTTAGCATTGTTATTTGCAAGCTTAAGTTTGGGTTGTATTTCTTTTCTCCCCTTCCCGGGGTTTGATGGGATGGTCATCTGGGAGGGGGGGGGGGGGTGGTTTGGTTGTTTGTGTTTGTCTTTTTTGTTTTATGACTGATCAGACTGTGAACATGGTTGGACAAAGGCTGACCGCACAGGTTTAAGAACTCCTGGCCATACCTGTGCTAATTGACAGACAGAAACAAAGGCAAAGATGCAGCCAGAGGAGAAGACATCAACCGTTCTGTTGGATGAAGATTCTGTTGGAAGATGAATGCAGATACGGTTTCCAGCCATGGTCCCTGGAGGGGGGTGTTTCTCCTGTGCCAGGTTTGTGTGGGCGCCGGGAGGCTTCCCGTGAGGGTGGGGTGCTGTTGTGGCTGGCGTGCCTGGCTGGCTTTTGTGTGTCTTCTGTTTCTGTCTTTTGGTTTTCCTTCCAGGTGGTGCGCATTTGGGACTGTGTGGCTGAGATATCAGGACCTCATCCTGATCACCTGCAGCTCGTCAGGACTCACAGCTGTGGTGCTTCTACATGGATTGGAACATGGTGGCATTTAAGACTGGAGTACACAGTGTGTATTTGCCAGAGACTCGACCTTGTGACCAGACGGGTGAGATCGTCGTCTCTAGAGCCATCTCCCATCAGTGGATGCAGAGAACGTCCAGGTTTGATGCATGGTCTGTGAAAGAGGAGGGGGTGAGGTCTCACGCTCGTCAGCACACTTCCTGAGGTACGTTTGGTTTTGTGACTAACATTTATACAGTCAGTAAATGTGGTGTCCCTCACACCTTATTATATTGAGCTGTATGTTAGTCGTTTAAATCAGCTTCCACTGCAGTGGAGTTTTGTGAACAGGGTGTTCTATGCCTGCAGGGTGGGAAGCTGATTTGCAATTAAGCCAGGAAGTGTTTGCTGTTTGTAAACCTTTGAGTGGTCTCTCTGTGTGTTGAGTGTGGACTCACATAATGATTTCTTCTTTCACAGACTCAGTTTGTCGCAGCCACCTGGGGGGTGTCGGCGGGGTCCTTGGGTCCGAACAGTTTTCTGGCTCCGAACCGTTAGCGCTGCTGGGAGCGTACCGCAATCCACCACGCCAGACCGCGCACTCTTTTGTTGTTTTCGTATCACTTCACTGTTATGTTTATTAAACTCTGTTATCCTTTGTACCGTGCTCTGCTTATTTTATACTGGGTCCTTCAAACGCTGGTCGGTTCTCCGGGCTGCGTCCGACACATAACATTCGTGCTGTAAATGTGCAGACTTTTCTGATCCATTTATCAGCGTGCGTGTTATATAATACGATGGGAGATGAAGAATTAAAAGCAGAAAAGTGTCAAATCGCAGCCTTTTGTGTCTGATTTAACAGGTGCACGTCAGGCTGTGGGTCCCAGTCTGAACACGGTGTGAAAAAAATAAACAGACTTTTAATCACAGAAATGACTCCAGTCCCACTTTCCACAAATCAGCGCGTGTCAGAGCTGAACTTTAATTTGTACCTCCGCACATCCAGACTGCTCTGAGTTTTTAATGGAAATACATTGTGATCGGACGGGGCGTTTTACCTGATGTGAGCAAAAAATCTGTTATACAAAATCCATTATGTACGGTGTTTATTACATAGAAAACAACACAAAAACTTTGGGACCTTTTTTGTCCGGTGACTGTGAATATCTGGTTTATACAATGACGGTTTAGGTAGGTTTTACTGTACATGGACTGAACAATAAATTTACCTCTCAAAGCTTTGATGATGAAGTCGCTTCCATCCCAGTGTTAATTCTTTCCCCAGTTCTTTCTGTAATATTGCACCTTACAAAGTACAAACTCGAACTATTCCGCACTTTGAAATTTAATCAAAGTCACAGCAAAAATAATCAGGCCTGGGCCCTGCAAGAACTTCTTTTACAGACAATATCTGCTCTTACAGAAACCAGAACAATGGATACAAGCAGTTTTTATACAGGATTACATATGCGTGACAGAGGCAGACCTTATTTCACAAACTCCTTCTCTTATTGGCCCCCGTGGGCATTCAAGGGAGGTCCATCCCCCTGCCCCAAGCCCACGCAATAACGGGAGACGTGATTTATAATTGTAACCTAACGCTCTTTATCCTAAGTGGTACAAACTGGTTAAATCCAGTTCTATATGCACATACCAAGAGGGAACAAAGGAAAATGAGAATAACAATGAAACTAAAAGTATAACCCTAAATGAAATAACTACCTTAATACCAAAACAAGTACAGAAAACAAATAAAGAAAACCTATCAGGCTTGGTGTTGACAACTGGCAGGACACAAATGCAGAACACAAACTCACAGCTCTCTAGGCTTAACTCTTTTACTGGGTTGGTTAGCTGAGATCGGTACACAGTAAGGCAGTCAGACAGGAGCAAAAGTACAAAAATCATCAGGCTAGAAGCGTGGTCAAGAAAAACAAGCAGGTGGTCAAAAACACAATGAGGCAAAACAAAGCAAGGCAAGGATTCAAGAAAAGGCTGGAAGGAAGACTCTAGGCACATCAATCTGGCAAAGGACCAGAGTGCAAAGAGAATCTTAAATACACCCAAGTGATGAGCAGCAAATGAAGGACAGGTGTGAGGGGAAGCGGGAAGCAACTAGAACTGGGGTGTGGTCAGACAGAGGGAAACGCCCACCACCGAGAGAAAGACAGAGAGAACCCAAGTAGAAAGCAACAGGCAAAGAACCGACACCACCCAAAAATAAGACAAACATACAATAAAACAGTGCACAAACCAAAACCTGACAAAACCATAATTGAACACAGAAATATATCTAACACCACACAGCTGACTTTATTTTCCCAAATTTTTCTTTTGTAAATCTGTACATCTTGAAGCCCTTGTTGTGTCTATTGGTGCATCCAAATGCACAGCAACCCGGCATTTTCTGCAAATAAATAAATGAAATAGCTGGATTTACATGCAAACACATTAACAGCCAACGCTGTTTTGGAACCAAGATGGCACCATGAGTCACGTGACCGATTTTTTTTCAACTCGTCATGTTGCCACTCGCACTCTCACGAGCACCACTAGCTTAGCTTATGGCAAGCTAAAAGTGGACACTCTCGTTATGGCCGAACAACTTTCCAGTTTCTGGGGGGGTCCAGCAAGATGGCGGTCGGGGCAGGCACCTTCTTTTAAGGTGTCACTCAGTAATCCCGGGGAACCGTCTTAAGCCTCTACTTTTGAATTCCAAACAGGTTACTGGTTCTGCTTAAAGATTTTTAATATAGAACACATCACCTAAGACTTTTTGAACCAAACCAAATTGCTGGAAAAAAGAGAAAAAGATGATGCGGGAAAAAAAACAACGCTTCAGCTAAGCTAGTGGTAGCATCCAAGAGCACTGCCATGACTGACCACGGATACGCAATGGAGGTTTCGACGCCGTCAACAAAAAGAAAAACTCCACCTACGCCCGCTAAAACACCAGTGCCACCTAGCAAGGTAATTGTTTCCGAAAATGAAGAAGTTAACAACTCCATCATTGTAGAAGCCATTAACAAACTGTCAGACAAGATGACGGCTTTGGTGTGTAGTTATGTGATGATAATGGTGGCTAACATTTATACAAGTTAGCTGAAATGAACGCAGCTGACATAAAAGACTGTAAAGCTAAACTGTCTGGATTGGAGAAAGACGCATCTACTCTCACCAAAGAAAATGTGGAGTTGAAAGAAAGAGTGCTGGAACTAGAATGCTACAAGCGCTGCAAGAATTTGATAATCCAGGGCATAAAGGAAAAAAATTCTGAAAATATTCGCAAAGAAGTTAACATTCTGGCCAAGATCGCGCCACATTGCACCTCATCGCTGGACAATGCAGTGGACAACGTACATCGTCTAGGGGAAAAAGAAGGAGGGAGACCATGACAAATACTAATCCAGTTCTCAATGAGATACCACCAAAACGCCTTCTGGAAGCTGACCAAGGATTCTAAGACATGCAAGGAGCTAGGCATCTACTTCAAACAAGATTTTTTTAAGATAGACGGGGAGGCAAGAGCTGCTGTTTGGCCCAAAATGAAGCAAGCCGGAGCAGATGGGAAAAATGCCTACTACTGAGGACACATCGGTTACATCAATGGAGATCGGGTTCTCCCTGCTTGACTGTATATCTAACTGAAAGTTAAGCTTTTGTTACACTACTATAGGAGGAGCACTAAATACTTACTAATAATACTACACAAGTTATATTTTAAGTTTAAATAGCCAGGTTCAAAGTTCATATCTTTACAAACCTGTTTGGTACATTATTACAATGCCTTTTGGAGGTCTATTGCACTTTTCTGAGTTCAGTTCAAGGGATTCAGCGTTTAAAACCTTTAATCAATCAATCAATTTTATTTATATAGCGCCAAATCACAACAAACAGTTGCCCCAAGGCAGTATTAGAGACTAAAAGTAAAGTATTAGAAACTAATACTTTACCTAAGTACTTGAAGTAAAGTTAATTGTTTACTTGTTTCTTTTTTTTTCTTTTTTCTTTTGTCTTTTTTTTCCCTTCCAATTTTAACTGTGTGTTGTTGAATGCTAGGAGCTTGAGAGATAGTGTTAAGAGAAAATCTGTATTTTTATTTTGTAAGAATATTAAAACAAACTGTATATTACTACAGGAAACACACTCTGTTGAGGCAGATGAGAACTTTTGGTCTAATCTGTGGGGTGATAAAATAATTCTTTGTCATGGTACTAACAAATCAGCTGGTGTAGCATTTTTATTTAAAAACTTTCTGAACAAGATACAAACTCAAAGGAGGGACAATCTGTGCCACTGGCTAATGTGTGTTCTCAAAGTGGAAAATAGCTTTCTGATTCTCTCCAATATTTATGGGTACAAGAGTGTTACACAGAATAAAATTATGTTAGCTGAAATAAGCAATCATATGAAAGAACTGTCTCACAAATACTCAACAAACAATGTAACTTATGCCTAGATTTTAATGTAACAGACACTTGGAGATTAGCAAATCCTTCAGCTCAGGCGTTTTCATGGTTCAAACCTGATGGCTCAGCTAAATCTCGGATTGACTTCTGGCTAGTCTCGGACAATATACTAGAAAATAGTGTAGAAGCTTGTATCTCAGCAGCACCTTTAACCGATTATTGTTTGATACAGCTTAATGTCACACATCAATTGGAAAAATGTAATAACAGAGGTTACTGGAAATTTAACTCAACATTGCTTACAAATGAAAACTTTAGTAAGGAAATTCTTGAACAACTAGAACTAATTTCTATTGATACAAACTTAAAGTCTTACACAGATAAATGGGATTTCTTTTTTATTTAAAGTATGCCAAATCTCAATCAAACATAGTAAATTATTATCTTACCAGAATAAACAAAAAGAAACAGAAATTATTCACTTAATCATATCTGTTCGAAACCCTTTTTTAATGATGATGATAAACAACGCAAGTCTATTTTACAATCTAATTTAGATGATATTTATACAAAAAAGCCAAAGGAGCATATCTAAGATCCCAAGCTAGGTAGATGAAGCTGGTAAGAAAAGCACTGCATATTTCTGTAGTTTAGAAAAAATAAGACAAGAGAGAAATGCTATAAATAGTTTGCAAATTGATAATCAGCTATATACAGACCCTCAAATAATATCCAAAGAAAATTTTTACCTTTTATAACAATTTATACTCCTCTTCATATGCTAAGTCAATGGCTGAGATTTTCTATCAATCTATTCAACACTTGATTCTTAAAATTGATGGAAATTTCAAACAAGTATGTAAGGCAGGGATTACTATAGAAGAATTAGATAAAGCCTTAAGTGCTTTATCCAATGATGGAGCCCCAGGCTGTGATGGACTGACAAGTAACTTTTTAAAATTTTATTGGACTCATATCAGAACTCTTGTTTTTGGAATGCTTACAGACATTTTAGAAAATGGTTCTCTTACACACACTATAAAACAAGGTGTGATCACACTCATACCTAAACTTGGTAACGATCCATCTCTTCTTGACAACTTAAGACCTATTACATTGTTGAGTAATGATTATAAACTCCTAACCCATATTTCTGCTAACAGATTAAAATCAGGCATAGCCCAAATTATTTCTGACACCTAGTCTGGATTTTTAAAAGGACGCTCTATTCACAATAATATCCGCCTTATTTTGAACCTGACTATCGCTCCCTAGTTGAAAATTAAGGTTTTGTACTATTTTTAGATTTTTACAAAGCCTTTGACATGATAGAACATGAGTTTATGTTCCAAGCTTTAGATCTCTTTGGGTTTGGAAATAATTTCATTATTGTAATTAGATTACTATACAGAGATACAAACAGCTCAGTCTGTCTTCCACATGGCACCTCACAAAGATTTATAATCAACAAAAGTATAAAACAAGGATGTCCAATTTCACCATTGCTATTTATTGCAGCTATAGAAATGCTTTCCATACTAATTAAGAATGCTGAATTAGGTAAAATAACTGTTCTAGGTAAAATGTTCTCTATCAGCCATTTAGCTGATGACACAACCATCTTCTTAAACAACCTGAATGAAATTCCCCTAATCCTCCAAATTATTTAGAAATTTTCCAAAGCTTCAGGTTTGCAAGCTATTGAATTTGACAGCCTTAAAGGCACCCTTAAAATAAATTGGCTTAGGTCTTTTTTAATAAATCAAAATAGCCTGTGGTTGCATATTCGAAGTAAAATATTTTCTGATCTGGGTGGAATTAGCCTTTTACTTAGATCTGATATTTACATTAAAAAACTGCCCATAAAACTTTCTTCTTTTCACCAGCACATTTTATTATACTGGAGACTAATATACAAACATAATTATAGCCCTCACAATACTCACCTTTGGAATTGTCATTACATAAAAGTTAGAAATAAATCTATATTTGTTAAAAATGGCATGAAAAAGGTATTTGGTCAGTAATGCATTTATTAAATGATAGAGGTATTATATCATTTGAAGAATTAATTTCCAAATATAACTTACAAATAGACAAAAAAGAGTTTCAAAAAATCACCAAATCTATCGCTCAAAATATTGTGTCTACGGCATGTAATCTTCTTCAAATGCCTGACTACAGAACCCTGTCCTTCCTGAGCTTTTGATAAATGGGCACAACATTAAATCAAATCAAATCAATTTATTTACATAGCACCAAATCACAACAAACAGTTGCCCCAAGGCACTTTATATTGTAAGGCAAAGCCATACAATAATTACAGAAAAACCCCAACGGTCAAAACGACCCCCTATGAGCAAGCACTTGGCGACAGTGGGAAGGAAAAACTCCCTTTTAACAGGAAGAAACCTCCAGCAGAACCAGGCTCAGGGAGGGGCAGTCTTCTGCTGGGACTGGTTGGGGCTGAGGGGAGAGAATCAAGAAAAAGACATGCTGTGGAGGGGAGCAGAGATCAATCACCAATGATTAAATGCAGAGTGGTGCATAAAGAGCAAAAATAGAAAGAAACACTCAGTGCATCATGGGAACTCCCCAGCAGTCTAAGTCTATAGCAGCATAACTAAGGGATGGTTCAGGGTCACCTGATCCAGCCCTAACTATAAGCTTTAGCAAAAAGGAAAGTTTTAAGCCTAATCTTAAAAGTAGAGAGGGTGTCTGTCTCCCTGATCTGAATTGGGAGCTGGTTCCACAGGAGAGGAGCCTGAAAGCTGAAGGCTCTGCCTCCCATTCTACTCTTACAAACCCTAGGAACTACAAGTAAGCCTGCAGTCTGAGAGTGATGCACTCTATTGGGGTGATATGGTACTATGAGGTCCCTACGATAAGATGGGACCTGATTATTCAAAACCTTATCAGTAAGAAGAAGAATTTTAAATTCTATTCTAGAATTAACAGGAAGCCAATGAAGAGAGGCCAATATGGGTGAAATATGCTCTCTCCTTCTAGTCCCAATTGTTCTGTTTTGAACAAATTAAAGAAAATCAGAACAAATTATCTAAAACTTCCCATTCCCCTAAAACCTAAGAGAGTCCATTTCAAAGTTTTCTCAGATGTTTATCCTTCAGAAAAAATTTCAGACATCGTTTTCAGTTCACTGAGTTCAGTCAACACCAAACACAATCTTCAGTTTCATTTTTATGCCGATGACCTCCAGATTTATATGCCAGTTGTGCCTAATAATACAAGTGCTTTGGACTCCATACATAACTTTTTTAAGGATATTAAGGACTGGCTGGCTCAGAATTTTCTGCACCTTAATGAAGCCAAAACAGAGTGTATTCTGTTTGGAGCTAAAACTAACTCTGATCCAGATCTTGGCTCCCTGGCTCCTTATCATAGGGCTGTGGTAAGGAACCTTGGTGTGCTGTTTGACGACTGTTTAAAATTTGAGAAACAAATTGACAGTGTGGTAAGAGCCAGTTTTTTCCAGCTGAGACTCCTGGCAAAAGTCAAACCCTTTCTAAGTCAAAAGGACCTTGAAAAGGCTATGCATGCTTTTATCAGCTCCCGGATTGACTATTGCAATACACTTTATGTTGGGATCACTCAAGGCTCTATAAACCGACTCCAACTGGTCCAGAATGCTGCTGCTCGCCTGTTGACCAATACCAGGAAGCACAGCCACATCACTCCCGTACTTTACTCCCTGCACTGGCTTCCAGTCCGTTTTAGAGTTGATTTTAAACTGTTAGTTTGTTTTTAAAGCTGTAAATGGCATTGCACCTTCTTATTTATGTGACCTGTTAAAAACACACAACCCTGTCAGAGCACTTCGGTCTGCTGACCAAAACTTTCTGGAGGTTCCCAGGTCCAGGTCCAAACAATGGGGTGACCGTTCTTTTGCAGTAGCAGGTCCTAAGTTGTGGAATGCATTACCTCCTGAACTGAGGTCCATTAATACCTTGCCTCTGTTTAAAGCTAAGTTAAAAACATACTTGTTCAGGGCAGCTTTTTGCACATAATTGCTTTGACACTTTTTTGTCTATTTTTATTCTATTTTGGATGCTCTTATTGTGTTTTATTGTGTTTTTCGTACTTTTCTTTTTATTTTATCTCTAGCTGGTGCTATTGGAAAGCACTTTGGTTCAGTGAAAACTGTTGTAAAGTGCTATAGAAATAAAACTTGATTGATTGATTGATTGATTGGTTTTGCTACTGATAGTAACATTTGTTCATTTTGTGATTGGGACATTGAGTCGACAGAGCATTTATTTTATGATTGTACACTCAACAAAAATATAAACGCAACACTTTTGGTTTTGCTCCCATTTTGTATGAGATGAACTCAAAGATCTAAAACTTTTTCCACATACACAATATCACCATTTCCCTCAAATATTGTTCACAAACCATTTTAAATCTGTGATAGTGAGCACTTCTCCATGATTAGTGCACAGGTGTGCCTTAGACTGCCCACAATAAAAGGCCACTCTGAAAGGTGCAGTTTTATCACACAGCACAATGCCACAGATGTTGCAAGATTTGAGGTAGCGTGTAATTGGCATGCTGACAGCAGGAATGTCAACCAGAGCTGTTGCTCGTGTATTGAATGTTCATTTCTCTACCATAAGCCATCTCCAAAGGCGTTTCAGAGAATTTGGCAGTACATCCAACCAGCCTCACAACCGCAGACCACGTGTAACCACACCAGCCCAGGACCTCCACATCCAGCATGTTCACCTCCAAGATCGTCTGAGACCAGCCACTCAGACAGCTGCTGAAACAATCAGTTTGCATAACCAAAGAATTTCTACACTAACTGTCAGAAACCGTCTCAGGGAAGCTCATCTGTATGCTCGTTGTCCTCATCAGGGTCTCGACCTGACTCCAGTTCGTCGTCGTAACCGACTTGAGTGGGCAAATGCTCACATTCGCTGGCATTTGGCACGTTGGAGAGGTGTTCTCTTCACAGATGAATCCCGGTTCACACTGTCCAGGGCAGATGGCAGACAGCGTGTGTGGCGTCGTGTGGGTGAGTGGTTTTCTGATGTCAATGTTGTGGATCGAGTGGCCCATGGTGGCGGTGGGGTTATGTTATGGGCAGGCGTCTGTTATGGACGAAGAACACAGGTGCATTTTATTGATGGCATTTTGAATGCACAGAGATACCGTGACGAGATCCTGAGGCCCATTGTTGTGCCATACATCCAAGAACATCACCTCATGTTGCAGCAGGATAATGCACGGCCCCATGTTGCAAGGATCTGTACACAATTCTTGGAAGCTGAAAATGTCCCAGTTCTTGCATGGCCGGCATACTCACCGTACATGTCACCCATTGAGCATGTTTGGGATGCTCTGGACCGGTGTATACGACAGCATGTACCAGTTCCTGCCAATATCCAGCAACTTCGCACAGCCATTGAAGAGGAGTGGACCAACATTCCACAGGCCACAATTGACAACCTGATCAACTCTATGCGAAGGAGATGTGTTGCACTGCATGAGGCAAATGGTGGTCACACCAGATACTGACTGGTATCCCCCCCCCAATAAAACAAAACTGCACCTTTCAGAGTGGCCTTTTATTGTGGGCAGTCTAAGGCACACCTGTGCACTAATCATGGTGTCTAATCAGCATCTTGATATGGCACACCTGTGAGGTGGGATGGATTATCTCAGCAAAGGAGAAGTGCTCACTATCACAGATTTAGACTGGTTTGTGAACAATATTTGAGGGAAATGGTGATATTGTGTATGTGGAAAAAGTTTTAGATCTTTGAGTTCATCTCATACAAAATGGGAGCAAAACCAAAAGTGTTGCATTTATATTTTTGTTGAGTGTATGTATAGTAAAGCCCTGTGGGATGATGTGCACTACTGGCTTTTCGCCAAAGTTACAAACCTACATGTATTTTCTAAAAATGATATTATCTTTGGAACTCTAAGAAAAGAAAAGAAACTTGAAAATGTCATCAATGTAATAATTATTCTGAATAAATTTTTCAATTTTTCATTCACAACTTGAAAACAAAGCCATTCTTCTTCACTTTCCACAAAGAACTCTGCCACTTTTTATCTGTAAAATTTATGGATAAAAAACAAGCTGTAGAACTATATCAAATGATTAACGAACTGAACCTTTATGAACACCCCTCACTGATGATTTGTTTTTTCTCTATTGTGGGGGGTTTTTTTTGGTCTTATTTTCCCTCATTTTTACTTCTTTGTTCTGAAATAGCCTGTTCTGGCACCATGAAAATTCAGTAAGGTATATCTTATATATTATATTCCAATTCTAAGGTGGAACTATGCCAGTATACAAAGGTATATCTAAATATCTAAAAAGGAAGAGTAAAATAGAAGAGTAGAAAAGAGCAGAGTAGAGCCACTTAGGTGCCTGGTCTTGAGAACCAGGGATGTTATGTTAAATGTTATGTTAAACTGGAGAACTAACTGTTGTTTACGCCATATTTGTTGTAAATGTTTATTTTGCATAATTAATTAATTTTAAAAAAGAATCAAATCAGCAATTACAAAAAAAAAAAAATTGTCCAGTTTCTGGGTATTCTGTGTCATGACGCTCCTGCGGCCGATGTGCTTGATGAATTCCTCCGCAGAAAGTAGTTTCCAGATAATTGTGATATATTCCTGTGAGATAATGAGTATTCCACGTCCCAACAGCCAGGGGCTGTGAGCATGGACCAGGCCGCCGGGCCACCCACCCTCGACCGCCACCCAATCCTCTCTGCACCCGACCCCCATGGCCCCCTCTGCAGGTGGTGAACCCACAGGAGGGCGGGCCCACGTCACTCTTTCGGGCTGAGCCCGGCTGGGCCCCATGGGCTAAGGCCCAACCACCAGGCGCTCGCGCGCGAGCCCCAACCCCAGGCCTGGCGCCAGGGTGGGACCCCGGCTCCGCCATACCGGGCGACGTCACGGTCCTTGATCTTTTACTGGTCATGGAGGTTCTGAACTGCCCTTAGTCTGACCCGTCACCTAGGACGTCGCTAGGGGGGAAGGAGCCTGAGCTTGTGCGGGAGGTTGAGAGATACCGACTAGAGATAGTCGGGCTCACCTCCACGCACAGCTTGGGCTCTGGTACCCAACTCCTGGAGAGGGGCTGGACGCTTCATTTTTCTGGCGTCACCCACGGGGAGAGGCGGAGAGCTGGGGTCGCATTACTTATTGCTCCCCAGCTCAGTCGCCAAGTGTTGGAGTTCACTCCGGTGAACGAGAGGGTCGCGTCCCTACGCTTTCGGGTCGGGGACAGGTCTCTCACCATTGTCTCAGCCTACAGGCCGAGCAGCAGTGCAGAGTACCCGACCTTCCTGGAGTCCCTGGGAGGGGTAGATAGCGCTCCGACTGGGGACTCCATTGTTCTCCTGGGGGATTTCAACATCCATGTGGGCAGCGACAGTGAGACCTGGAGGGGGGTGATCGGGAAGCACGGCCTCCCCAATCTGAACCCGAGTGGTGTTCAGTTGTTGGACTTCTGTGCTAGTCACAGTTTGTCCATCACGAACACCATGTTCGAGCACAAGGGTGTCCATAAGTGCACGTGGCACCAGGACACCCTGAGCCGGAGGTCGATGATCGACTTTGTAGTCATATCATCTGACCTTCAGCCACATGTCTCGGACACTTGAGTGAAGAGAGGGACAGAGCTGTCGACTGATCACCACCTGGTGGTGAGTTGGATCCGCTGGGAGGGTAGGAAGCCGGTAAGACCTGGCAGGCCCAAACGTATCGTGAGGGTCTGCTGGGAACGACTGGCAGAACCCTCTGTCAGCGAGGTCTTCAACTCCCACCTCCGGAAGAGCTTCTCCCAGATCCCGGGGGAGGTTGGAGATATGGAGTCCGAGTGGACCATGTTCTCCACCTCCACTGTCGATGCGGTTAGGGTTAGCTGTGGTCACAAGGTCTCTGGTGCCTGTCGCGGCGGCAATCCCCGAACCTGGTGGTGGACACCGGAAGTAAGGGATGCCATCAAGCTGAAGAAGGAGTCCTACTTATCTTTGTTGGTAGGTGGGACCTGTTAAGGATTTTATATATATATATATATATGTTATCACTGTTAAACATTTGGACCTTTGTCTTCTTTCTGATGAGAACGTTGTTGTGCTGTTTGCACTTAAACCCGAGAATGTACGTGTTATTCAACCTTGTTTTAGCATGCTGGGGTCAATCTGAACTGGGAATGAGGAGCTGGATGTACTTATTATTATTATTATACAACTTGTTTTTGTAGCCGCTAACGACTGGGAGTAAAAGAACTGAAGGTTGAATTTTGACTGATTGTGATGTGATGCTTAGTGTTCCAGGCAGATGCAGAACAGCTGATAACTGCAACAGACGAACGAGATGTGCTGACCTTCGACGATAAGAGTAAAAGAAAGAAACTGTTTTTGCTTACAGCTGCACTTATTGACGTGTGTGTTTATGTTACGGGAAGAAACTTGTCTTGCGTCATTCCCCCACCCTTAGGACAATTTTTTGTTTATGTGATGAGGGATTCACTAATAAAAAGAGCAGAGCGCAGGCCAGACTTTAGTGTAGCCTTGGTGTACAGCCTGACTGCACTCCGCGCGTAAAATTTGACTTTCTGTCTCACTGGTGTTTCTTGACTCTGTTTGTCTTGTTAAAGGTTTTAAAAATGTTTGGAGGAGAAAATACCCAACATTGACTGGGGGCTACGTCCGGGAGCTCAACAATACCGGAGGTGTCCAGCGGAGGTCGTCAAGTCCAGACGTAAATCCTTGGCCAAGGTCCGATCGATTGATCGTGTCTGCAATTGTCGACCACCGTTGGCATCGTCTGGTTGACGAGATTTTCCCGAAGAAGACAGACAGGAAGTTGAGTCAGTGAGTAAAATTTCTTTGTAAACAGTACTGAGTGAGTGGTGATCAGATCACATAAAACAGTTAAATTCCGCAAGCGATGATACAGAATCATCTGTTAATGCAAAGCAGTTAAACTCTGTAAGGAGGGTGCGGACTCCTCTGTTTATATACGCGTACCGGTAGGGGATAAAAGTGATCACATAAAACAGTTAAACTCCGTAAACGATGATACAGAATCGTCTGTTAATGAAACACAGTTAAACTCTGTAAGGAGGGCGGACTCCTCTACGGTTGCGAGGGGCGCACGTAGTTAAATTCCGGAAGGAGGATACGGACTCCTCTGTTTTAATACGTAAAGGAAATCCCGGGTAGAAATACGTGCACTGTAAAAAAGCAGTTAAATCTGGCAGGGACGGCGGAGTCCCCTAATGCAGGACATTAGTTAAATTTCACGGGAGGGCGAGCTCCCCTGGCATAAGAATACGCGTACGATTATTAAAAGTGTTTCTATGTGTAAATAGTGTTTTGTGTAAGTGTAAATAACTGTGTGAAAGTGTAATACTTTGGACAACGTTAGTGACAACCGTGCGTGTGGAAGCAGCAGGCAAGTGATTCCGCTTCCTACGGGGAGGTGAAAGGAATCAACCACACGACGGCAAATTAATTGTCACGTCCAAAGAAAGTGTGAAAACGTCAGATTTAGAACACCCTAGGTGTGCCCCCGTCTGAAGTCCAAATTATAACAAGGGATAATAAAAATGGGGGGTAAGACGTCTAAAAATAAGGAAAATTTATCAACTGACGACTGGAAATTTATGGAAGCAAAAAAAATCCAAAAGCAACAAAGAAATTGGAGACCTGGATAAATAAACATGACTTTGATGGACGACTGAACCTGATCAGTATACAGAAGCTAAAGAAGGAGTTAGAACAGCAACATAAAGGTGATGAGAAAAAGATGCAGAAAGTAGGGGCAGATTTAGTGGCATTTTGGGAGGAGGAAGCAGAGAACAGACAGAAGGGAGCAGAGAAGCGACGATTAGAGAAAGCAAGGAAAAAGAAAGCTGTAGGTAAGGCAGAAGAAGATGTGATAATTCAGCACAGAGAACCAGAACAGCCTCAACAACCACCGCCGGCTGGATCGTCGGTGACAACAACACCTTTATCTCCTCTACCAGAGGATGACGATGTACCGCCACCAAAGCAGATTTGGCAGTAAAACCTAAGGTAAAAAGAGAAAAACCAGAAAAACCACAAACACGCAGTCAAGCGAAAGTGCCCACAGCCACTCCCATGGTGGAACACAGTGACCAGGGAGGTGCCTATCCTATGATAGAAGTACCAAATCCTCGTGCAGGAACAGCAGGACATCGATCAACCATGCTCGTATATCGAACATGGAATGCTGATGATATCAAAGCAGCAGTCGACATGATACCATCGCCACATGTCGATATTGAGGGATTTATGCAGGATATAGAAAACATTAGAAATTCTTACCACCTTAATGGACTTGAAGTCCAACAGGTGTGGATGAAAGCATGTGGCCCTAAATGGAGTCAGATACGCGGAGACTGGAATCCTGCAGACCAGGATGGCGTACCGTTGCCACATGATGATCCAGTCTTGAAAACAAGAGTGGAAGCTATGATTACACGTGCAAAAGGTGTGTTAGGACCAAAGATAAATTATACTGAAATTACCAGGACAACACAGAAAGAAGGAGAACCATGGACAGAGTTTAGATGCAGATTTGAGAGTGTATTTAAGGTTCACAGTGGCATATTGCCAGGAACACCAGTGTATGAAAACAAATTGAAAAACATTTCACCTGTGAAGCTGACAATGACCGATTTGATTCATGATGGCAACTCAACAGCTGTCATAACAGTAACAGGTGCCACTGAAGATGTTTTAAAATTGAGATTCACAGGTATGCCATTACATGTGTCACTTTGTAAACCATATTTGACAGAATGGCAAGAATTGGGACTGACAGTCATAACAGCTTTGTCAGCCACTGATTGGAGCAGAGTTGGACCACGAACGGAGTTCAGTCCATCAACTAAATTGTATAAAGTGCCAGTTAATGTCTCATTGGTGCTGACAGCTGGAACACACATTGATGTGTCCACTTCACAATCCTGAGTGTTTCAGTTGAGTCCTGAAGAAGATGATCTTCTCTCTTCGGTACCATCAGGATTGTGGACAACAGGTCCTTCAGACGTAGGACTGATAAAAAATGCACAACCTGTAGTTATAAGACCAAAAACAGAATACAGACCATGTGTAAGACAGTATCCATTGAAACCTGATGCAATTGAAGGAATCAGGCCAGTAATAGAGGATTTGTTAACAGCAGGAGTAATAGTGCCATGTCCAGATTCACCATGTAGGACACCCATATTTCCTGTAAAAAAAGGCTCCGCCCTCAGTGGGATGGAGAATGATTCAAGATCTGCAGGCAGTAAATGCTGCTGTAGTAAAAAGAGCACCATGTGTTCCAGATCCACACACCTTGTTAAATTCGCTGAGACAAAATTCTAATAGTTTCTCAGTAATTGACATGAGTAATGCATTTTTCTCTGTGCCAGTACACCCAGATAGTCAATTCTGGTTTGCTTTTACCTTTAAAGGACAACGATATACATTCACCAGATTACCGCAGGGTTACGCAGAGAGCCCAACTATTTATTCTCAAGTCATGTCAGCATGTTTAGCCAATTTCGTTCCACCGGCAGATAGCCAACTATTAGTGTATGTTGATGACATTTTGATTGCCTCTGACACACGAGAAAACTGCATAACTGACACAGTAGCATTATTATGTTTCTTATTTGATAATGGCCACAAAGTGAGTAAAAACAAAGTTCAGTTGTGTAGGGATAAAGTAAAATATTTAGGACATGAATTATCAGCCACAGGGCGTACTATCCTGTCTGACAGGAAGGAAGCAATTTTGCACGCTCCAAAACCACAAACCAAAAAGCAGATGATGTCATTTCTTGGACTGACTAATTACTGCAGGGCATGGATTCCCTGTTATGCAGAATTGACTAGTCCACTTTCTGATTTGATGTACAAGGATGATATTTCAATGTCAACCGTGTTGGAATGGAACAAAGATGCTGAGGAAGCTTTTGTAAAAGTAAAACAAACAGTGTCATCCACAGTTTTGGCACTACCAGATTATAGTAAACCATTCATTCAAACAGCTGATTGTAAGAATAAGTTCATGACTAGTGTTTTGGTTCAAGTGTATGGCTCAAAATTAAGGCCAGTTGCCCACTACTCATCTAAATTGGATGCAGTGGCAAGTGCTCTACCACCATGTGTACAGGCTGTTATTGCAGCCTCTATGGCTGTTCAAAGTAGCAGTAATGTTGTTCTATTCCATCAGTTGACACTGAAAGTTCCACATGCAGTTTCTGCACTTCTGTTGCAGACAAACATGAGCCTTTTGTCCCCAGCAAGACATCTTTCGTGCATGTCCTTGCTATTATCACAACCACACCTTACGGTAGAGCGCTGTACAACATTGAATCCATCCACATTGATACCTTTACCTGAGGATGGTGAGCCGCACAATTGTCTTGATGTAGCTACAGTCTGTACGAAAGCACGCCCAGACCTCCGGGACACACCCTTCCCAAACAGTACAATTGTGTATGTGGATGGTTCTTCCACTAAAAACGCTTATGGACAAACACAATCTGGATATGCTGTTGTCACCAATTCAGAAGTATTGGATTCTTCTTCATTGCCATCCTCATTTTCAGCACAAGCAGCTGAATTAGTTGCTTTAACTGCAGCTTGCTATCTGTTTAAAGGTACGGCTGTAACAATTTATACAGACAGCCAGTACGCTTTCAGCACAGTGCATGTGTTTGCAAAACTGTGGGAAGAGCGTGGAATGGTGACATCATCTGGAAAGCCAGTGACTCATGCCACTCTCTTAACTGCACTACTGAAGGCTGTGAGATTGCCTAACCAAATTGCTATATGCAAATGTGCGGCTCACACCAAAGGCTCTGACAGTGTTTCAAAAGGAAATGACGTTGCTGACAAAACCGCAAAGGCAGCAACAGCTCTTTCTATTTTTCTCCTATATGACACCCCTCCAGATATGACCACAAAAGAAACCCATATTGCCAAAAAATATGTTTAAATGGGCAGCTATTATGAGCCATGGCGTGACGCATGTCTCATCAGGGGGTATGATATCGCAATTGCAATCTATTTTTTTTGTCTTTATGGGTTCAATGCATATGCAAAACATCATTGTAGAGCATGCATGATATGTGCAAAACACAACTCACAAGGCAATTTGAGACCCCAAAGAGGCAAATTTCCAACACCACAATATCCCTTTCAAGTGATTCATATGGATTATATACAGCTGAGTAAACATGAAGGGAAGGAATTTTGTTTAGTCATAATTGATGCCTTCTCAAAATGGGTAGAATTGTTCCCTACAAAACATGCAGATGCACTTACAGTGGCTAAGGCATTGTGCAAAGACATCATTCCACGATTTGGAATACCAGAAACAGTCTATTCAGATAATGGAGCGCATTTTGTTAATACAATAGTGCAATACGTAGGAGACGCGCTACAGGTCAATCTCAAAAATCATTGTGCTTATCATCCACAAAGCGCCGGATTAGTGGAAAGGATGAATGGAACAGTAAAAAACAGACTTAGAAAGACAATGGAGGAAACAGGCAGACCATGGGCGCATTGTGTAGATTTGGTAAAAATGTATATAAACATAACTAGTACCATGGGGTTGACACCGTATGAAACATTGTTTGGCAGAAAATATCGATTGCCATATTATGGGCAAATTTGGGATGTACCTGAGGAAGCCAATTTGGCGGATTACATGAGAAAAATGTTAGAAGGACAACGAGGGAGAGTTCCAAACACTGATGATCCCATTTCTCCACAGGAGGACCCTAAAGTGGTACCTGGAGACTGGGTGTTGATAAGAAGCATCAAAAGAAAACACTGGCATTCACCTAAATGGGAAGGGCCCCATCAAGTACTACTCACAACACCCACAGCCTTGAAAATTGGGGAAAGAAGTACGTGGATTCATTTGACTCACTGTAAGAAAGTCATTTCTGCAGACACAGACAAACAGTAAGAACAGTAGGACAAGACTAGTAATAGTGTGTGAGCTTGGTGTTAAGATCCAGGTTAGACACGAAAGCTAGCAGAAGACATTAAGAAGCCACTGTTCTGAACATAGGTGTGCTGTAGTGTGCAGAAATGGCGAAAGAAAAAAAAACAAAAGAACGAGGGTTTCTGGACCCCATGGACAGTCCTTGTTATGCTACTTTTCTTTTTCGGATTGGGCTTATTATTAAAAGCCATAAGCACGGGACATGATAATAAGGATCACCTCCGCAGATTGCAGAGACCAAAAAGAAGTAATGAAGACCCCAGTCCGATAATAAATGCCACAGTACATAGCTGTGATAGGAACAATGCGTACCGATTTGGTATACAAGCCTGCATTCCTAGAAAAGCTTCTGTGGTCATCTCTGTACCATATAGTGCTCTTACCCATGGAATATGGGATGGTGGGGATGGTGACAGAGGGACTAATTACGGAAATAGTTTCTCATGGTATATGACCAATGATCAACAAGATAAGAGATGGGAAACGTTGGTAGCCGATGAATGGAGTAGATGGACACCAAGATGGGCACAAACCGAGTGGGCTAAGTACCAGAGTCAAATTCTCAAAATGTATCAAACAGATGATAAGCTGTCTATAGTGGTGAATACCACAGAAAAAGGAACCATATTCCCACCTGATATAGAGGGAGACTGTTGGTTGTTCCTCCTTTGGGTATACAAACAAGGAAAAGATCCGTATTTCCATTTTTTCCTCTGTGAAACAGATAGAGTACAGCAACCAATATTGACTGAATTAAGTACGTCAAAGGGGGTGTCCATACAAGCAAAGGGGGTGTCCATACAAGCAAAGGGGATGTCCGTACGAGGCACAAAAGACATGAAGGCAGATGACTGGTTCCTAGTAACTACAGGAATTAGTGGACAAAATAACAATTGGCTTTTAATGGCAGAACAAGCAGGACTAGCAGCAAAGAAGGACTGTGTTGTATGTATGGGACCCAGACCTATATTACAGGTAATACCGGCAGCATTACCCAAAGACTGTCTGCTGACTGTTATGACACAGACATACATTGCAGCAAACAACAATTGTTCTAAGTGGGACAAGATCTATCCATTGACCAAATTGACTAAGATCAAACCTTTATTTTCAAGCAAAGTTGGGCATGCTAACCATACATGTGTACACTTGACAGGGACAAGTAAGACTTTGGGTAGCTTAAGCCACACTGCCTGGTGTAAGAATGTGGTCCATAGTACTCCCACATTCAAACCTGTCGGGAGGAGTGACGTATGGTGGTGGTGTGGTGATAACAGAATCTTTGACAGACTGCCACGAAATGTGTCAGGTTATTGTGCATTAATATCATTATTGTTACCAGTTAAAGCCATACCCATGACCCCTGAAGACGTTACGACATATGCAGCCTCTCTTATTCCTGAAGATTGGCAGAAAGGCATAGCCAGACATAGAGTAAAAAGAGAGTGGAAAGGAGTAGGAAATCCAACATATATTGACGCAATAGGAGTCCCCAGAGGAGTGCCTGACGAGTATAAACTGGTTGATCAAATAGCAGCTGGATTCGACTCTTCCATCTGTTGGTGGTGTTCAATTAATAAAAACGTGGACAGAATAAACTACATCCACTACAATGTACAGAAATTAGGAAATTGGACTGAGGAAGGATTTAAGGCTGTCCATTCACAGTTAGAAGCCACGTCCCTTATGGCCTTCCAGAATCATATTGCTCTGGATATGTTGTTGGCGGAGAAAGGAGGTGTTTGTGCCATGTTCGGAGAACAATGCTGCACATTCATTCCCAACAACACGGCTGCAGACGGCAGTCTCACTCAAGCCATTGACGGGCTGAGAACGTTGAACAGGAAGATGAAAGAGCACAGTGGAGTAAACACCGAAGGCTGGGATTGGTGGCTGGAAGGGATGGGAAGATGGAGGTCTTTGATTTCTTCACTATTAGTGTCTATAGCAGTATTTGCTGCAATTCTAACATTGTGTGGATGTTGTTGTATTCCATGTCTCCGAGGCCTTGTAAATAGAATGATAACCGCAGCAATAAGTCCAGGACCAGGAGGGGGACCAGCATCATATCCACTCCTGGGGCAAAACGACACCGAGGAGGACGATGACTCCCATGACCTGTACCCAGACCCATGGAAGTATGATGACCCAGACACCGATGATGGTGACAATGATGACATCACCTCTGGGGTGTAAGCCTATAGAACATACCATGATGAACCTCTTAGTGAAAATCTCAAAAAGAAGTGCTAAGCTAGGTGATAACTACTACTGTATGTTTAACAGGTGATAAACAGGAGGGAAATGTTAAGGATTTTATATATATATATATATATGTTATCACTGTTAAACATTTGGACCTTTGTCTTCTTTCTGATGAGAACGTTGTTGTGCTGTTTGCACTTAAACCCGAGAATGTACGTGTTATTCAACCTTGTTTTAGCATGCTGGGGTCAATCTGAACTGGGAATGAGGAGCTGGATGTACTTATTATTATTATTATACAACTTGTTTTCGTAGCCGCTAACGACTGGGAGTAAAAGAACTGAAGGTTGAATTTTGACTGATTGTGATGTGATGCTTAGTGTTCCAGGCAGATGCAGAACAGCTGATAACTGCAACAGACGAACGAGATGTGCTGACCTTCGACGATAAGAGTAAAAGAAAGAAACTGTTTTTGCTTACAGCTGCACTTATTGACGTGTGTGTTTATGTTACGGGAAGAAACTTGTCTTGCGTCATTCCCCCACCCTTAGGACAATTTTTTGTTTATGTGATGAGGGATTCACTAATAAAAAGAGCGGAGCACAGGCCAGACTTTAGTGTAGCCTTGGTGTACAGCCTGACTGCACTCCGCGCGTAAAATTTGACTTTCTGTCTCACTGGTGTTTCTTGACTCTGTTTGTCTTGTTAAAGGTTTTAAAAATGTTTGGAGGAGAAAATACCCAACAGGACCCCAGAGGCAGCTGACAGGTACCAGCAGGCCAAGCGTGCCGCAGCCCGTGCGGTCGCAGAGGCAAAAACTTGGGTTTGGGAGGAGTTCGGGGAGGCTATGGAGAAGGACTATCGTTCGGCCTCGAAGAGATTCTGGCAAACCGTCCGATGCCTCAGGAGGCGGAAGCAGCTCTCCACCAGCACTGTTTATGGTGCGGGTGGGGAGCTGTTGACCCTGACTGGGGATGTTGTCGGGCGGTGGAAGGAGTACTTCAAGGATCTCCTCAATCCCATCATCACGTCTTCCGAAGAGGAAGCAGAGACTGGGGACTCAGAGGCGGACTCATCCATTACCCAGGCCGAAGTCACCGAGGTGGTTAGAAAGCTCCTCGGTGGCAAGGCTCCTGGGGTGGATGAAGTCCGTCCTGAGTACCTTAAGTCTCTGGATGTTGTGGGCTGTCTTGGCTGACACGCCTCTGCAACATCGCGTGGCGATCGGGGACAGTGCCTCTGGATTGGCAGACTGGGGTGGTGGTCCCTCTGTTTAAGAAGGGGGACTGGAGGGTGTGTTCCAACTATAGGGGGATCACACTCCTCAGCCTCCCCGGTAAGGTCTATTCCAGAGTACTGGAGAGGAGAATTCGACTGATGGTCGAACCTCAGATTCAGGAAGAGCAGTGTGGTTTTTGTCCTGGTCGTGGCACACTGGACCAGCTCTACACGCTCCATCGGGTGCTCGAGGGTTCATGGGAGTTTGCCCAACCAGTCCACATGTGTTTTGTGGATCTGGAGAAGGCATTCGACTGTGTCCCTTGGGGCACCCTGTGGGGAGTGCTCCGGGAGTACGGGGTCCGGGGTCCTTTGTTAAGGGCTATCCGGTCCCTGTACGACCGCAGCAGGAGCTTGGTTCGCATTGCCGGTAGTAAGTCAAAGCTGTTTCCAGTGCACGTTGGCCAGGGCTGCCCTTTGTCACCGGTTCTGTTCATTATTTTTATGGACACAATTTCTAGGCGCAGCCAGGGTGTAGAGGGGGTCTGGTTTGGGAACCACAGAATCTCATCTCTGCTGTTTGCGGACGATGTGGTTCTGTTTGCTTCATCAAATCAGGACCTTCAGCGTGCACTGGAGCGGTTTGCAGCCGAGTGTGAAGCGTCCGGTGTTGGGAAAGTGTCAGTACACGGACCCACAACAGGGGGCGCAAATGAACGGACAATGGAGAAAGTCAAATAACAAGGCTTTACTGTTGTGAACGTGCACAACGAATACAACCAATCATGAAATGGACAACAGTCAATTCACAAAAGTGTCGTGTGGGCAGGCTCGAAGATAGGAGACGCCTCTCCAAGGTAAGACCCGAACCACACGGCTTCCTCCGCCACAGGACCCCGGAAATACTGGAGCCGCCAAGTCCCGAACTCCCAGGTGGCCACTGCCTCCGCGTGTCGGACCTGGTACTGCTGGCGAGGAACAAAGAACAGTTAGATGGGGGCGCGTTTGCACCCAAGACTCCGAACAGCAGGGAAGTTACCTCCACCTCTCGTTGGAACAGTAATCCACAAGCTATACACTAATCCAAAAGGATACACTCCGTCAGCTTTGATACGTTACCTCGTAGGTAGAAACGATATCTCGGCAATGAGGTGGAGGTGCCGTCCTGCTGATATACCCCACAGATGATTGCCGTCAGCTGTCTCAGGTGATGGGTGACAGCTGTCACCGTAGCTGCTCACGTGAGGCGGCGGCGCCCTCTGGTGCCTGGAGCCCGCACTCCAGGCAGGGCGCCCTCTGGTGGTGGTGGGCCAGCAGTACCTCCTCTTCAGCGGCCCACACAACATCCGGGATGAAAATCAGCACCTCCAAATCCGAGGCCATGGTTCTCGACCGGAAAAAGGTGCTTTGCCCTCTTCAGGTCGGTGGAGTGTCCTTGCCTCAAGTGGAGGAGTTTAAGTATCTCGGGGTCTTGTTCACGAGTGAGGGACGGATGGAGCGTGAGATCGATAAACGGATCGGTGCAGCATCTGCAGTGATGTGGTCACTGTATCGGACCGTCGTGGTGAAGAGAGAGCTGAGTAGGGGGGCAAAGCTCTCGATTTACCGATCGATCTACGTTCCGATCCTCACCTATGGTCATGAGATTTGGCTCATGACCGAAAGAACGAGATCGCGAGTACAAGCGGCCGAGATGAGTTTCCTCCGCAGGGTGACTGGGCGCTCCCTTAGAGAAAGGGTGAGGAGCTCGGTCACTCGGGAGGAGCTCGGAGTCGAGCCGCTGCTCCTCCACGTCGAAAGGAGTCAGTTGAGGTAGCTCGGGCATCTTTTCCGGATGCCCCCTGGACGCCTCGCTGGAGAGGTGTTCCAGGCACATCCCATTGGGAGGAGGCCCTGGGGAAGATCCAGGACATGCTGGAGGGACTACATCTCTCGGCTGGCTTGGGAACGCCTTGGGGTACCCCCGGAGGAGCTGGGGGAGGTGTATGTGGATCGGGAGGTCTGGGCGGCTTTGCTTGAGCTGCTGCCCCCGCGACCCGACTCCGGATAAAGTGGAAGAAAATGGATGGATGGATGGATAATGAGTATATCTCATCTAAATTAACTCTAAAATTTACCAGTAATAAAATTATGAAGATAACTGAAGTTTTAAGAGTGGCCGTAATAAATATTTAAGAAACTTAAAGTTTATGACCAACTTCACCTGTTATTGTTCAAGCAGATTGTAAACATTGACATGATGGAGGTTGATGCTGAAGAGTTCAGAAAGATACGATTGGAATGTTTTGATGACCATTTACAGTTGGTGATAAAAGAGTTGGGTGTTAACTTGGTGTTAAAGTCAGAACAAGAAGCTGCACTGAAAGAGATCAATCTGGGACAAAGAGACACATTCTGAGAGCAGCACACTGAGCAGGGTGGTCGCCACTCTCTCTAATAAAGGCACTCCAGCTAACACTTCCGGTTCACAGGTCAAAGCACACAAGCGCTGGTAAGAAGACAAGAAGTTACACAGACATTTGGTCCGGTTTACCTTCTCTTCTGGAGCACTATGATCCCACACTGATTTTGAGTCAGTTGATCACACAACCTGGAAGCTATTGAGCTAAAATTCTAATATTTACATATAAAAATGAATTAAAAATATGAACATATTTAAAATGCAAAAAACAAGAGATATATCTCATGCAACCAGTGGGGTCCTATGATTCCACACTAATTTTGAGTCAAATGATCACATGACCTGGAAGCTATTGAGCTAAAATGCTAATATTTACATTTAAAATTAATTAAAAAATATTTAGAGATTTAAAACATAAAAACAAGAGGTGTATCTCATGCAGCCAGTGGAGCACAATGATTTCACACTGATTTTGAGTCAACTGATCACATGACCTGGAAGCTATCAAGCTAAAATGCTATTTATATTTAAAATTAATTAAAATTATGAACAGATTTAAAATGCAAAAACAAGAAGTGTATCTCATGCAGCGAGTGGAGCACTATGATCCTATACTAATTTTGAGGCAATTGATCACATTACCTGGAAGCTATTGAGCTAAAATGCTAATATTTTCATATACAAAGTAATAAGAATATTCAGAGATTTAAAATGTTAAAACAAGGAGTGTATCTAATGTAGCCAGTGGAGTATCATGGTCCCACACTGATTTTGAGTCAGTTGATCACATGACCTGGAAGCTATTGGTCTAAAATAATATTTGCATATAAAAAATTATTTAAAAATCTGAACAGATTTTTTAAAAAGGCAATGTTACATTTAAAATCCAATAAGGCACCGGGGCCGGATGGTTTCCCATCGGAGTGGCACAAGGAAATGAAAGACTACTTAACCCCTACAATGAAGGTCACATACAACTATGTGATAAAAACAGGCATAACTCCCCCTTCCTGGAAAGATGCAATGATCTCACTGATACCAAAAGAGAGTAAAGATAAATTAGAGTGCGGTATCAAGTGTAGTGAACCAAGATTACAATTTTTTCCCATATTTTGGCAAAAAGAATGGAAAATATCCTTCCACTGATAAGAAGCCTTGACCAGACAGGATTCATCAAGCAAAGGCAGACACAAGACAATAGTCGCCAAACACTGCATGTGATTGATCATATAGTTAAAAATAAAATTAAGGCGGCATTATTGAGTCTGGACACAGAAAAAGCTTTTGATCGAGTTAGTTGAGAGTTTTTATATAGAGTATTACAAAACTTTGGTTTCCACCAGACTGTTAATATGCATATGTCGCAGACATGAATGAGCGAAGCTCATCAGCATCTCACCATGTCATTTAGGTCCTTCAGACTTTATTTTGAGTAAATGCTGCAGGGGAGCATTAGCATGGCAAAACCTTTCAGCTTCTGGGGGTATTATCCACAATGATATTTGCAATTTCCCATAAAGAAGGTATGCTCATACTGACTTCAGCATACAAATAGCTTTACCACTTCCAGACAGACATCCTTTAATGTAGCGGGTGATGCTGATTACTGTTAGTGTGTTGATGCTAATCAGACCAAACAGCAGTGTGAAGAATCCATCTACCTGCAACACAAACACAAGGATTATTTCAGCACTATGATTTATAAAATTTGAGTGTTTACAGACCCAAATCAGAAAAAGTTGGGATGAAACAGAAAATGCAAATTTAACAAAGAAAAAAGCAGAGATTCTTAATTTACTTTTACTTCATTTCAATGCAGACAGTATGAACCAGGTAACAAATAAATATGCCTCATGTACAGCTTCCTTGTGGTGCACAACACCATCAGCCTCATCATCCCCGAGGTCTGCCAGGCCATGGTAGATGAATGTACGAATGTGGTCATCGCCTTTCCCATCACACCGGAGGAATGCACACCCATTGAGAAGGTCTTCTGGAACAGGTGGTAGATCCCCCATGCGATGAGTGCCCTAGATGGGAAGCATGCGGTCATCAGGAAACCAGCTAGGAGTGGATCCTTGTACGGTGGTCCTGATGGCCCTCATAAATGGGGATTACAACTTCCTCTGGGTGGAGATCAAGGTGTGTAGCAGACACCCAGATCTACTATGAGTCAGAGCTGAAGAAGATGGGAGCGTGGGCTTCCCTGAGGCATCCCCCTTACCCCACGATGACGTGGCCATGCCACACTTCATCCTTGGTGATGATGCCTTTGGGATCAGGACCTACGTGATGAAGCCATATGGCCACAAGAACCTACAGCGCGATGAGCGCATCTTCAACTACCAGATCTCCAAGGGGCGACATGTGATGAAGAATGCATCTGTGATCCTGGCCCAGAGATGGCAGGTCCTCCTCACCACCCTGCAGCCAGGACTGTCCATCATGCAGGACATCATCGAGTGTTGTGTGTGCCTGCACAACCTGATGAGGATGCAGTACCCTGGTCTCCACATTGGCATGGTGGACGAGGAGGGTGAGGAGCATAACCTTGTGTCAAGGGCCTGGAGACAGCATGCGCAGCTCGCCGACGTGCAGCATGTGGCAGGTGGCTGTCATGTTACCAGGGCTTGGAGGAGCCAGCACAAAGCCCTCAAGCACTACTTCAATAGCCCAGTTGGTGCCATGCCCTGGCAGGACTGTGTGGTGGATATGCAGCCACACATACCACTCCCCCTCCCCTTCCTGTCACCATGACCACCACTATGTGTCTGTCTTCCCTCCACTGTATCCACCCATCACCCTCCACACCCACCCCAACCCACATGCTGTTGCCCCACATGGAATGACATTGTGGCCCCATACATACACCACCCCATTAACATGGCCTCATCGCCCACCAATAGCTGGATGTACATCACGTACTGCCAGCACGTACTGTAGTGGGTGTGGGTTAGATTACTGTGTTGTGTGTATTTCCATGGAAAACCAGTTACAAGAGTTATCCCAGCTCAGCTGAGACATCAACAGTGACTTGAACTGTCGCCACAAGTCACAGCATAACAACGAAAAGTGTCCCCGGTAACCAACGAAACCGGGCGGGTTGACCGGCAGAGTCTCTTTGTCAAGGTCCCTGAAGCAGCTGTGGATGGACAGATCATCGACTGAGAAGGGAGACGATTCCAGCACCTGACCTGCGGAGACCGATCTGCACAGCGCCTCCAAAGTAAGACTGGGCTCCGGTGTCAGATAAAAGACAGAGTGGCTTTATTTAATTTTATCCAACAAAATCATTAATCTTCTCTCATGTTAATGAATACCAAAGTAAATTCCCTGCTGATTAAGATGAATTTCACTCATTAAACTCCCGCTACGAAACCAAATTATCTGAACGTCATATATCATTACTCATTTAATCTCGTCATCACCAAATTGCTTACTGTGATCTGTCCTTTTATTTAACTCCTGCCTGAGTTAAATAAATATCTTAAACGTGTGAAGTTGTCTGTGATTTTGTATGGTTTTACAGAGGGTGTCGGATCTGACCTGCAGAACTTACTCCTGAAGATTAGAGACTGATTTTAATATTTCCTATTGACTGACCCTAAAATCAGTGATATTATAACCTTGTTATAATATCATTCAGTCATAGGTGGTGCCCCCAGTATTCGAGGTAAGATTATCCACAAGTGATAATTTCAAATAACCTAAAACACATATTATATTCTTCCTGTTCTGCTACAGCTGTGTGCTTTTCTTTTCCAGCGTAGTATTCACGGAGAATCTTCAGTGCCTCATGTCCATCATCCGCCGCATCACGCATTACCAGCGAGAAGCTTTTGTCATCCAGAAACTGAATGAGCTCCGTGTAGGCCTAGGCATTTTTCTCCTTATCGTTGTCATCAGGAGTGGGTTCATTTAAAATGGTGTTGTTTAACCCAAAGGTGGCCCAAAAACTTTGTCTCCCAAAGCTCATAATTTTTCTCGTCTCCATCAGAAATGAGCCTCGCCCAGTGGCTTCCTGAAACTGTGTCTCTGTTCTTTTTACTCATGTTGGTAGGAGATCACTCCAACAAACCTCTCAGATGCCCGCAGTGAACTTTCACCTGGCCAATTAATCAAACTGCGTGCCATGCAGCCTGGAGCCATAACCTGTTAGCAGAGCCTTCTTTTGCTTAGCGTTTAATGTGACATAGCACACAACACAGCTCGTTTCTCTTTGTGCAGAGGAAGAGTGCCTGCACCCATGGGTACACCCTATTTATCTGATGAACACATGTGCAGACACTTCACAATCAAACAGGTCACATGACATCTACGCCACAGTTGCCATAACAAGTTAAACAAAAATGTTAGGGGAATAATAATAATAATAATAATAATAATAATAATAATAATAATAATAATAATAATAATAATAATAACAGTATTAAATAAGAAAAAGAGCACAGCTCAACAGTGTTTCTGGCCTGGTGGTACAGGATTCTGTTTCCACTTCTGTAGGCCTCCTCCTTGGCCTGGCACACATGATGTGCTGTCTGTATTGACGGAGTTCTGGGCTGATATTTGCTCTGTTAAAATACCCCAGAATGATGAACAGGGAGTCTGGGTACTTTCTTTTTCTCCACATCTGTGATCTGGTTAGAGAGTTGCTGCTGCACCTCTGTTACACATGCCTGAGGTGGAATATACACGCTGACCAACATGAATGAGAAGAACTCCCACAGTGAATAAAAGTCACTCTGTCTTTGTCAGTTCCTGTGTGTGTTTGTAGCTGTGTCTCTGTCACCGGTTCTCCCTCACACCTGTTTCACATCCCCAATCACACCACCTGTCACTTGTCTACTCATCTCTACCACTACTTAGGTTTGTCACTGTGTGGTTCTGAATTGCTGGGTTTTACTGGTCCTTAGCATTCGTGTCTTTTTAGTTTTTCTGCACTGTTCATGTCTGTGTGCCCAGGTGTTGCTGCTAAGCTCTCATCCTGTGCTCCTGTCTGTTTGGTCTGCTCATTACCTTTGGATTCATCTACATCTGGTAAATAGATCATTAACTTTTTTCCTTACACTTGCCTGGACAGTGTCTGAATTTTGGAATCAATACTGCCACACCCTAATGCTGCATTTACACACAGACAAGATGCGTTACAAATGTCATATTTGTGTCATTCTTGGTACATTCTTGACATTCTTAACATGACTTAATGCATCTGAATAGGTTTCTTAATAGTGCGTGTTGGTGCGTGAGCATGTTTTTGGCTGTCAAAAAAATCTTCCACAAATGTCACGCACCACCCTCATTTTGCCTCATGTCATGGAGGTCGCAACTGAGCATGTTGATCCGTCTTGATTAGTGGTGATCCTTAATAGAGCATGTCAGCATTCTTCTGAAGTGCGCACAATTAAACCCTGCTGCACCGCATTCAGTTTCATTGCTGCAGTATGCTGAAGGACAGTGACACCCAGTCGGCTAAAAGCCTTGTTCCAGTGCTCCCCAGCACGCTCCTGCAGGTGTTCCACCTGCTGCATGTGCCTGATGTTTGGGAAAACAAGTGAGACAAGAGCCGCGTGGAATCACACATCTGGCTCTCTCAGTCTCCTCCTCCTTTCTGCACCACTCCATGGCACAGAGCCCAACTAAGCATACAGTCACAAAGTTCTTCTGCTGTGGATTTTGAGGAGCAAGCTGGAGCAATCTGAATTGCTCAGCAACTGATGGTTGGATGACTATGGTGGTGTGTGGAGACAATTTGCCTCATTCACAACATGACAGAATTTAACAATGTACTGTACGCGCAATAGCGTGCAATAATGCGGAACATTATTCTTGACTGTGTGTAATGGTTCATGATAATTCTCCAGCAACACGTGCCATTAATTGTAACACATGGTAACAGGTTTAAATTTAAAATTCTAGTACTGACTTTTAGAGCTCTGCATGGTCAAATGCCATCTTATATCACCGAGCTATTACACCCATATGTGACAAGTAGGTCTCTGAGGTCTTCGGACCTGGGTCTATTGGTTGTGCCTAGGACAAGACTGAAGACCAGGGGAGACTGTGCTTTCGAGGTGGTGGCACCTAAAATGTGGAATGCATTGCCTTTGGACCTACGTTCTGTGGACTCTGTTGAAACATTTAAAGTGAAGCTAAAGACCCTTTTGTATAGGCTGGCTTTTACCTAGTTTTTATGGTTTTATGTTTCTGCTGTTTTTAATTTCTCTGTTCTTATGTGAAGCACTTTGTGATTTCTATCTTGAAAGGTGCTATATAAATAAACCTTACTTACTTACTTACTAGGTTGCAGCAGTTCCTGAGGACACCTGACACCTCTGCCCCGAATCATCACATTCGTGATCAGTGGCCAAGAATGTATACTTTGTGGCATTCATGACCTACCGTCGTTATGTGTAAATGCAGTTTAACAAGAAGGGCCTTAGTCAGGGAGGTGACCAAGAACCCGATGGTCACTCTGTCAGAGCTCCAGCATTCCTCTGTGGAGAGAGGAGAACCTTCCAGAAGGACAACCATCTCTGCAGCAATCCACCAATCAGGCCTGTATGGTAGAGTATATATGTATCAATCAATGAATTTTTTTATATAGCGCCAAATCACAACAAACAGTTGCCCCAAGGCGCTTTATATTGTAAGGCAAGGCCATACAATAATTATGTAAAACCCCAACGGTCAAAACGACCCCCTGTGAGCAAGCACTTGGCTACAGTGGGAAGGAAAAACTCCCTTTTAACAGGAAGAAACCTCCAGCAGAACCAGGCTCAGGGAGGGGCAGTCTTCTGCTGGGACTGGTTGGGGCTGAGGGAGAGAACCAGGAAAAAGACATGCTGTGGAGGGGAGCAGAGATCGATCACTAATGATTAAATGCAGAGTGGTGCATACAGAGCAAAAAGAGAAAGAAACAGTGCATCATGGGAACCCCCCAGCAGTCTACGTCTATAGCAGCATAACTAAGGGATGGTTCAGGGTCACCTGATCCAGCCCTAACTATAAGCTTTAGCAAAAAGGAAAGTTTTAAGCCTAATCTTAAAAGTAGAGAGGGTGTCTGTCTCCCTGATCTGAATTGGGAGCTGGTTCCACAGGAGAGGAGCCTGAAAGCTGAAGGCTCTGCCTCCCATTCTACTCTTACAAACCCTAGGAACTACAAGTAAGCCTGCAGTCTGAGAGTGAAGCGCTCTATTGGGGTGATATGGTACTACGAGGTCCCTAAGATAAGATGGGACCTGATTATTCAAAACCTTATAAGTAAGAAGAAGAATTGTAAATTCTATTCTAGAATTAACAGGAAGCCAATGAAGAGAGGCCAAGAGTGGCCAGACAGAAGCCACTCCTTAGTAAAAGGCACATGGCAGCCCACCTGGAGTTTGACAAAAGGTACCTGAAGGATTTTCAGACCACGAGAAACAAAATTCTCTGGTCAGATGAGACAAAGATTGAACTCTCTGGCGTCATGTTTGGAGGAAAGCAGACACCATCCCTACAGTGAAGCATGGTGATGGAGCTTGAGAGGCGCTGCAAAGAGGAATGGACCAAACTGCAAAAAGATAGGTGCACCAAGCTTGTGGCATCATATTCAAGAAGACGAGGCTGTAATTGCTGCCAAGGTGCATCAACAAAGTATTGAGCAAAGGCTGTGAATACTTATGGCCATGTGATTTCTTAGTTTTTATTTTTAATAAATTTGCAAAAATTAGAGAAAAAAAAACCCTTTGTAATGTTGTCATTATGGGGTGTTATTAGTAGAGTTTTGGGGGATAAAATGAATTTACTCCATTTTGGAATAAGGCTGTAACATAAAATATGGAAAAAGTGAAGTGCTGTGAATAATGAATGAAGGAATTTATTCAGCACACAGACTAAACAATAACAAAAAACTCATAAATAGGACGATTTAACAGTGAACCTGTGTGACTGAAAGGGTGTGGGCAGAAGCAATAGCGTGAACGCCCACCCCTTTTACCATAAACACACACACATATATATATTACAAATATCTGTTAAAGGTTTAACAATACAATAAATTATATATTTTTTCAAAAACATATCAAAATTTAAACTATCAGATGAGTTTTTTTCTTTTTAATTTATGAACTATGTCCATTATTTCAGTTTAATCAGTTTCTTTAATAAACAATAACAAATTGTGTTAGTTGTTTTGCTGCTGCCCAAGGAACACATTTTAGGGGATACAATTGAATTTGCTTAATTTTTACCCACGTTGACAAAATAATCTTTGAAATTATTTGCTGTAGTATTTGTGTCATGATTTTTTTCAGTATTTGTGTAAAAATAAGATGCTGGTCTTTCACAATTTTTTTTTTCTTTTTGATGATTTCATTTAAAAGCTTCCAAGTACATTTCATTAGTGATGGGATGAACAACACTAGTGCGTCAACACTGTGCCGAGCACACAAGAGTGAAACCCCGTATCGGTGCGCGTATCGCTTTAAGAAAAAATCACGTGACCGATACAGGAACTGTGTCGTTCGCGCCAAATTGTGTTTATAAGGAAACAAACTGTATGTTGCGGATTTGTTGGATGGAGTTTTGCTGTTGGAGTTTTTCTTGCCCTCACCTTGTTCCACTGACTTCATGGCACGTTCAAAGACGTTTCCCCAGTCTGGAATAATTTTGATCTTTTGACGCCAAATAAGATAAATCTTTTTCTCCTTTGGGCATTGTTTACTGTTATTTTTCCAATTAGATATGTTTGTACTCCTTTACAGTACTGGAAGAATAACCAGAAAACATATCCACACCTTTATCAACTCGCACTGAAATCTTTATGCTCACCAACTTCATCTGTACCCTGTGAAAGAGTTTTTTCTAAGGCATTGGAACAGGTGTGTAAGAGGAGAAATCGCCTTCAGAAACCTTTGTTCCTCAATAAAAATGCATAAATGAATCTATTTTCAGTCTTTTATTTTGTATGCTTTAACACTTAAGTTAACAAATTTCCATACATAATTTACAAATTTTAACTGAATTTTATTACAGACAAATTTGCTATATTTTACAAACCAACTCAGTTCAGCATTTACACAAACAAGGTTTTAAGCAAATTTTAAACTCTTCTCATGAACAGCTTAACTCCATCCATCCATCCATTTTCTTCCGCTTTATCCAGAGTCAGGTCGCGGGGGCAGCAGCTCAAGCAAAGCCACCCAGACCTCCCGATCCACACACACCTCCCCCAGCTCCTCCGGGGGAACCCCAAGGCGTTCCCAAGCCAGCCGAGAGATGTAGTCCCTCCAGCGTGTCCTGGGTCTTCCCCAGGGCCTCCTCCCAATGGGACGTGCCCGGAACACCTCTCCACCGAGGCGTCCAGGGGGCATCCGGAAAAGATGCCCGAGCCACCTCAACTGACTCCTTTCGACGTGGAGGAACAGCTTAACTCGACACACAAATTGAGCACATAAAATTTTGCAATGATGAGATCATATTTGAAATAGAGGACTGGCGATTAAATATTTCACAGGCTGATGTTGCGTTTGCAGCACGGTAACTTTTCCATCTTATTTACCTGCAATGATTTTATAACTACTGCAGGGGTCACTATTGAGCGACCAACACAGTGCCGACACAGTTTGTGTAGTGTGTCAATACACTCCTTGAGGTATCATCATCTCATCACTACCTTTAATATTAGTTTTATTTTTCCAATAAATCACTATAATACTGTTTCTTAAAAGAGCTCATAATGTAAATTATTTTGTTTTGTTTGGCTTATAGTTTGTTTCGGTTTCATTAGTTCTAATTTTTCTAAATTGCTTGTACAATAAATGTTTCTTTTTACATGCTTCCTGAAGCCCCTTTGTAATCCATGGTTTATCAGCATTTTGTTTGTAACCAACACTGTTTATCATATAAATGGGAAATAATAGAAACAAATAATTCATATGATTTAACTATATCAGGGGTGGCCAAGTTCGGTCGTCGAGAGCCATATTCCTGACACTCTTAGTTGTCTCTCTGCTCCAACACACATGAATCCAATGAAAGGCTCATTAAAAGTCTGCTAACGAGTCTTTCATTGGATTCAGGTGTGTTGGAGCAGGGAGACAACTAAGAGTGTCAGGAATGTGGCTCTCGAGGACCGAACTTGGCCACCCCTGATCTATATTCTCAATGTAAATGCCATACCAGTTTGATGCATTAAATCCATTCTGAAATTTTTAATTGTTACATCTGTTATTTTTCTTGTGAAATAAGTGGCTACACTATATGCAGTGGTGGGCACAGTTCTGATAATCCGATTTCTAAAGAATCCAACTTCCAACTGTCAGTTTTATATCCTCAGATATAACACAGATCCTCCTATGGACACTAGCAAATCCAGAACAATCCTCAGCAACTGTAAGGTGTGATTGTGGAGGAATTCCAACAATCCACTTCAATCACCATTTGTGTCCATGTCTGGAAGTCCTCCAGCCAGATTGTACACAAATTCCAAACAAACAATTTGGTCAGATTTAATCTTGGTCACTGAGCCAAGACTTAAACAGTCAGATTAAAATTAAACAGTCAGATTCCCCTGGTGCGACTTCAACTGAACTTCCAGGAAGCCGCAACAAGCGTGTGGTCAGAACTCCCAAATTAACCACTGTTGTTGACCACTTTGGCTGCAGTACTGCAGAATTTTCAAGCATTTTCCCACAAGAATGTAATCAGTTTCCTTGGCAGCACCACTGATGTTGCAATATCATGTCCATGATATTGGATCAAGCAAATTGTAGCCTGTAACTTTTTGCAAATTGAAGGAGCACTGAGCCCTTTTCACCACAGTTACTATATCCATGCGGACCAATGCAGTCCTTATATCCAGCCCTGTTGGTGCAAGTGTTCACACTGAAATAACTCATGTTACATCTGGGGTAGTGATCAATCACAGTGTGAAAGTGCAAATTAAAGGTCTCCCTCAGAATCAGACTTTATTGTCACTGTATGTAAAATATATAACGACAGTCCCTCACCAAGACCACAGACACAACACCAATTAAATGCTTGACTCTGAGCCTCATAATATGTTCAATGACAGGGCCAACACCACCAAATGACCTAACACCATTAGATGGAGCTGGCATAGCAACTGTCATTCTCCCAGGATGCTGACTAGTGGAGCAGCCAAACCAAAACTAGGTGTATCTACACACAGACACCTCCAGGTCTTTGCACTTCAGACAGTGCAGCCACTGCAACTCCTGCAGTGAAATATGGTCATCATTACTGAGAGAACGAATGTTCCAGGTGCACACCTGCATGTGTCACCTCAGGTTTGAACATGGATGCCACCAGGCAGTGAACAACCCCTCAGCACCACCCTACCCATCATCCTCCAAAGACAAGACCCTTGGTGCTCTCTTGTGTTTTGTTTTTGTCCAGAGATGAGGCTCCAAACATCTTTCCTCCATCCCCTGCATTCTGATAGAGGGCAGGTGTAGAGTTACTCCCAGAGAGTGGAAACACAAATCTTACTTTTATGGACTTTAGCTTTATGAGGTATTTTTATGGCAGCTGAAGTGCTAATCCTGCTGCAAACCATGAAAATGATTACCAGGAGGACTACCTACAGCTGTGGGATGCAGAAAGCATGCCTATCAATCAATCAATCAATTTTTTTATATAGCGCCAAATCACAACAAACAGTTGCCCCAAGGCGCTTTATATTGTAAGGCAAGGCCATACAATAATTATGTAAAACCCCAACGGTCAAAACGACCCCCTGTGAGCAAGCACTTGGCTACAGTGGGAAGGAAAAACTCCCTTTTAACAGGAAGAAACCTCCAGCAGAACCAGGCTCAGGGAGGGGCAGTCTTCTGCTGGGACTGGTTGGGGCTGAGGGAGAGAACCAGGAAAAAGACATGCTGTGGAGGGGAGCAGAGATCAATCACTAATGATTAAATGCAGAGTGGTGCATACAGAGCAAAAAGAGAAAGAAACAGTGCATCATGGGAACCCCCCAGCAGTCTACGTCTATAGCAGCATAACTAAGGGATGGTTCAGGGTCACCTGATCCAGCCCTAACTATAAGCTTTAGCAAAAAGGAAAGTTTTAAGCCTAATCTTAAAAGTAGAGAGGGTGTCTGTCTCCCTGATCTGAATTGGGAGCTGGTTCCACAGGAGAGGAGCCTGAAAGCTGAAGGCTCTGCCTCCCATTCTACTCTTACAAACCCTAGGAACTACAAGTAAGCCTGCAGTCTGAGAGCGAAGCGCTCTATTGGGGTGATATGGTACTACGAGGTCCCTAAGATAAGATGGGACCTGATTATTCAAAACCTTATAAGTAAGAAGAAGAATTTTAAATTCTATTCTAGAATTAACAGGAAGCCAATGAAGAGAGGCCAATATGGGTGAGATATGCTCTCTCCTTCTAGTCCCCGTCAGTACTGTGTTGGTATATGGCATTAGAGAACATAAAGAAGGAATCATATCCTAATGAAACGTATTCCCCACTGCTGGGTAGTCCATCAGAGTAAATGTAAATGTTATTAAGAAATGATCAGACAGAAGGGAGTTTTCAGGGAATACTGTTAAGTCTTCTATTTCCATACCATAAGTCAGAACAAGATCTAAGATATGATTAAAGTGGTGGGTGGACTCATTTACTTTTTGAGCAAAGCCAACAGAGTCTAATAATAGATTAAATGCAGTGTTGAGGCTGTCATTCTCAGCATCTGTGTGGATGTTAAAATCGCCCACTATAATTATCTTATCTGAGCTAAGCACTAAGTCAGACAAAAGGTCTGAAAATTCACAGAGAAACTCACAGTAACGACCAGGTGGACGATAGATAATAACAAATAAAACTGGTTTTTGGGACTTCCAATTTGGATGGACAAGACTAAGAGTCAAGCTTTCAAATGAATTAAAGCTCTGTCTGGCTTTTTGATTAATTAATAAGCTGGAATGGAAGATTGCTGCTAATCCTCCGCCCCGTGCTACGAGCATTCTGACAGTTAGTGTGACTCAGGGGTGTTGACTCATTTAAACTAACATATTCATCCTGCTGTAACCAGGTTTCTGTAAGGCAGAATAAATCAATATGTTGATCAATTATTATATCATTTACCAACAGGGACTTAGAAGAGAGAGAGACCTAATGTTTAATAGACCACATTTAACTGTTTTAGTCTGTGGTGCAGTTGAAGGTGCTATATTATTTTTTCTTTTTGAATTTTTATGCTTAAATAGATTTTTGCTGGTTATTGGTAGTCTGGGAGCAGGCACCGTCTCTACGGGGATGGGGTAATGAGGGGATGGCAGGGGGAGAGAAGCTGCAGAGAGGTGTGTAAGACTACAACTCTGCTTCCTGGTCCCAACCCTGGATAGTCACGGTTTGGAGGATTAGGGTGTACACAAAGAATGTACAAAATTTGAAGCACAACATTGTGACACATTTCATTTTCTCTGCCTTCCCAAGAGTGGCCCCAATATCACATTTGATGAAATTGCATTTTTTACATTCAAATGATTATTTGAGAGTGTGTTTATGTCTTTGTGGCTAAAGATGAGAATGGTGAACAAGCTCATGCACATATGTACACTTCCACAATGAGTGAGATGCATCAAGAACTATGTTCACACACAAATTTATAAAGAAAGCATATCAAATCAAATCAAATCTATTTTATTTATATAGCGCCAAATCACAACAAACAGTTGCCCCAAGGCGCTTTATATTGTAAGGCAAAGCCATACAATAATTACAGAAAAACCCCAACGGTCAAAACGACCCCCTGTGAGCAAGAACTTGGTGACACTGGGAAGGAAAAACTCCCTTTTAACAGGAAGAAACCTCCAGCAGAACCAGGCTCAGGGAGGGGCAGTCTTTTGCTGGGACTGGTTGGGGCTGAGGGGAGAGAATCAGGAAAAGACATGCTGTGGAAGAGAGCAGAGATCAATCACTAATGATTAAATGCAGAGTGGTGCATAGAGAGCAAAAAGAGAAAGAAACACACAGTGCATCATGGGAACCCCCAGCAGTCTAAGTCTATAGCAGCATAACTAAGGGATGGTTCAGGGTCACCTGATCCAGCCCTAACTATAAGCTTTAGCAAAAAGGAAAGTTTTAAGCCTAATCTTAAAAGTAGAGAGGGTGTCTGTCTCCCTGATCCGAATTGGGAGCTGGTTCCAGAGGAGAGGAGCCTGAAAGCTGAAGGCTCTGCCTCCCATTCTACTCTTACAAACCCTAGGAACTACAAGTAAGCCTGCAGTCTGAGAGCGAAGCGCTCTATTGGGGTGATATGGTACTATGAGGTCCCTAAGATAAGATGGGACCTGATTATTCAAAACCTTATAAGTAAGAAGAAGAATTTTGAATTCTATTCTAGAATTAACAGGAAGCCAATGAAGAGAGGCCAATATGGGTGAGATATGCTCTCTCCTTCTAGTCCCTGTTGTTGTGAAAGTGTAGTGACACGGACCCACAACAGGGGGCGCAAATGAACGGCCAATAGATGAGCCAAAAAGTAACAATTTAATTTTGTGAAATGTGCACAACGGAATACAGACAATCTCAGAATATAATTACAGTCAATCCACAAAGGTGACGTGTGGGCAGGCTCGAGGATAGAAGACATCTGTCCTGAGAAGAGCCGGAACCACACGATTTCCGCCGCCACAGAACCTGGTGAATACTGGAGCCGCCAAGTCCCGAATTCCCAGGTGATCACCGTCCCCGACTGTCGGATCTGGTACTGCTGGCGAGAACAAAGACAGTCAAGTGTGGGTGTGTGTACACCCAGTAACAACAACGGTGGGAATGCCACCTCCACCTCTCACTCAATAACTTGCAGAGTACTGTAGATTCCTCAGGGGAAAAGAGTGCCTTCAGCGCTCTCTCAGCTTTCACCGACGGAGGTACCGGTACTCCTGCAAACACTCACAATATACAAATATTGTAATCACAAACGGCTGAGGATATTACCTCCGATGAAGTACGATATCTCGGCGATGAGGTGGAGATGACGTCTGTGTTTTATGGAGTGCGATGATGAAGAATGAGTGACAGCTGTCAGGAGTTAATGAGTGACAGCTGTCACTCCCGGCTGTGTCCGTGGCGGCAGCGTCCTCTCGTGCCTGAAGCCCGCACTTCAGGCAGGGCGCCCTTTGGTGGTGGGCCAGCAGTACCTCCTCTTCTGGCGGCCCACACAACACCTGTTAGCACTCTAGCTGCAGCATTTTGAATTAACTGAAGGTTTTTCAGGGAACTTTAGGACAACTTGATAATAATGAATTACAGTAGTCCAGCCTAGAGGAAATAAATGCATGAATTAGTTTTTCAGCATCACTCTGAGACAAGACCTTTCTAATTTTAGAGATATTGCGCAAATGCAAAAAAGCAGTCCTACATATTTGTTTAATATGCGCATTGAATGACATATCCTGATCAAAAATGACTCCAAGATTTCTCACAGTATTACTAGAGGTCAGGGTAATGCCATCCAGAGTAGGCATCTGGTTAGACACCATGTTTCTAAGATTTGTGGGGCCAAGTACAATAACATCAGTTTTATCTGAGTTTAAAAGCAGGAAATTAGAGGTCATCCATGTCTTTATGTCTGTAAGACAATCCTGCAGTTTAGCTAATTGGTGTGTGTCATCTGGCTTCATGGATAGATAAAGCTGGGTATCATCTGCGTAACAATGAAAATTTAAGCAATGTGTCTAATAATACTGCCTAAGGGAAGCATGTATAAAGTGAATAAAATTGGTCCTAGCACAGAACCTTGTGGAACTCCATAATTAACATTAGTCTGTGAAGAAGATTCCCCATTTACATGAACAAATTGTAATCTATTAGATAAATATGATTCAAACCACTGCAGCGCAGTGCCTTTAATACCTATGGCATGCTCTAATCTCTGTAATAAAATTTTATGGTCAACAGTATCAAAAGCAGCACTAAGGTCTAACAGAACAAGTACAGAGATGAGTCCACTGTCTGAGGCCATAAGAAGATCATTTGTAACCTTCACTAATGCTGTTTCTGTACTATGATGAATTCTAAACCCTGACTGAAACTCTTCAAATAGACCATATTCCTCTGCAGATGATCAGTTAGCTGTTTTACAACTACCCTTTCAACAATTTTTGAGAGAAAAGGAAGGTTGGAGATTGGCCTATAATTAGCTAAGATAGCTGGGTCAAGTGATGGCTTTTTAAGTAATGGTTTAATTACTGCCACCTTAAAAGCCTGTGGTACATAGCCAACTAATAAAGATAGATTGATCATATTTAAGACCGAAGCATTAATTAATGGTAGGGCTTCCTTGAGCAGCCTGGTAGGAATGGGGTCTAATAGACATGTTGATGGTTTGGAGGAAGTAACTAATGAAAATAACTCAGACAGAACAATCGGAGAGAAAGAGTCTAACCAAATACCAGCATCACTGAAAGCAGCCAAAGAGAATGATATGTCTTTGGGATGGTTATGAGTAATTTTTTCTCTAATAGTTAAAATTTTATTAGCAAAGAAAGTCATGAAGTCATTACTAGTTAAAGTTAAAGGAATACTCGGCTCAATAGAGCTCTGACTCTTTGTCAGCCTGGCTACAGTGCTGAAAAGAAACCTGGGGTTGTTCTTATTTTCTTCAATTAGTGATGAGTAGTAAGATGTCCTAGCTTTACGGAGGGCTTTTTTATAGAGCAACAGACTCTTTTTCCAGGCTAAGTGAATATCTTCTAAATTAGTGAGACGCCAGTTCCTCTCCAACTTACGGGTTATCTGCTTTAAGCTGCGAGTTTGTGAGTTATACCATGGAGTCAGGCACTTCTGATTTAAGGCTCTCTTTTTCAGAGGAGCTACAGCATCCAAAGTTGTCTTCAATGAGGATGTAAAACTATTGACGAGATAATCTATCTGTTGTGTGGGCCACCAGAAGAGGAGGTACTGCTGGCCCACCACCAGAGGGCGCCCTGTCTGGAGTGCGGGCTCCAGGCACCAGAGGGCGCAGCCGCCTCACAGGAGCAGCCAGGATGACAGCTGTCACGCATCACCTGCAACAGCTGTTACCAATCACCTGATCAGCAGGGGTACATCAGCGTTACAACGTCTCCACCTCTTTGCCGAGATATCGTTCTACCTGGAAGGTAACATTCTCAGCTGACCGTGAGATCTTTCGACAGTAACCTTTTGTGACTTTTGTGCATTATATAGCAGACTCTTTTCCAACGAGAGGTGGAGGTAGTTTTCCTGCCGTGTGGATTGCTGGGTGCAAACGCGCCCACATTTAATTGTTTTTTTGTTCCTCGCCAGCAGTACCAGGTCCGACACGCGGAGGCAGTGGCCACCTGGGAGTTCGGGACTTGGCGGCTCCAGTATTCCCGGGGTCTGGTGGCGGAGGAAATCATCTGGTTCCGGTTCTGCTTTGGACAGACGTCTTCTATCTTCGAGCCTGCCCACACGACACCTTTTGTGATTTGGCTTTTGTCTATTGTTGTAATCTGCTGTGTTTGTTGTGCCCATTCACAACAGTAAAGTGTTGTTATTTGACTTCCTCCATTGTCCGTTCATTTGCGCCCCCTGTTGTGGGTCCGTGTACCTACACTTTCCCAACAGGATATCTCGGCCAACGTCATGGACCCCGAGGGGCGTCAACCGGCCGTTGAACGGCCAATGGAAGAGCAGGGCGCACAGGCGTCTGCAGGAGGAATGATCGGTGAGTTGCAGCGAATCCTCACCGCTTTTACGGCTCGGCTGGATCTGATGACCGAGCAGAACGTCCTCCTTAACCGCAGGGTGGAGGCTCTCGCCGCGCAGGTGGAAGCGCGCCCTCAGGGCACTGCTGCGGCTCCCCCTCCTGTCGATCCTGTGCGCAATAGTGACGTTCCACAGGTCGTTCAACGACCCCTCCCACCTTCCCCTGAAGCATACATAAGCCCTCCAGAACTGTACGGGGGTTGTGTGGAGACATGCGCGGACTTTCTTATGCAGTGTTCGCTCATCTTCGCACAACGTCCCGTCATGTACGCGACTGATGCTAGTAAGATAGCTTATGTGATTAATCTGCTTCGCGGCGAGGCACGCGCTTGGGCTACAGCGCTCTGGGAGCAAAATTCACGGCTCCTTCTGACATATGATGGGTTTGTGAGGGAGTTCAGAACAGTGTTCGATCACCCAAATATAGGAGAGACCGCTTCAGCTGTGCTGCTGTCAATGAGACAGGGGCGCCGGAGCGCAGCTGCTTATGCAGTCGACTTCCGCATCGCGGCTGCGAGGTCCGGCTGGAATAGCACTGCCCTCCGCGCCGCCTTCGTAAACGGACTATCGTTGGTCCTGAAGGAGCACCTGGTGGCCAAGGACGAACCGCGGGATTTAGACGGGCTTATTGATCTCGTTATACGATTAGACAATCGGTTAGAAGAACGCCGTCGGGAACGAGACGAAGGGCATGGCCGGGCACGCGCCGTCCCTCTCCCTTCCGGTTCCGACCGAGTTCCGCCCTCCCCACGCTCCACGTCCTCTACGCTCCTTGTGGTGACAGCTCCCCCTGCTGACGAAGCTATGGACACGAGCAGGGCCACCAGATAGACAGAGGAGGCTGGCCCGCGGAGCGTGCTTTGTTTGTGGCTCAATAGAGCACCAAGTGAGGGACTGCCCCGAGCGGTTAAACAACCAACGCCCGCCCCTAGACACTGGGTAGGGGTGGGCCAAAAACATTCACGTGGGACATACCCATATTGCCACACGACTCCCAGTGACAATCTTTATGAGGATTTAACCCTGAAGGCCCCAGCACTGGTGGACACGGGCTCTGAAGGGAATCTGTTAGACAGCAGATGGGCCAGGGAGATAGGGCTCCCTCTGGTGGCGCTTACCTCGCCTGTGCAGGTGCGGGCACTAGATGGCTCCCTACTCCCTCTAATCACACATAAGACACCACCAGTAACTCTGGTGGTGTCAGGAAATCACCGGGAGGAGATCGAGTTTTTTGTGACTCCTGCCACCTCCCGTGTGATTCTAGGGTTCCCCTGGATGTTAAAACACAATCCCCAGATCGATTGGCCGTCCGGGGTAGTGGTTCAGTGGAGCGAGACCTGCCATCGGGTATGTTTAGGTTCCTCAGTTCCTCCCGGTTCCCAGGATAAGGAGGAGGTCAGAGTCCCGCCCAATCTAGGGACGGTGCCGGTGGAGTACCATGACCTTGTGGATGTGTTCAGTAAGGATCTGGCACTCACCCTTCCCCCCCACCGTCCGTACAATTGTGCCATTGATTTGGTTCCAGGCGTTGAGTTCCCGTCCAGCAGGCTGTACAACCTCTCGCGACCTGAGCGCGAATCGATGGAGACCTACATCCGGGACTCTTTAGCCGCCGGGTTGATCCGGAATTCCACCTCCCCGATGGGTGCAGGTTTTCTTTTTTGTGGGTAAAAAAGACGGTGGACTTCGTCCATGCATTGATTATAGGGGGCTGAACGAAATCACGGTTCGTAATCGATACCCGTTGCCCCTGTTGGATTCAGTGTTCACGCCCCTGCATGGAGCCCAAATATTCACTAAGCTAGATCTTAGAAATGCGTATCACCTGGTTCGGATCCGGAAGGGAGACGAGTGGAAGACGGCATTTAACACCCCCCTTAGGCACTTGAGTACCTGGTCATGCCGTTCGGCCTCACAAACGCCCCCCGCGACGTTCCAAGCATTAGTTAATGATGTCTTGCGGGATTTCCTGCACCAATTCGTCTTCGTATATCTAGACAATATACTCATCTTTTCTCCGGATCCCTGAGACTCATGTCCAGCATGTACGTCAGGTCCTGCAGCGGTTGTTGGAGAACTGGCTGTTTGTGAAGGGAGAGAAGTGTGATGTTTCACCGCACATCTTTGTCCTTCCTGGGGTTTATCATCTCCCCAACTCCGTCGCTCCTGATCGGCCAGGTTGCGGCGGTGAGAGAACTGGCCCCAACCACTAGCGTAGGAAGCTGCAACAGTTCCTCGGCTTTGCAAATTTCTACAGGAGGTCATTAAGGGCTACAGTCAGGTAGTTAGCCCCTGACAGCCATGACCTCACCAAAAGTCCCCTTCACCGGTCGGATCGTTGCGATGCCGCGTTCAAGGAGTTGAAACGGCGCTCTCGTCTGCACCCGTTCTGTGGGCAGCCGATCCTAGTCGCCAGTTTAGTGGTTGAGTGGATGCCTCTGACTCAGGGATAGGAGCTGTGCTTTCCCAGAGCGGGAAGACCGATAACGTCCTTCACCGACCGTGTGCCTATTTTCCATGCAGGTTGACCCCGGCCCGAACGGAACTATGACGTCGGCAATCGAGAACTCCTTGCGGTGAAAGAGGCTCTTGAAGAGTGGAGACATCTGTTGGAGGGAACGTCCGTGCCATTCACGGTTTTCACTGACCACCGGAACCTGGAGTATATCAGACCCGCCAAGCGGCTTGAACCCCAGGCAAGCCCACTAGTCACTTGTTCTTCAGCCGTTTTGACTTCCGGATCACCTACCGTCCCGGGCACCAAAAACCAGAGATCGGATGCCTTGTCCCGGGTACATGAAGATGAAGTCAAAGCGGAGTTGTCGTGATCCACGGAACCCATCATCCCGCGGAGTCCACTATCGTGGCCACCCTCACCTGGGACGTAGAGAGAACCAATCCGGGAGGCCCGGGCACGAAGCCCGGACCCCGGAACTGGGCCGAAGAACAAACTTACGTCCCACCAGAAGCTAGGGCTGCAGTCCTGGACTTCTGTCATGGCTCCAAGCTCTCCTGTCATCCAGGGGGTGCGAAGAACCGTGGCAGTTGTCCGGCAGCGCTTCTGTGGGCTTCCCTAGGGAGGGCCGAACGTCCCGGGATTATATCCAGGGCCTGCACCACCTGCGGCAGGGGCAGGCTGAGCCATCGGCAGGGCTATCAGGACTACTCCAGCCGCTGCCTGTGCCTCATCGCCCCTGTGGTCCCACATCGGCCTGGTATTTTGTCACGGGCCTCCCGCCGTCCCAGGGTAAACACCACCATAACTCACGATAGTGGGACCGCTTCCTCCAAGGCGGCGCCACTTCGTGGCCCTCCCGAAGCTCCCCCAACAGGCCCAGGAGACAAGCGGACCTCCTGGTCCCCACCACGCGTCCGGCTGTCATGGGATTCCAACCGACATCGGTCTCCGATCGCGGTCCCCAGTTCTCCTCGCAAGTCTGGAGGAGCTTCTGCCGGGAACTGGGGGCCACGGTGAGTCTCTCGTCCGGGTACCACCCTCAGACCAACGGGCAAGCAGAACGGGTAAACCAGGAGGTGGAACAGGCCTTGCGCTGCGTGACTGCTGCGCACCCGGCGGCCTGGAGTACCCATTTGGCCTGGATCAAGTATGCCCATAACAGCCAGGTGTCTTCAGCCACCGGCCTCTCCCCTTTTGAGGTGTGTCTGAGGTATCAGCCCCCATTGTTTCCGGTGGTTGAGGGAGAGGTCGGTGTGCCCTCGGTCCAGGCCCACCTACGGAAGTGCCGTTGGGTGTGGCATGCCGCCCGTTCTGCTTTGCTAAAGGCCCGGACGAGGGCAAAAGCCCATGCAGACCGTCGGTGGACCCCGGCCCCTGCGTATCGGCCAGGGCAGGAGGTGTGGTTATCCACAAAGGACATTCCCCTCAAAGTGGACTCCCCCAAGCTACAGGACCGTTATATTGGCCCATTCAAGATCCTTAAGGTCATCAGTCCAGCCGCAGTGAGGCTTCAGCTTTCATCCTGTGTTTCATGTGTCCCGTGTTAAACCGCATCACACCTCACCCCTCTGTACTCCGGGTCCAGCACCGCCTCCTGCCTGGATCATCGATGGCGAGCCGGCTTGGACTGTACGCCGGCTCTTGGATGTCCGTAGGATGGGCCGGGGCTTCCAGTATTTGGTGGACTGGGAGGGGTACGGTCCCGAAGAATGCTCCTGGGTTAAGAGGAGCTTCATCCTGGACCCGGCCCACCTGGCCGATTTCTACCGCCGCCACCCGGACAAGCCTGGTCGGGCACCAGGAGGCGCCCGTTGAGGGGGGGGTCCTGTTGTGTGGGCCGCCAGAAGAGGAGGTACTGCTGGCCCACCACCAGAGGGCGCCCTGTCTGGAGTGCGGGCTCCAGGCACCAGAGGGCGCAGCCGCCTCACAGGAGCAGCCAGGGTGACAGCTGTCACGCATCACCTGCAACAGCTGTTACCAATCACCTGATCAGCAGAGGTACATCAGCAGGACCACGTCTCCACCTCTTTGCCGAGATATCGTTCCACCTGGAAGGTAACGTTCTCAGCTGACCGTGAGATCTTTCGACAGTAACCTTTTGTGACTTTTGTGCATTATATAGCAGACTCTTTTCCAACGAGAGGTGGAGGTAGTTTTCCTGCCGTGTGGATTGCTGGGTGCAAACGCGCCCACATTTAATTGTTTTTTTTGTTCCTCGCCAGCAGTATCAGGTCGACGACGCGGAGGCAGTGGCCACCTGGGAGTTCGGGACTTGGCGGGCTCCAGTATTCCCGGGGTCTGGTGGCGGAGGAAATCGTGTGGTTCCGGTTCTGCTTTGGACAGAGTCTTCTATCTTCGAGCCTGCCCACACGACACCTTTTTGTGATTGGCTTTTGTCTATTGTTGTAATCTGTTGTGTTTGTTGTGCCCATTCACAACAGTAAAGTGTTGTTATTTGACTTCCTCCATTGTCCGTTCATTTGCGCCCCCTGTTGTGGGTCTGTGTACCTACACTTTCCCAACACTATCTCTCTCACAGAGTTTAGGTAGCTACTCTGCCCTGTGTTGGTATATGGCACTGGAGAACATAAAGAAGGAATCATATCCTTAAACCTAGTTACAGCGCTTTCTGAAAGACTTCTAGTGTAATGAAACTTATTCCCCACTGCTGGGTAGTCCATCAGAGCAAATGTAAATGTTATTAAGAAATGATCAGACAGAAGGGAGTTTTCAGGGAATACTGTTAAGTCTTCAATTTCCATACCATAAATCAGAACAAGATCTAAGATATGATTAAAGTGGTGGGTGGACTCATTTACATTTTGAGTGAAGCCAATTGAGTCTAATAATAGATTAAATGCAGTGTTGAGGCTGTCATTCTCAGCATCTGTGTGGATGTTAAAATCGCCCACTATAATTATCTTATCTGAGCTAAGCACTAAGTCAGACAAAAGGTCTGAAAATTCACAGAGAAACTCACAGTAACGACCAGGTGGACGATAGATAATAACAAATAAAACTGGTTTTTGGGACTTCCAATTTGGATGGACAAGACTAAGAGTCAAGCTTTCAAATGAATTAAAGCTCTGTCTGGGTTTTGGATAATTAATAAGCTGGAATGGAAGATTGCTGCTAATCCTCCGCCTCGGCCCGTGCTACGAGCATGCTGACAGTTAGTGTGACTCGGGGGTGTTGACTCATTTAAACTAACATATTCATCCTGCTGTAACCAGGTTTCTGTAAGGCAGAATAAATCAACATGTTAATCAATTATTATATCATTTACCAACAGGGACTTAGAAGAGAGAGACCTAATGTTTAATAGACCACATTTAACTGTTTTAGTCTGTGGTGCAGTTGAAGGTGCTATATTATTTTTTCTTTTGAATTTTTTATGCTTAAATAGATTTTTGCTGGTATTGGTGGTCTGGGAGCAGGCACCATCTCTACGGGGATGGGGGGTAATGAGGGAATGGCAGGGGGAGAGAAGCTGCAGAGAGTGTGTAAGACTACAACTCTGCTTCCTGGTCCCAACCCTGGATAGTCACGGTTTGGAGGATTTAAGAAAATTGGCCAGATTTCTAGAACTGAGAGTGCTCCATCCAAAGTGGGATGGATGCCGTCTCTCCTAACAAGACCAGGTTTTCCCCAGAAGCTTTGCCAATTATCTATGAGCCCACCTCATTTTTTGGACACCACTCAGACAGCCAGCAATTCAGGGAGAACATTGCAGCTAAACATGTCACTCCCTGGTCCAATTGGGGAGGGGCCCAGAGAAAAATACAGAGTCCGACATTGTTTTTGCAAGTTACACACCGATTCAATGTTAATTTTAGTGACCTCCGATTGGCGTAACGGGTGTCATTACTGCCGACTGTGAATTACAATCTTACCAAATTTACGAATTTCGTGCATATGCACATATAATGAGGCTCCTGCTGACTGATAGGTGTATGAGCCCTTTAATGTGGTTCATTTGACCAATTAGTTTAAACAAACAGTGCATGATTTCTCCCCACCCTAAGTTTTATTTCTGAGTCAAGGCCGGCCCCCATGTGGGTGGTTCTTAGCCTGTCGTGAATCAGTGACTGTGTGATTGGCTGAAAAGTGAAGTAGGCCGTATAAGTATAAGCGGGTGCCGTGCTCACGTTGCATTCAAGGGTGTGAGTGTTCCAGAGTGTTCCATCATGTTAAAAAAGATGCGAATACTTTCATTTTATCAATTAGACAGCTATAAAAAGCAGTTAAGTAAGTAAGTAAAGTTTATTTGTATAGCACCATTCAAGATAAAATCACAAAGTGCTGTACAGGAATTTAAGATCACAGAAATGAAAATACATAAACTAAAAACAGCAATAACATAAAACTAGTTAAAAGCAAGTCTGTACAAATAGGTCTTGAGTTTCTCCTTAAAGTTCCAACAGAGTCCAAGGATCGTAGGTGTAGTGGCAGTGCATTCCACAGTTTGGGTGCCACAACCTCAAATGCACAGTCTCCTTTGGTCTTGAGCCTTGACCTTGGTACAACTAACAGGTTCTTGTCTGAGGAACTCAGAGACCTGCTTGTCATATACAGGTGCAAGAGTTTACTGATGTAAAGTGGCATTTGACCGTGCAGAGCTGTAAAAGTCATCATCACCAATATTTTAAATTGCAGTCTGAACCGAATGGTGAGCCAACACAAAAAGGACAGAATGGGTGTTACGTGATTTAGAGGACCTTGTAAGGAGCCTTGCAGCCACATTCTGGGTTAGGGTTAGGGTTAGGGTTAGGGTTAGCCCTAACCCTAACCCTGTAGGCAGGGTAACCTACAGGCAGGTTACCCTGTAGGCAGTCCAGCGAAGACTTACTGAGGATAGGGAACAGCGAATTACAGTAATCAAGATGTGAAAACCGAGCTCCTCACCCCATCTCTAAGGGAGTGCCCAGCCACCCTGCGAAGGAAACTCATCTCGGCCGCTTGTACTCGCAATCTCGTTCTTTCGGTCATGAGCCAAATGTCATGACCATAGGTGAGGGTCGGAACATAGATCAATCGGTAAATCAAGAGCTTTGCCCCCCTGCTCAGCTCTCTCTTCACCACAATGGTCCGATACAGCGACCGCATCACTGCAGACGCTGCACCAATCCATCTGTCTATCTTACACTCCATCCGTCCCTCACTTGTGAACAAGACCCTGAGATACTTAAACTCTTCCACTTGAGGCAAGGACACTCCAGCGATCTGAAGAGGGCAAGGCACCTTTTTCCAGTCAAGAACCATGGCCTTGGATTTGGAGGTGCTGATTTTCATCCTGGATGCTTCACACTGGGCTGCAAACCGCCCCAGTGCATGCTGAAGGTCCTGATTTGACGAAGCCAACAGAACCACATCATCTGCAAACAGCAGAGATGAGATTCTGTGGTTCCCAAACTGGACCCCCTCTACACCCTGGCTGCACCTAGAAATTCTGTCCATAAAAGTAATGAACAGAACCGGTGACAAAGTGCAGCCCTGGCGGAGACCATCGTGCACTGGAACCAGGTTTGACTTACTACCGGCAATGTGAACCAAGCTCCTGCTGCAGTTGTACAGAGACCGGATAGCCCTTAGCAAAGGACCCCGGACCCCGTACCTCTGGAGCACCCCCCACAGGGTGCCCCAAGGGACATGGTTGAATGCCTTCTCCAGATCCACAAAGCACATGTGGACTGTTTGGGTGAACTCCCATGAACCCATCAAGCACCCGATGGAGGGGTAGAGCTGGTCCAGTGTGCCACGACCAGGACGAAAACCACACTGCTCCTCCTGAATCCGAGGTTCAGCTATCAGTTGAATTCTCCTCTCCGGTACTCTGGAATAGACCTTACTGGGGAGGCTGAGGAGTGTGATCCCCCTGTAGTTGGAACACACCCTCCGGTCCCCCTTCTTAAACAGAGAGAACACCACCCTGGTCTGCCAATCCAGAGGCACTGTCCCGACCGCCACGCGATGTTGTAGAGGCGTGTCAATCAAGACAGTCCCACAACATCCAGAGACTTAAGGTACTCAGGATGGATTTCATTCACCCCAGGAGCCTTGCCACTGAGGAGCTTTCTGACCACCTCGGTGACTTCGGCCTGGGTGATGGATGAGTCTGCCTCTGAGTCCCCAGTCTCTGCTTCCTCTTCAGAAGACATGACGATGGGATGAGGAGATCCTCAAGTACTCCTTCCACCACCCGACAACATCCGCAGTCAGGGTCAACAGCTCCCCACCTGCACCGTAGACAGTGCCAGTGGAAAGCTGCTTCTGCCTACCTGAGGCGTCGGACGGTTTGGCCAGAATTCTTTGAGGCCGACTGATAGTCCTCCTCCATGACCTCCCCAAACTCCTCCCAGGCTCGAGTTTTTGCCTCTGCGACCGCACAGGCTGCAGCACGCCTGGCCTGCCAGTACCTGTCAGCTGCCTCCAGGGTCCCACTTACCAACAAAGACAAGTAGGACTCCTTCTTCAGCTTGACGGCATCCCTTACTTCCGGCGTCCAACACCGGGTTTCGGGGATTGCCAGCTGTGACAAGCACCAGAGACCTTGTGACGACAGCTACAAGCGGCCGCATCGACAATGGAGGTGGAGAACATGGTCCACTTGGAATCCATGCCTCCAACCTCCCACGGGATCTGGGAGAACCTCTCCCGGACGTGGGGGTTGAAGACCTCGCTGACACAGGGTTCCACCAGTCATTCAGAGCAGACCCTCATGATACGTTTGGGCCTGCCAGGTCTGACCGGCTTCCTCCCCTCCCAGCGGATCCAACTCACCACCAGGTGGTGATCGGTCAACAGCTCAGCCCCTCTCTTCATCCGAGTGTCCGAGACACGTGGCCGTAGGTCAGATGATAGAACTATAAAGTCGATCATCGACCTCCGGCTCAGGGTGTCCTTGTGCCACGTGGACTTATGGACACGCTTGTGCTCGAACATGATGTGATGGACAAACTGTGACTAGCACAGAAGTCCAACAACTGAACACCACTCGGGTTCAGATCGGGGAGGCCGTGCTTCCTGATCACCCCCCTCCAGGTCTCACTGTCGCCGCCCACGTGGGCATTGAAATCCCCCAGGAGAACAATGGAGTCCCCAGTCGGAGCACTATCTAGTACCCCTCCCGGGGACTCCAAGAAGGTTGGGTACTCTGCACTACCACTCTGCCCGTAGGCTGAGACAACAATGAGAGTCCTGTCCCCCGACCCGAAGCATAGGGATGCGACCCTCTCGTTCACAGGCGGGTGAACTCAACACATGGCGACTGAGCTGGGGAGCAATAAGCAATGCTTACCCCAGCTCTCCGCCTCTCCCCGTGGGCAATGCCAGAAAAGTGGAGTGTCAGCCCCTTTCCAGGACTTGGGTAGCCAGGCCCAAGCTGTGTGTGGAGGTGTAGCCTGACTATCTCTAGTCGGTATCCCTCAACCTCCCACACAAGCTCAGGCTTCTTTCCCCCCAGCAAGATGACATTCCATGTCCCAACAGCCAGGGGCTGTGAGCGCGGACCGGGCCGCTGGGCCACCGGTCCACCCGCCCTTGACTGCTACCCAATCCTCTCTGCACCTGACCCCCATGGTCCCCTCTGCAGGTGGTGAACCCACAGGAGGGTGGGCCTACATCGCTCTTTCAGGCTAAGCCCGGATGGGCCACGTGGGCTAAGGCCCGACCACCAGGCACTCACGCACGAGCCCCAACCCCAGGCCTGGCTCCAGGGTGGGGCCCTGGCTCCGCCATACCAGGCGACATCTCGGTCCTTGATTTTGTACTGCTCATGGGAGCTTCTGAAGTGCCCTTAGTCTGACCTGTCACCCAGGACCTGTTTGCCTTAGGAGAACCTACCAGGGGCACAAAGCCCCCGACAACATAGCTCTTAGGATCAACCAGGTACGCAAACCCCCCCCCCCCCACCACCCCCACCACCACCACCACGATAAGGTGGCAGTTCGAGGGGTCACTCGGGAGGAGCTTGGAGTCGAGCCGCTGCTCCTCCACATTGAAGGAGCCGGCTGAGGTGGCTCAGGCATCTTTCTGGATGCCCCCTGGATGTCTCGCTGGAGAGGTGTTTCGGGCACATCCCATTGGGAGGAGGCCCCGGGGAAGACCCAGGACATGCTGGAGGGACTACGTCTCTCAGCTGGCTTGGGAACACCTCGGGGTTCCCCCGGAGGAGCTGGGGGAGGTGTGTGTGGATCGGGAGGTCTGGGCGGCTTTGCTTGAGCTGCTGCCCCCGTGACCTGACTCCGGATAAAGCGGAAGAAAATGGATGGATAGATGGAAGATGTGAAGAACTAAAGCATGAATAATCTGTTCAGCTCAGCTTGAGACACAATGTTTCTAAGGCAGGAAATGTTCCATAATGAAAGAAGCACGACTGCACAAGACAGGTACATGTCTGTCAAATTTGAGAGCCTGGTCATATGTAACACTCAAATTTCTGACTGCTAAGTGAACAAAAGAGGACAGAGAGCCACAGTTCTTAATCACTGAGGGAACAAACTCCTCAGAGGCACAAAGAAGAACTTCATTTTTTGCTGTATTAAGTGACAAATACTTAGCAGCCATCCAATTTTTATGACATCAGTACAGTTTTGAAGAACAGATACCCTAGAAATATTTTGTGGAGAAAAGGAGATGTACAGCTGTATGTTATTTGCACTACAATGCAAATAAAATAGGTCCCAGAATGGAACCTTGGGGCACACCAGAGGACAGAATGGCAGAAGAGGACATATATTTAGCTGCAGCAACTGAAAAACTCCTGTTAGAGAGATAGGATAAAAACCAATCTAGGGCCAACCCAGAAATGCACAACCATCTCCTTAATCTCTCAATTAAAACACCGTGATCAACAGTGTCAAAAGCTGCAGACAGATCCAAAAGTATAAGTATTGACTATTAACCTGCATATCACACACTCACTCACACACACTCATCTTCAACCGCTTAGTCCAGTTAAGGGTCGTGGGGGCCTGGAGCCTATCCAAGCAGTCATAAAGAGCGAGGCCGGGTTCACCCAGGACAGGATGCCAGTCTGTCCACCTGCACCTGCGCATTAAAAAATCATTTGAAGCTCTAAGAAGAGCTGCTTCAGTAGAATGCAAGTGACAGAAACCCAGATTGAAATTTGTCAAGAATATTGGGTTCAGGTTAAGATCAGATAGTCACAAGGACATTTTGGATATACGTCAGCCATTTTGTGGTATGCAACATGGAACACTCTGACAACTATCACATGTTTAATCCATAACTTGACAACCTTACCTGGCAGGTCCAGATGGAGGAGATTAGGTAGCTGCTGTCCTGGAAGACATTAAAAATTTCAATGATGCCACGGGAGTACCCAAAGATGGAAATACTGGCATCAGAGATGGCAAGATTAAAGGTCAGGTAGTCTGTGGGCTGTAGAGTGGCTCTCTGGCGGTACAGGATAAAGAGTACGATGCTGTTTCCAAACCAGGACAGCCAGCCTGCCAGAGACCAGGACACAGTTAGCATTCCTAGTGCAGCAACACGCTCAACACTGTGTTTTACTGTGTCAACTGAAGTACAGGATGATACGAACCCAACAGCAGCAGGTAGACCCCAATTATGGTCTCTCCCTGGTCAGACAGCGGAGGGTCTTGGTCCGTCAGGGTGAAGCTGTGGTTCCTCCAGAGGGAACCAGCTGCTGCAGAGCTGCTGGACATTTTTGTATGCAGGTGTGTGTGTTTCAAAGCAGATTTCTTGCTTCATGAACACTGGAAAGAAACGAGACCGACCGTGTCAGTTAATCCCGGATAAATATAGCGTACAGATTTGGCTTTAACACCCATAAAATCAGATCAAGGATTATCCCAGATTAGCTGATCAGAAAACCTCACAGGCAGCCAAGAGTCAGGAGGTTCGACTCAGGTGTCACACTGTAACCACTGGGGACCACTTTTAGAAACTTAGCATTAATTTAGCTTTTTTTTTTTTAATGTAAAATGGATTACATTGGTTTTCTATCTGATGCAGATGCTTTAAAGTCTTTACAATGGTGTCTTACGTCGACACTGATGTCAGGGTGCTGCCATGCAAAGCACTTTGCAGCACCGGGAGTAATTATGGGATTAACAACCTTGGCTTGAACCAAGAACCTTCTTGCTGTAAGGAAATGATGCAAATATCACACCTTAGCATTAAAGACAATTTTGTGCATTTTAGGAAGGAAAACAGCATATTGAAGAAATTGCTGCACAATGCACTCTCACCGGCCACTTCATTAGGTACACCTCTTTAACACTGGAGCAAACCTTGAATTGAAAAATCTCAAAGTATTTCATCATGTGGATATGGTCAGAAGGATGTGCTGAAGTTCAGTGCCAGTTTCAGACTGGGAAAGAAAGGTGATTTTGACTTTGAGCATGGCATGACTGTTGACACCAGACCAGTAAACTGCTGATCTACTGGCATTTTCACAGACAATCATCTCTAGTGCCTGCAGAGAATAGTCCAAAAACACTGAGCGAGCAGTGCTTCTGAGTGAAAGTGCCTTGTTGATGTTAGAGGTCATATGAAATGGAATGGAAAGGCAACATTAACTCAAATAACAGCCTGTTACAACCAAGCACGGGTCTTCTGTGGTGGAATGAGAAAATGTATTCTCAGAATTTAATATTTTCATTCACCTTATATTATTTGACAAAAATCCTTCCAGCCATTTTAAATTTACTCATTTATTATTTGTTGACATTTAAAGGTCCTAAAGACAAAACCCCGCTTTGTAATCAAACGTAACATGAAGGCATTTGTTGAACAGGCATTTCTTCATGACTTATATGACCTTGACTGGGATTGAACTGAACTATGTAACGATGTACAGATTGCATGGGAGTTCTTCCATGAAGGCTTCTCCGCTCTTGTTGACAAACCTCAGGAGGTATAAAGTCAAAGGGAGAGATAATCTACGGTTCACATCTGAGCTATCTGACCTTTTGCGGAAAAGAAATCTGGCTTGGGCTACAGCCAGAAACACTGGGTCTGAGGCTGATTGTCTTATGTTCAGGAAACTCAGAAATCGTTTTACTTTTCTGATCAAAAAAGCCAAATCCGACTTTTATCTCTCAACAACAATGGAAAACATAAATGACCCCAAAAAATTTTGGAAGGTGATTGGAAGGGAACTAACTTCCCTTGGAATGTTTAAAAACATTATGAGGGACTTAGTATCTGCCTCGTATCATTTTTGTTCCTGCTTATGAAAGCCCCATATTAATTCTGTGATGTGACCAGATTGTAGTTGTCTGTTTTATTGTTGTCTAATTCTGTGTTCTCCTCCTGAAACCAAATGGTTTTAAGATGCTTTCTTGGCCAAGCTTCCCTTGGAAAAGACACCTTTCTGTCTCAATGGGATTGACCTGGTTAAATAGTTTTACAAAGTTTTAATAAAAAAAAAATATATATACGAGGTCTGTTAGAAAACTATCCGACCTTTTTATTTTTTAAAAACTATACGGATTTGAATCACGTGTGATTGCATCAGCCAAGCTTGAACCTTCGTGCGCATGCGTGAGTTTTTTCACGCCTGTCAGTTGTGTCATTCACCTGTGGGCAGGCTTTGAGTGAGCACTGGTCCACCCCCCTCGTCGGATTTTTATTGTCAGGAAAATGGCTGAGCGATTGGAGCAGCGCTGAATCAAATTTTTCCAGAAACTGTGAGAGACAGCCAGGTGGAAACCATTCGAAAGATTCAGACGGCTTTCAATGAAGATACTCTGGGCGTCACACAGATTAAGGAGCGTTAGAACCGGATTAAAGACGGCCCACAATGGCGGATGGTGCGCCACGTTCCGAGCATCCATCAACAGGCTGAAACGACCAGATCATTTCCAAAGTGAACACTGTGTTGATCCGGGACGTCGTCTGACTACCAGAGAAATTGCAGAAGAGGTGGACATCAGCACTTTTGCGGCACATTCCACTGTTACAGGAGATTTTGTAATGAAAGACGTGCGGAGGAATTCGCGCGTCGGGACGGAGCCGCAATGGCACGCAACAAACATCACTATGTGTGTCTTGGACTTCATTTCCATCAATTTTTAAGAAATACAAACGCTGTGGTACATCTGTCTGAAGGAGGCCATTCTCCAAACTTCAGTGACTTCACAGGGTTGCCAACTCTCACGCATCTGGCGTAAGTGGGCGTGGCACTCAGCCTTTCAGCAGCAATCTCACGCTCAAGAAATGTCATGCCATCCCATTAATTTTCTGTTATGACAAGATTAGACCAAACCACAGCGCATTGTTTCTTAATGAAAGGAGAGGAGTTTAAGGCGCGCACCAAAAACAGCTGTTAACAGCTGCTGACAGAATTCTCGCTGCAGGATTCTCTGATTGCTGATTTTGCTGAAAACCTGTCACGTGATATGTCAGCTACGCCTTCAAGAGTTCAGAGAGGCTTTGAGCATAGCTTCGGAGCTTGTTTCTGACTGAGTCCGCCACTGATGCGTCATAGAAAGTTTTGGATGACAAGGTAAACTGGATTGACGCAGACTTTACATGATTGCCCTCTGGTGGCCATTTTTGGCCGATTAAAAACATCGCCGAGCTCAATACAAATACATGTAATTTGATCACTTTGAAAGGAGCCAGACTCAACAATAAAGTCAATTTAACATACAGTGGTTCATTTCAGGTCAGCTTGGTGTATAAATTTCATCGTTCCAGGCAATGATAGCTATTAGCTAGCTGTGAGAAGCAAGTTAGAGACAAAATAAAACCAGCTAAGTGGCCACTCATGGAAGTACAAATTCTTGCCTTCGGACTCACCACTTTGCCGGAAGTGGTGAGTCCGACCCATTTAAATAGCCTAACAAATCAAATAATCTATTGTCTAATAAAATTGGCTCCCTCCTCACTACAGATGTAGTAGGCTACAGACTTCAACTATTTGCAAACTAGGTAATTTAAATGACATGTCATACAACCCCAATTCCAATGAAGTTGGGACATTGTGTAAAATGTAAATAAAAACAGAATACAATGATTTGCAAATCCTCTTCAACCTATATTCAATTGAATACACCACAAAGACAAGATATTTAATGTTCAAACTGATCAACTTTATTGTTTTTGTGCAAATATTTGCTCATTTTGAAATGGATGCCTGCAACACGTTTCAAAAAAGCTGGGACGGGGGCAACACAAGACTGGGAAAGTTGATGAATGCTCAAAGAACACCTGTTTGGAACATTCCACAGGTGAACAGGTTAATTGGAAACAGCTAAGTGTCATGATTGGGTATAAAAGGAGCAACCCCAAAAGGCTCAGCCATTCACAAGCACAGATGGGGTGAGGATCACCACTTTGTGAACAACTGCATGAAAAATTAGTCCAACAGTTTAAGAACAATGTTTCTCAACATTCAATTGCAAGGAATTTAGGGATTCCATCATCTACAGTCCATAAAATAATCAGAAGATTCAGAGAATCTGGAGAACTTTCTACACGTAAGCAGCAAGGCTGAAAACCAACATTGAATGCCCATGACCTTTGACCCCTCAGGCAGCACTGCATTAAAAACAGACATCATTGTGTAAAGGATCTTATCGCGTGGGCTCAGGAACACGTCAGAAAACCATTGTCAGTTAACACAGTTCGTCGCTACATCTACAAGTGCAAGTTAAAACTCTACCATGCAAAGCGAAAGTCATACATCAACAACATCCAGAAACACCGCCGCCTTCTCTGGGCCTGAGATCATTTGAAATGGACAGACGCAAAATGGAAAAGTGTGCTGTGGTCTGAGTCCACATTTAAAATTGTTTTTGGAAATCATGGACGTCGTGTCCTCTGGACAAAAGACGAAAAAGACCATCCAGATTGTTACCAGCACAAAGTTCAAAAGACAGCATCTGTGATGGTATGGGGGTGTGTTAGTGCCCATGGCATGGACAACTTACACATCTGTGATGGTATGGGGGTGTGTTAGTGCCCATGGCATGGACAACTTACACATCTGTGATGGCACCATCAATGCTGAAAGGTACATCCAGGTTTTGAAGCAACACATGCTGCCATCCAAGTAACATGTTTTTCAGGGACTTCCCTGCTTATTTCAGCAAGACAATGCCGAGCCACATTCTGCACGTGTTACAACAGCGTGGCTTTATAGTAAAAGAGTGCAGGTACTAGACTGGCCTGCCAGCAGTCCAGACCTGTCACCCATTGAAAATGTGTGGCTCATTATGAAGCGCAAAATATGACAACAGAGAGCCCAGACTGTTGAATTTTCAATTTCAATTTATTTCCATTATATAGAGCCAAATCACAACAGAAAGGCCTCAAGGCACTACACACAAGTAAGGTCTAACCTTACTAACCCCCAGAGCAGCAGTGGGAAAAACTCGCTCTGAGGAAGAAACCTCAAGCAGACCAGACTCAAAGGGGTGACCCTCTGCTTGGGCCATGATACAGACATAAATTACAGAACAATTCACAAAAATGAATATACAGGAAATGCTGTTGGTGCACAGGACAGGATGGTCTGCAGCACAAATACAACACCCATGTCTGGATGGAGCTGCACCTGTGTCGTGTGGTGTTGCTGTTGTTTTTGAACTAAAGGAGATGTGATAGGGCACCCAGTGTATGTCAGGGGAAATGCCTATTCTTTGGCACCCTGCCCACTCTGTAATATCATAGACCTTGCCATCCATACAGGCAAAGTATGTGATTGTAGTTTGCATGAAAAGGAACAAACCATATCCCGTGCTACTACCTCTTAAACACAGACACCTGCTGGACAATTCACAAAATGAACATACAGGAAATGCTGTTGCTGCACAGGACAGGAGGGTCTCCAGCACAATTACCACACCCATCTCTGGATGGAGCCACACCTTAAACAGAGAAAAAACAGAATCAGGCATCAGAAAGACAACAAATACTGTATAATTTGTCAGCATTAAACAAGAAAAACAGAAAAAATACTAAGGTGATCGCTGGCCACTAGCCCTAAGCTTCATTAAAAGACCCAGAATTTAGGTAAAGTTGAGGCCGCGGCACGCTCCGTTTACTAATAAAATGAATTAAAAGAGTAAAGAGCATAGTAACATACTATGCCAGTATGCTAGTCATATGAAAGGGAAAATAAGTGCATCTTATGTCTGGATTTGAAAGTCTCCACAGAATCTGACTGTTTTATTGATGCAAGGAGATCATTCCACGCAACAGGGGCACGATAAGAGAAAGCTCTGTGACCTGCAGACTTCTTATTCACCCTAGGGACACTAAGTAGTCCTGCACCCTGAGAACGCACAGCCCGGGCCAGTACGTAGGGTTTAATTGGGTCAGCTAGGTAGGGAGGTGCCAGTCCATGAACAATTTTATAGACTAGTAGCAGAACCTTAAAATCTGATCTCACTGGGACAGGAAGCCAGTGAAGAGACGTCAAAATGGGTGTAATGTGGTCAAACTTTCTGCTTCGTGTCAAAAGTCTGGCTGCAGCATTTTGAACCAATTGGAGACCCTTAATGCTGGACTGCGGTAAACCAGAAAATAGAACATTGCAGTAGTCCAATCTAGAAGAGACAAACGCATGGATCAGGGTCTCAGCATCAGCCATAGACAGGATGGGACAAATCTTCACTATATTTCACAGGTGGAAGAAAGCAGTCCTAGTAATATTTCTAATGTGGAACTGTTGAACAACTGAAGTCATCAAGCAAGAATGGGAAAGAATTCCACCTACAAAGCTTCAACAATTAGTGTCCTCAGTTCCCAAACGCTTATTGAGTGTTAGAAGGAAAGGTGATGTAACACAGTGGTAAACATACCACTGTCCCAGCTTTTTTGAAACGTGCTGCAGGCATCCATTTCAAAATGAGCAAATATTTGCACAAAAACAATAAAGTTTATCAGTTTGAACATTAACTATCTTGTCTTTGTGGTGTATTCAATTGAATATAGGTTGAAGAGGATTTGAAAATCATTGTATTCTGTTTTTATTTACATTTTACACAACGTCCCAACTTCATTGGAATTGGTGTTAGCAAGTATTCATAATTGTGAGTCTAATCGTGCACATGTGCTAAAAATTAGAGGTTGCTGATGTATTTTATTGCTAAATTATTAGTGACGGAGAAACCAGTGTTTTGAACCCCTGAATCAATATGAAGCAATTGTGTTGAAATGGTTGTGTTTAGAAGCATTTGATACATCCTCTACCGCTCACCACTGCTCAGGCTGCAGTGGTCTCTCTCAGTTGGGCCGAACCACTATTAAGATTTTTAATATTCTGTGCACATCCTCACTCTGGCCTCATTACCAAGAAGTGATCACTACACTTTAAGTAGAAGGGCTACCCCATCCTGACTTCTTCAGCTACAACCCCTGGCAAAAATTATGGAATCACCGGCCTCGGAGGATGTTCATTCAGTTGTTTAATTTTGTAGAAAAAAAGCAGATCACAGACATGACACAAAACTAAAGTCATTTCAAATGGCAACTTTCTGGCTTTAAGAAACACTATAAGAAATCAAGAAACAAAATTGTGGCAGTCAGTAACGGTTACTTTTTTAGACCAAGCAGAGGGAAAAAATATGGACTCACTCAATTCTGAGGAATAAATTATGGAATCACCCTGTAAATTTTCATCCCCAAAACTAACACCTGCATCAAATCAGATCTGCTCGTTAGTCTGCATCTAAAAAGGAGTGATCACACCTTGGAGAGCTGTTGCACCAAGTGGACTGACATGAATCATGACTCCAACACGAGAGATGTCAATTGAAACAAAGGAGAGGATTATCAAACTCTTAAAAGAGGGTAAATCATCATGCAATGTTGCAAAAGATGTTGGTTGTTCACAGTCAGCTGTGTCTAAACTCTGGACCAAATACAAACAACATGGGAAGGTTTTTAAAGGCAACATACTGGTAAACCAAGGAAGACATCAAAGCGTCAAGACAGAAAACTTAAAGCAATATGTCTCAAAAATGAGGGCTAAGGAAAAGCAATCGTGGACTGTGGATGACTGGATGAAAGTCATATTCAGTGATGAATCCCGAATCTGCATTGGGCAAGGTGATGATGCTGGAACTTTAGTTTGGTGCCGTTCCAATGAGATTTATAAAGATGACTGCCTGAAGAGAACATGTAAATTTCCACAGTCATTGATGATATGGGGCTGCATGTCAGGTAAAGGCACTGGGGAGATGGCTGTCATTACATCATCAATAAATGCACAAGTTTACGTTGATATTTTGGACACTTTTCTTATCCCATCAATTGAAAGGATGTTTGGGGATGATGAAATCATTTTTCAAGATGATAATGCATCTTGCCATAGAGCAAAAACTGTGAAAACATTCCTTGCAAAAAGACACATAGGGTCAATGTCATGGCCTGCAAATAGTCCGGATCTTAATCCAATTGAAAATCTATGGTGAAGTTGAAGAAAATGGTCCATGACAAGGCTCCAACCTGCAAAGCTGATCTGGCAACAGCAATCAGAGAAAGTTGGAGCCAGATTGATGAAGAGTACTGTTTGTCACTCATTAAGTCCATGCCTCAGAGACTGCAAGCTGTTAGAAAAGCCAGAGGTGGTGCAACAAAATACTAGTGATGTGTTGGAGCGTTCTTTTGTTTTTCATGATTCCATAATTTTTTCCTCAGAATTGAGTGAGTCCAAAAGGCTCAGCCATTCACAAGCACAGATGGGGTGAGGATCACCACTTTGTGAACAACTGCATGAAAAATTAGTCCAACAGTTTAAGAACAATGTTTCTCAACATTCAATTGCAAGGAATTTAGGGATTCCATCATCTACAGTCCATAAAATAATCAGAAGATTCAGAGAATCTGGAGAACTTTCTACACGTAAGCAGCAAGGCTGAAAACCAACATTGAATGCCCATGACCTTTGACCCCTCAGGCAGCACTGCATTAAAAACAGACATCATTGTGTAAAGGATCTTATCGCGTGGGCTCAGGAACACGTCAGAAAACCATTGTCAGTTAACACAGTTCGTCGCTACATCTACAAGTGCAAGTTAAAACTCTACCATGCAAAGCGAAAGTCATACATCAACAACATCCAGAAACACCGCCGCCTTCTCTGGGCCTGAGATCATTTGAAATGGACAGACGCAAAATGGAAAAGTGTGCTGTGGTCTGAGTCCACATTTAAAATTGTTTTTGGAAATCATGGACGTCGTGTCCTCTGGACAAAAGACGAAAAAGACCATCCAGATTGTTACCAGCACAAAGTTCAAAAGACAGCATCTGTGATGGTATGGGGGTGTGTTAGTGCCCATGGCATGGACAACTTACACATCTGTGATGGTATGGGGGTGTGTTAGTGCCCATGGCATGGACAACTTACACATCTGTGATGGCACCATCAATGCTGAAAGGTACATCCAGGTTTTGAAGCAACACATGCTGCCATCCAAGTAACATGTTTTTCAGGGACTTCCCTGCTTATTTCAGCAAGACAATGCCGAGCCACATTCTGCACGTGTTACAACAGCGTGGCTTTATAGTAAAAGAGTGCAGGTACTAGACTGGCCTGCCAGCAGTCCAGACCTGTCACCCATTGAAAATGTGTGGCTCATTATGAAGCGCAAAATATGACAACAGAGAGCCCAGACTGTTGAATTTTCAATTTCAATTTATTTCCATTTATATAGAGCCAAATCACAACAGAAAGGCCTCAAGGCACTACACACAAGTAAGGTCTAACCTTACTAACCCCCAGAGCAGCAGTGGGAAAAACTCGCTCTGAGGAAGAAACCTCAAGCAGACCAGACTCAAAGGGGTGACCCTCTGCTTGGGCCATGATACAGACATAAATTACAGAACAATTCACAAAAATGAATATACAGGAAATGCTGTTGGTGCACAGGACAGGATGGTCTGCAGCACAAATACAACACCCATGTCTGGATGGAGCTGCACCTGTGTCGTGTGGTGTTGCTGTTGTTTTTTGAACTAAAGGAGATGTGATAGGGCACCCAGTGTATGTCAGGGGAAATGCCTATTCTTTGGCACCCTGCCCACTCTGTAATATCATAGACCTTGCCATCCATACAGGCAAAGTATGTGATTGTAGTTTGCATGAAAAGGAACAAACCATATCCCGTGCTACTACCTCTTAAACACAGACACCTGCTGGACAATTCACAAAATGAACATACAGGAAATGCTGTTGCTGCACAGGACAGGAGGGTCTCCAGCACAATTACCACACCCATCTCTGGATGGAGCCACACCTTAAACAGAGAAAAAACAGAATCAGGCATCAGAAAGACAACAAATACTGTATAATTTGTCAGCATTAAACAAGAAAAACAGAAAAAATACTAAGGTGATCGCTGGCCACTAGCCCTAAGCTTCATTAAAAGACCCAGAATTTAGGTAAAGTTGAGGCCGCGGCACGCTCCGTTTACTAATAAAATGAATTAAAAGAGTAAAGAGCATAGTAACATACTATGCCAGTATGCTAGTCATATGAAAGGGAAAATAAGTGCATCTTATGTCTGGATTTGAAAGTCTCCACAGAATCTGACTGTTTTATTGATGCAAGGAGATCATTCCACGCAACAGGGGCACGATAAGAGAAAGCTCTGTGACCTGCAGACTTCTTATTCACCCTAGGGACACTAAGTAGTCCTGCACCCTGAGAACGCACAGCCCGGGCCAGTACGTAGGGTTTAATTGGGTCAGCTAGGTAGGGAGGTGCCAGTCCATGAACAATTTTATAGACTAGTAGCAGAACCTTAAAATCTGATCTCACTGGGACAGGAAGCCAGTGAAGAGACGTCAAAATGGGTGTAATGTGGTCAAACTTTCTGCTTCGTGTCAAAAGTCTGGCTGCAGCATTTTGAACCAATTGGAGACCCTTAATGCTGGACTGCGGTAAACCAGAAAATAGAACATTGCAGTAGTCCAATCTAGAAGAGACAAACGCATGGATCAGGGTCTCAGCATCAGCCATAGACAGGATGGGACAAATCTTCACTATATTTCACAGGTGGAAGAAAGCAGTCCTAGTAATATTTCTAATGTGGAACTGTTGAACAACTGAAGTCATCAAGCAAGAATGGGAAAGAATTCCACCTACAAAGCTTCAACAATTAGTGTCCTCAGTTCCCAAACGCTTATTGAGTGTTAGAAGGAAAGGTGATGTAACACAGTGGTAAACATACCACTGTCCCAGCTTTTTTGAAACGTGCTGCAGGCATCCATTTCAAAATGAGCAAATATTTGCACAAAAACAATAAAGTTTATCAGTTTGAACATTAACTATCTTGTCTTTGTGGTGTATTCAATTGAATATAGGTTGAAGAGGATTTGAAAATCATTGTATTCTGTTTTTATTTACATTTTACACAACGTCCCAACTTCACTGGAATTGGTGTTAGCAAGTATTCATAATTGTGAGTCTAATCGTGCACATGTGCTAAAAATTAGAGGTTGCTGATGTATTTTATTGCTAAATTATTAGTGACGGAGAAACCAGTGTTTTGAACCCCTGAATCAATATGAAGCAATTGTGTTGAAATGGTTGTGTTTAGAAGCATTTGATACATCCTCTACCGCTCACCACTGCTCAGGCTGCAGTGGTCTCTCTCAGTTGGGCCGAACCACTATTAAGATTTTTAATATTCTGTGCACATCCTCACTCTGGCCTCATTACCAAGAAGTGATCACTACACTTTAAGTAGAAGGGCTACCCCATCCTGACTTCTTCAGCTACAACCCCTGGCAAAAATTATGGAATCACCGGCCTCGGAGGATGTTCATTCAGTTGTTTAATTTTGTAGAAAAAAAGCAGATCACAGACATGACACAAAACTAAAGTCATTTCAAATGGCAACTTTCTGGCTTTAAGAAACACTATAAGAAATCAAGAAACAAAATTGTGGCAGTCAGTAACGGTTACTTTTTTAGACCAAGCAGAGGGAAAAAATATGGACTCACTCAATTCTGAGGAATAAATTATGGAATCACCCTGTAAATTTTCATCCCCAAAACTAACACCTGCATCAAATCAGATCTGCTCGTTAGTCTGCATCTAAAAAGGAGTGATCACACCTTGGAGAGCTGTTGCACCAAGTGGACTGACATGAATCATGACTCCAACACGAGAGATGTCAATTGAAACAAAGGAGAGGATTATCAAACTCTTAAAAGAGGGTAAATCATCATGCAATGTTGCAAAAGATGTTGGTTGTTCACAGTCAGCTGTGTCTAAACTCTGGACCAAATACAAACAACATGGGAAGGTTTTTAAAGGCAAACATACTGGTAAACCAAGGAAGACATCAAAGCGTCAAGACAGAAAACTTAAAGCAATATGTCTCAAAAATGAGGGCTAAGGAAAAGCAATCGTGGACTGTGGATGACTGGATGAAAGTCATATTCAGTGATGAATCCCGAATCTGCATTGGGCAAGGTGATGATGCTGGAACTTTAGTTTGGTGCCGTTCCAATGAGATTTATAAAGATGACTGCCTGAAGAGAACATGTAAATTTCCACAGTCATTGATGATATGGGGCTGCATGTCAGGTAAAGGCACTGGGGAGATGGCTGTCATTACATCATCAATAAATGCACAAGTTTACGTTGATATTTTGGACACTTTTCTTATCCCATCAATTGAAAGGATGTTTGGGGATGATGAAATCATTTTTCAAGATGATAATGCATCTTGCCATAGAGCAAAAACTGTGAAAACATTCCTTGCAAAAAGACACATAGGGTCAATGTCATGGCCTGCAAATAGTCCGGATCTTAATCCAATTGAAAATCTATGGTGAAGTTGAAGAAAATGGTCCATGACAAGGCTCCAACCTGCAAAGCTGATCTGGCAACAGCAATCAGAGAAAGTTGGAGCCAGATTGATGAAGAGTACTGTTTGTCACTCATTAAGTCCATGCCTCAGAGACTGCAAGCTGTTAGAAAAGCCAGAGGTGGTGCAACAAAATACTAGTGATGTGTTGGAGCGTTCTTTTGTTTTTCATGATTCCATAATTTTTTCCTCAGAATTGAGTGAGTCCATATTTTTTTCCCTCTGCTTGGTCTAAAAAAGTAACTGTTACTGACTGCCACAATTTTTTCCCTGATTTCTTATAGTGTTTCTTAAAGCCAGAAAGTTGCCATTTGAAATGACTTTAGTTTTGTGTCATGTCTGTGATCTGCTTTTTTCTACAAAATTAAACAACTGAATGAACATCCTCCGAGGCCGGTGATTCCATAATTTTTGTCAGGGGTTGTAGATAACATCCAAATACCCAATACACAATAAAGGATATTCAGTTGCATTATGGCTCAGTATAGCGGGACTTTAAAAAAGGTGATCCGGAACTGGGCAACTGTCTGTATTGAATTGTACTAAATACATTAAATCGATCTTTCAATAAAAGTGAAGAATTATTAAAATGGCTGAGAAATTTAATTTTAAATGAAATTATTTTGAGGTGGGTTAGTTTGGGCTTCTTTTTATAATTGAAGCACATTCGCTTGTTTCTCTGAGACAATCTGGCAACATCGCAGCAGGTCATTTCCTTATGTGGCGCGCGGTGGGCTGGGCCTCACGTCAGCGCAGAAAAAAGACAAGTTTTAAACTTTGACTGTTGTGGTGTGAAATATGATTCATTTATTTATGGATAAAGTTTGAGTGTTTCTCTTGTTTTTGTTGCTGCCCGGAGTTAATGAATGGTAATCTTGTATTTATGATGGACACTTGTTGCAAAAGTAGCCGCTAGCTGCCTGTGTTAGCTCGTTAGCATTGAAGCTAACGGTTCTGTTAGCCGAAGAAGATCCGCTAAAACGGAGTTCGGCAAGTTCCAGGAGTAAGGATCCGGGTCGCAGGGAGCTGGTGTTAGAATGGGCACCAGAACTGGAGCCGGACGAGCGGGCAACGGAGTCAGACTGAACACGCCCGTACCGGGTCCAGTTCCAGCTGTGTCGACTGACGGTGCCCGGTTCGAAGACAGAGAGTACAGCACCGAAGTGGTTTTTAGCGGCTCGGATCCAGAGTCCGACTCCGGGGAGGAGGAGGATGGAGCCGGTCCAGGCGGGGACAGGAGAGGAGTGAAGCGGAGGAGGAGCGACAGGGAGGTCGGTCCGCAGGGAACCTCCGGAGGCCTGGTCGGAGCTTACGGCGGAGTGCCCGGAGCCAAACCCGGCAAGAAGACCCGAGGCCGGGTGAAGATCAAGATGGAGTTCATCGACAACAAACTGAGGCGCTACACAACTTTTAGCAAAAGAAAGACTGGCATTATGAAGAAGGTGAGAAAATAATATTAAAAACATAAACAAAATAAAAACAAATCCGTGGAAATAAGCCACTAATCTGTAATATTCAGATCAGTAAAATAAGTCAGTTTCGAGTTTAAGAGCCGCAGGGGCTGCTGGGTAAGTTTAAAGGTCTAGTCATACAAACTGAGCATAAAGTTGCCCTGACACTTGCATGACGTTGATGCATGCACTGTGTTGTGCAGGTGAGTAAACGTGTCTTTAATGGGTGTAGACTGAACATGAGAGGGGTACCGGCGCAACTGCACAAAGAGAATTTTGAAATGTTAAAAAAATCTTTCACACATAAATGTCTTGCAACGTGCTGCGGTCTCCTTGCAAACACAAGGTGCAGCTTGTCAAGTAAAAAAGTGAACAGAGCAAGTGATTGCGCCAGCGCACCGCATCAGAGAGCAGCTCGTCTGAACGATTATAACAAGATGTTAAATCTATCACAAACATACATTTACAGCTGCATACAAGAAGGAAAGAACATGCAACTGTTTTACCAAGCCACGACAATGTAAACATGACAATTACCTTTTATAGATGGGTCCAAAGGATTTCTCCAGCTCGTTCAGCATGTGCGTGCATGAATGGCTCCATCTGAAACAGTCCTTTGTGATTCAGGAAGCGATTAAAGTCGTTTTCAGCAGCAAACTTGCAGAGAAATTGATTATCCGCAACAAAGTAATTTTATATATGCAGCGTCCAGCACAGAACGCATGGCAGCTGCTGGAACAAAGTGCTGCGCCCAGCTGGCAACACAGCGGGTGGGATTGTCACAATGATGTGCGTGGATCAAAGTTGTGCAAGTGTCAGGGCACCTTAAGACTTTTCACATTCTCACTCTTTTCTGGTTCTTGTGCGCAAGGTCAAGAGCAAGAGGTGTAAACTGCAGTGTCAAGGCATCATGGCTACAGCAGACCACGGAGCAAGTGATTATAGACCCTGCAAGGTTTATGACAAAGATGGATGTGGAATCCATTAGCTTAGTGGGGAAATCAATGCAGAAAATCCACTATGGTGATAGTGCAGTTTATCTGCCAGGGAGGGAAATTAAACAAATTGAGACTGTGGCCTGCTTCCGTAGATGTGTCCATAAAAATCATAGAGGGATATGCTTTGCAAACTTAAATCCCCAATACTACATTGGATGATGTTGAAATTGAGGTTGGCCCATTGGCTGTTCCAGCAATATGAAATATTTTCTGTCTGCTACCTACAACTCACGTGGAATGTTTCAAACCTAAACCTACTAACAGGCATCTTATACAACCCCTGGCAAAAATGATGGAATCACCGGCCTCGGAGGATGTTCATTCAGTTGTTTAATTTTGTAGAAAAAAAGCAGATCACAGACATGACACAAAACTAAAGTCATTTCAAATGGCAACTTTCTGGGTTTAAGAAACACTGTAAGAAATCAGAAAAAAAATTGTGGCAGTCAGTAACGATTACTAATTTAGACCAAGCAGAGGGATAAAAAATATGGAATCACTCAATTCTGAGGAAAAAAATTATGGAATCATGAAAAACAAAAGAACGCTCCAACACATCACTAGTATTTTGTTGCACCACCTCTGGCTTTTCTAACAGCTTGCAGTCTCTGAGGCATGGACTTAATGAGTGACAAACAGTACTCTTCATCAATCTGTTGCTCCAACTTTCTCTGATTGCTGTTGCCAGATCAGCTTTGCAGGTTGGAGACTTGTCATAGACCATTTTCTTCAACTTCCACCAAAGATTTTCAATTGGATTAAGATCCGGACTATTTGCAGGCCATGACATTGACCCTATGTGTCTTTTTGCAAGGAATGTTTTCACAGTTTTTGCTCTATGGCAAGATGCATTATCATCTTCATCATCCCCAAACATCCTTTCAATTGATGGGTTAAGAAAAGTGTCCAAAATATCAATGTAAACCTGTGCATTTATTGATGATGTAATGACAGCCATCTCCCCAGTGTCTTTACCTGACATGCAGCCCCATATCATCAATGACTGTGGAAATTTACATGTTCTCTTCAGGCAGTCATCTTTATAAATCTTATTGGAACGGCACCAAACAACAGTTCCAGCATCATCACCTTGCCCAATGCAGATTCGAGATTCATCACTGAATATGACTTTCATCCAGTCATCCACAGTCCACGATTGCTTTTCCTTAGCCCATTGTAACCTTGTTTTTTCTGTTTAGGTGTTAATGATGGCTTTCGTTTAGCTTTTCTGTATGTAAATCCCATTTTCTTTAGGCGGTTTCTTACAGTTCGGTCACAGACGTTGACTCCAGTTTCCTCCCATTCGTTCCTCATTTGTTTTGTTGTGCATTTTCGATTTTGAGACATATTGCTTTAAGTTTTCTGTCTTGACGCTTTGATGTCTTCCTTGGCCTACCAGTATGTTTGCCTTTAACAACCTTCCCATGTTGTTTATATTTGGTCCAGAGTTTAGACACAGCTGACTGTGAACAACCAACATCTTTGCAACACTGCGTGATTTGATGCAGGTGTTAGTTTTGGGGATGAAAATTTACAGGGTGATTCCATAATTTTTTCCTCAGAATTGAGTGATTCCATATTTTTTCCCTCTGCTTGGTCTAAAAAAGTAACCGTTACTGACTGCCACAATTTTTTTTTTTCTGATTTCTTATAGTGTTTCTTAAAGCCAGAAAGTTGCCATTTGAAATGACTTTAGTTTTGTGTCATGTCTGTGATCTGCTTTTTTTCTACAAAATTAAACAACTGAATGAACATCCTCCAAGGCCGGTGATTCCATAATTTTTGCCAGGGGTTGTATATGCTACTCTGGAACCACCCTGAAACCCAAAGAGTCCAACCGTCAATCCCACAGAGGTCCTTATTCTGGGTCTCATTAACATAAGATCACTATCCTCAAAATTGTTGTTGATTAATGATCTAATTATGGATCATCACTGAGATATTATTGGGTTATGTGAAACCTGGTTTAAACCTACAGCTGTCCTCCTCTTAAATGAGGCCTGCCCACTGGCATACATATTTAGTCACGTCCCTCATAATGCAAAGCAAGGCGGGGTTGTTGCTCTTATTTATAAATCTAGGTTTATTAGCTGTTGGGGGTCACAAATATAACTCATTTGAGCATCTGATTCTCCGCTCTGCTCGGGATATTACACATTGCCAAGGCCAGAAGAATAAAAATCAGCCGTATTTGTCACTGTATATAGGCCCCCTGGCCCATATTCTGAATTCTTAGATTAATTTGGTGAGTTCATCTCTAACTTGTCAACTAGTGCAGATAACATTCTGATCATTGGTGACTTTAACGTTCATATAAATAAGCCTTCTGACCCCCTCTGCAAATCATTTATGGAAATTGTGGATGCATTATGATTTCTGCAATGCATTCAGGACTCGCACACATTAGTGGAAATAATAATAATAATTTATTAATTTATATACCGCCAAATCACGAGTAATCTCTTCAAGGCACTTCACAAACATTTAAAAGCAGAATAAAATGAAATAAGATTAAAACACAATTTAAAAAATTTAACCATAAAAAGGTAAAAGAAATAAAATAAATAAAACGAATAAAAAAGACACACAATCATATAAAATACTAATGATAAAACAGGGAGAACAAATGTGTCTTCAGCCTAGCTTTAAAAGTCTCTACAGAGTCCGACTGTCGTATCAGCGCAGGCAGATCATTCCACAGAGCTGGGGCGTGGTGATAAAAAGCTCTGTAACCCACTGACTTTTTCTTCACCCTCGGGACGCACAATAGTCCTGCACCCTGTGAACGCAGAACCCTAGCCGGCACATAGGACTCAACCAGGCCGGCCAGATAGGACAGTGCCAGTCCGTGAACAATTTTATAGGCCAATAGTAATACTTTAAAATCCGATCTCAGAGAGACCGGAAGCCAGAGAAGGGATGCCAGAACCGGCGTAATATGGTCAAACCCTCTGCTTCGTGTCAGAAGTCTGGCAGCAGCATTTTGAACCAGTTGAAGACCCCTGATGCTGGACTGTGGTAAACCAGAAAACAAAGCATTACAATAGTCCAATCTAGAAGAAACAAAAGCATGAATCAGAGTCTCAGCATCAGCCATAGACAGGATGGGACGAATCTTTGCTATATTTCTTAGATGAAAGAAAGCAGTCCTCGTAATGTCCCTAATGTGGAGGTCAAAGGACAACGTAGGATCAAAAATTACCCCAAGGTTCCTCACTTTGTCAGTATGGTGTATAACACATGAACCTAGGCTAAGCGCTAGCTGATCAAATTGATGCCGATGTCTTGCTGGACCAAGAACCATCATTTCAGTCTTATCAGAGTTCAAAAGTAGAAAGTTGTTAGACATCCAACTTCTCACTGCTGCGAGACAGTCCTGTAAAGATTTTATGTGGACAGGATTTCCAGCAGCTATCGGCATATACAACTGACTGTCATCAGCATAGCAATGAAAAGCAACCCCAAAACGCCGCAAAATGTTCCCAAGGGGTGCCATATACAGGGAAAAAAGCAGGGGACCCAGAATGGATCCCTGCGGAACCCCGAACTTCATGCCCCTAAAATCAGAGGTAGTGTCGTTGCACAAATCACAGTGGGAACAACCAGACAGATAAGACATCAACCACGCAAGAGCAGTTCCAGTAATCCCGAAACAGTTTTCTAGCCTATCAAGTAGAATATGATGATCAGCGGTGTCAAACGCAGCACTGAGATCCAGCAAAACCAATACTGTAGTAGTATCCGAGTCCATTGCTCGCAGAAGATCATTAACTACTTTAATAAGTGCTGTTTCTGTGGAGTGATGTTTTCTAAAAGCAGACTGCAGTGGCTCAAAAAGGTCATTCTCAGTAAGATAGTCCACAAGCTGCCGTGATGTCGGCCTATAATTTTTCAATACACCAGGATCAAGATTAGATTTCTTGAGTAGTGGTTTAACCACTGCAGATTTAAAACAATTTGGAACAGATCCAGAGTTTAGAGAAAGATTAACAATTTCCAGCACAGTCGGCCCAAGAATGGGCCAAAGATCCTTAAACAATTTTGTTGGTATAGGATCAAATAAACAAGTTGTGCTTTTAGTAGACATCACGAGTTTCGTCAGCACACCTAGTGAGATACTATCAAATTCCGTGAATCTAGGTAGCACCTCAGTGGTAGTCCCCCGCTCAGTAGCTGGATACAATGACTGGACCAAAGTATGCTGAGATGTGCTCAACCTAATATCTTCTATTTTCTTTTCGAAATAGTCCAGAAAGTCCTGTGCTGAAAAAGGAGAACGACCAACAGGTGGCTGTCCATGAATAAGAAATGCCACCGTATCAAACAAAAACTTTGAGTTATGCTTGTTTTTGTTGATCAATTCAGAGTAATAGGTCTGCTTCGTAGCCAATAAAGCATGCTTATAATCTAAAATAGCTTCACGCCACGCAATGTGGAACACCTCATGTTTGGAACTACGCCATTTCCGTTCCAGCCCTCTAGCCTTCTGCCTAAGTTCATGGAAATAACTATTGAACCAAGGTGTCTGTGCCTTGGGAAGGCATGGCCTTAATAGAGGAGGCGCAATCTTATCAAGTGTGGTTTTTAGCACTAAATTCAGGCTAGACTACAGGCTGGCTATTCACGTAAGACTGTCTTTCATCAAGCTTGAAGTTAAGATTTCTGGTAGTCTCGCTTCGAGTTCAGTCAAAGTTGAAGGTTTAATACGTCGCTGCAATGATAGGCAAGGTTGTTGCTCCACTAAACGCGGCAGCGTAATAGTAAACCTAATAAGCGAGTGGTCAGAGACCACTGATGCAAGAGGCAGGATGTGGATATCTGTGACAGCAAGGCCACGTGCAAGAACCAAATCCAGAGTATTACCAGTGATATGCGTTGAACCATGAAGGAACTGCTGAAATCCTAATGCGTCCATGATTTCCATAAATGATTTACCAAAGGGTTCAGAGGGCTTATTTATGTGAATGTTAAAGTCACCAATAATCAAAATGTTGTCTGCACTAGTTGAAAGACTAGAGATGAACGCGCCAAATTCATCTAAAAAATCAGAATATGGGCCAGGAGGCCTATAGACAGTGACAATATAACATAGCTGATTTCCAGTTTTATGACCCTGACAGTACGTAGCATCATGGGCATAACGGAGAGTCAGATGCTCAAATGAATTATATTTATGACCCCCAAAGTTAATAAAGTAAACCTGGATTTATAAATAAAAGCAACACCCCCGCCTTTCCTCACATCACGTGAAACGTGACTAAAAGTGTACACCGGTGGGCAGGCCTCATTCAGAGGAAGGACAGCTGTGGATTTAAGCCAGGTTTCACATAACCCAATCATGTCCAGGTGATGATCCACAATTAAGTCATTCACCAGCAATGACTTAAGAGACAATGATCTGATGTTAATGAGACCCAAACTAAGGATCTCAGTGGGATCAGCAGATTTTAATGAAGTCATGTGGAAGTTCAGCTCCTCAGCAGCCGGTGACGCAGCGTGTTTCAGCGGCCGGAGGAGCTCAGGTGAAACACAGCGTCTGTGAGCCTGCAGACGACAGTACCGGCGTAAAAACTCCGCAGCCTGGCGAGAGGCAGCAGCAGGAAGCTGCGGCAAAAACAGGCGCAGCTTTAGCGGAGCCGGTCCGGTCATCGGAGAGGACAGTCCAGGAACAACAGGACGAATCCAGCAGCCTCTCGTGCACAGCGCGTGCTCCCATGCCCAAAAATATCGTCCATCCCAGAGGAGGCGAGGATCAGACCCTCTAGTGAAGGCTGCCAGGTAGAACTTAAATTTCACCAATGCAAGAAAACGGGAGCAGGTGCAGCGGGACCTCCGCGAGCACAGATGGCAGAGCAGGGAGGTGCCCTCCCAGCCTGGACCCAGACGACAGCAGCGGCTCATAAAGAGCATTAATGTCCAAGAGAGACTGACGATTATACACAAGCAAGGCAGAGATGTCCCGGCAGAACACACAGAGCAAAAAACAGCTACAAATAACAAAAAACTCGACGAGCGGTAAAAACAGGGCTGACGGCATGCCAAACACACAGGCGCCATCTTGCCATCCAGGGAAATAGCCTGGATTTGGTTCTCGCACATTTTATTATTATTTTTTATTTAACCTTTGGTTCAATGATTACTTACGTGACCTCAAGCATAAGGCTAGAGGTCTAGAACGGAAATGGCGTAATTCAAAATTAGAAGTATTCCACCTTGCTTGGTGACACTATCTTAGACTACGAGGTCTGTTAGAAAAGTATCGGACCTTTTTATTTTTTTTCAAAAACCTGATGGATATGAATCACGTGCTTGCATGAGCCAACCTTGAACCTTTGTGCGCATGTGTGATTTTTTTTTTTTTTTTTTTTTTTTTTTTTTTTTCACGCCTGTCGGTTGAGGCCACCGCTGAGGCCATCTCAGCTGTGAGGCAGAGACTGCTGGAAGATGTGGCTCTACCTGAAAGGACCAAACTCACACCAGACCACATCTGCCAACTCTTGGAGATCTGTCTTAACACCACGTATTTCCTGTTTAGGGGGAATTACTACAGGCAGATCCATGGTTGTGCAATGGGGTCTCCGGTATCCCCCATTGTGGCCAATCTGTACATGGAGCGAGTGGAGAAGACAGCCTTGACGTTGTTCACGGGCATCTCTCCCAGTCACTGGTTCATATATGTCGATGACACGTGGGCTAAAATCAAGCAACAGGAGGTCGAGGACTTTACAGAACACATCAATTCGGTGGACTCCAATATCAAGTTCACACGTGAGGATGCGCTCCGGTCACCCATCAACATGCTGAAATGACCAGCTCATTTTCAAAGTGAATGCTGTGGAGATGTGGGACCATCATGTGATTATCCGAGAAATTGCGGAAGAGGTGGACATGAGCACTTTTTCGGCACATTCCATTGTGAAAGAAGATTTTGCCATGAAAAGAGCGGCGGCGAAATTCATCAGCACGAAGCTGATGGCGCAGCAACAGCGCCTCCATGATGAAGCCTCACAGGACATGCCCTGACATGCTCAGCTCTTGCACCATTCGGAAGATTCAGATGGCTTTCGGTGGCTTTTCAGTCATGTGACTATCCAAGAAACTGTGGACGAGGTGAGCATGTCACAACATGTCCTGTGAGGCTTCATCACGGAGGTGCTGTTGCTGCGCCATCAGCTTCGTGCCGATGAATTTCGCCGCCGCTCTTTTCATGGCAAAATCTTCTTTCACAGTGGAATGTGCCGAAAAAGTGCTGATGTCCACCTCTTCCACAATTTCTCGGATAATCACACGACGGTCCCACATCACCACAGCGTTCACTTTGGAATGATCCGGTTGTTTCAGCGTGTTGATGCCGATCGAAGCGCGGCTCGCTCTCCACCGTTGTGCGAACATCTTTAAACCGGTTGTACCGCTCCTTAATCTGTGTGATGCCCAGAGGATCGTCACCGAAAGCCGTCTGAATAATCTGAATGGTTTCCACCTGGCTGTGGCCCAGTTTCTGGCAAAATTTGATGAAGTCGCGCTGCTCCAGTTGTTTCCGCCATTGTAAAGAAAAAACGACAAGAGACTCCACCCATCCTCACACAAAGGCTGCTTACAAGCAAATGACGCAGCCGACAGGCATGAAAAAAATCACGCATGCGCACGAAGGTTCAAGGTTGGTTCATGCAAGCACACGTGATTCAAATCCATCAGGTTTTTGAAAAAAAGTCTGATACTTTTCTAACAGACCTCGTATAAGCATGCATTACTGGCAACAAAGCGGACCTATTACTCTGATTTGATCAACAAAAACAAGCATAACTCAAAGTTCTTGTTCGACATGGTGACAACACTTATTCATGGACAACCACCTGTAGTTCGCTCTCCTTTTACAGAACAAGATTTCCTGGATTACTTTGAGAAGAAAATAGAAGACATCAGGTTAAACATATCCCAGCATGCCTTAACCCAGCCACTACACCCTGCTATTGAGGTGGGCGCCATTACTGAGGTATTACCTAGATTTACAGAATTTGATAGTATCTCACTAGGCATGCTGACGAAACTCGTAATGTCAACAAAAAGCACAACCTTCTTATTTGATCCTATACCAACAAAATGTTTAAGGACCTGTGGCCCACTCTTGGGCCGACAGTGCTGGAAATTATTAATCTCTCATTAACTTCTGGATCTGTTCCTAAATGTTTCAAATTTGCAGTGATTAAACCATTACTTAAGAAACCTAATCTTGACCATAGTGTATTGAAAAACTATAGGCCGATATCAAAGCTATCATTTTGCTCTAAAATTCTGGAAAAAGTGGTTTCACGTCAGCTCATGGACTATCTTACTGAGAATAATCTCTTTGAGCCACTGCCGTCTGCTTTTAGAAAATATCATTCCACAGATACAGCTCTCATTAAAGTGGTGAATGATCTTCTGCTTGCAATGGATTCAGACACCACTACGGTTGTGGTGCTGTTGGATCTCAGTGCTGCATTTGATACCGTGGATCATCATATTCTACTCGATAGGCGGGAGAATCATTTTGGGATTACTGTGATTGCCCTTGCATGGTTGACGTCATACCTGACCAAGTATTTGTCTTTCTGAGGCTTGATTTTGCTTTTTTCTTTTCTCTCTGTTTGAGGTGCAGCTCCATCCAGAGATGGGTGTGGTGTCTGTTCCAGAAACCGTCCTGTGCACCGGCAACATTTTCTGCATTTTGTGAATTGTTCTGTAATTTATGTCTGTATCATGGCCCAAGCAGAGGGTCAGCCCTTTGAGTCTGGTCTGCTTGAGGTTTCCTCCTCAGAGGGAGTTTTTCTTTACCACTGTTGCTCTGGGGGCTGGTAAGGTTAGACCTTACTTGTGTGAAGCACCTTGAGGCAACTCTGTTGTGATTTGGCGCTATATAAATTGAAAATTGAAAATGACTGACTGTGTGGGCAGCAAGAATGACAGAAACTTTGATTATTTTTCCGGTTGGAGTGTTGATTCCTTGAAAGATTTTCAGTGAAAACGTGGTATTGGTGTCCATAGAAGAAAAACTGAAGCTTATACTGCACACGAACTGAAAATTCAGGCTTTGCCCGACTCGTCAACCATGACCCAGCCAGTGTCTATTCGTAAACATAGACTCAGCTGATCACTGTTTCGCATTGCGGACCTCTATAAATCTTGTGCATTACATTTGTATTTCCAAGAGTGTGAAATAAATTATTCGTGAATCATGGATCTGGTTGGTGAATGGCAGCTGAATGGTGTCTCTAGTAAATAATCATAAAGTAAGTGTCTGGTCCATTGTCTTGCATGTTCTGTGTCATTTATTAGGCTTATAGGCATATGTCCCTGTGATTTAGATCAATGTATAATGAACACAGGTGGGATAAAATGCACTGATTTGTATCACAACAGAGTGGCAACAGATTATGCTGCCCTTTTAAAACATGAGGACGGCAAGTCATTCCCCGACCCAATATCCAAATAACGTTCCGTGCAACAGCGTGGAACATTATTCTTGACCGTGCGTAATGGTTCCTGATAATTCTCCAGCAACATGCGCAAGAGAAGCTCAGCTTCCCCTAAAATGTCAAGAAAAATTAAATCTTCAGATACGTACAGTTTAACATTTCATTGACTACAAATCAGAAACGCCTTTATTGTCATTGTAATTTGCATTGCAACGAGATTTGAGGCAACTCCAAAAAGTTGCCTTCCGTGGTGCGAGTAATTTTTAGTTAAACAAAAGATTGAATAATTTACCGTTAAATTTCAGAGTATATCTACAACTAATATAAACATAAGGTAAGTCAAGCATCAATTCACTTCAATGAGACTGCATAGAACAGTATTTTTTTATTGCCTTGAAATGCGACGTCAGTGGATAAATGCCACGATTTTGTCCCGCCCCAGATGCCCTGTGTCTCTGGGGGTGAATGGAGTTGTGGGCGGGCCTGGACCCTGGACCTCCGCACAATGATTGGACAATCAGTCAAAAGGCTGAATCCCATTTTGATTGACGGCTATTTTGAGATATTGGCATGTGAGAATTACTTTGCACATTTTTGCATATTTATGCATTTTTAAATTTATGCCAAAGTTTTGCGTGCGCTATAAATCTGCGGAAAGACAATAGAAATGGATGAAACTGGTGATTTGGATACCAAGAACATTCACAGAGAAGCAGCCATCAGGTATTGGATTAGACATTATGTGAGATCCAGGTGAGTTACTCTCGGCTTCGTTCTTCAGTAAGTTAGTGTTTAAAGGTCGTTGCATGTTAATTAACGTCCTGGTTCGCAACAACATCAAAATATTCATGATTGTAAGTATATCTGTGCATATGTGGTAAAAAATTAGTGGTTGCTGATGTATTTTATTGATGAAGTTCAAAACCGACGTGTTTTGAACTGTCATGGTTAGGACCGGGTTTGGATGTTAGACCCAAGTGCAGGGAGCAAGCAGTAAGACAGGCAGGGTGAAATAAACAAGAGTTTATTGAGCCAAAATAGGCATGGTGCAGTGGGAAGACATAACAGGATGGACCAAGGGGACTTGACGACGGGACAAATCCCCGCCTGACTGGAAAATCACTAAGGGCCCTTGGGCAAGGCCTTTAATCCCCTATTGCTCCAGGTGTGTAGTGAGCGCCTTGTATGGCAGCACCCTGACATCGGGGTGAATGTGAGGCATAATTGTAAAGCGCTTTGAGCGTCTGATACAGATGGAAAAGCGCTATATAAATGCAGTCCATTTACCATTTTTTTCCTCGGAATTGAGTGAGTCCATATTTTTTTCCTCTGCTTGGTCTAAAAAAGTAACAGTTACTGACTGCCACAATCTTTTTTTCTTGATTTCTTATAGTGTTTCTTAAAGCCAGAAAGTTGCCATTTGAAATGACTTTAGTTTTGTGTCATGTCTGTGATCTGCTTTTTTCTACAAAATTGAACAACTGAATGAACATCCTCCGAGGCCGGTGATTCCATAATTTTTGCCAGGGGTTGTAGTTCATTTAGAGTTCACTTCACTCAGTAGTTCAGATCAAAGTTCAGGATCAAAGTCTGTTCGTTCAGGATTTCAGTTCAGATCAAAGTTCATAAAGTTTCAGTTCTCCATGACACACCCCAAAGGCGTGTATATGTGGCAGACAGATGAAGTCCGATGACCGCTTAGTGCCAAGGCTCAGGATGTGCGCGGAGTGCACTGCAAACTGCAATACAGCCGAGCCAGAATTTACCCTTTAGTGTAACACATACAGATCATCACTTTTACATCCAGTCTTCTTCAGACAAGTCAGGGGATGGATGCAGGAAGATTTCCAAGACACTGATTATGTCTTGGACTTTATTTGCCTCAATTATAAAGAAATACACACGGTATGGCACTCTGTGGTAAATTTGTGGAGCAGACAGTTCTCAAAAACTAAGGGACTGTGCAAGAAGGAGACGAGTGAGGAAAGACACCCAGACAACATTGAGCATATTATAGGCTTCTGTGGGTGTGGCTGGAGAAATTGTGCACAGTGCATGTTTTGCATTTTGCATCACAGCTTCATGTCAAAGTGATATAGAGAAGGATTAAAAAAAAAAACCCGTAAAAGTTCAGCTACAATTTGCCAGATGGATCTAAGCTTTTCTTCTCCCTCTGCTACCTGTCTTCATTTTCTTATTCTTTCTCTTCTGTCTCCTGTCTTATTGCCATTTCTCTGTCCTCTCTTTCTCACTCCCTGTCATGCAGGCGTACGAGCTGTCCACACTGACAGGAACTCAGGTGTTGCTCCTGGTTGCCAGTGAAACGGGTCATGTGTACACATTTGCCACCAGGAAGTTGCAGCCCATGATCACCTCAGAAACAGGGAAGGCTCTGATCCAGACGTGCCTGAACTCTCCAGACTCTCCACCACGCTCTGACCCCTCCACTGATCAAAGGATGAGTGCCACAGGCTTTGAGGAGACTGATCTCACTTACCAGGTGTCTGAAGCTGACGGAGGCTGTGACATCACTAAGGTAACCAAGGCCACCAGTGCAGGTGTTGCTGACGTTTGGCTCAGTGACAAATAAGGGTTAGCAATATGAATATATTTATTCAGCATGTTGCCTGTATATGCCGCTCTGCTACAAGTCATAGTTTGTTCATACATGAAGAATATTTACAGTGTTTAATATAACAGCAAAGATGTCTCCCCATTATTTAATGAGTCAGTACACAACAATGACAGGGACAGATGTTAACAACAAGAGACAAAGAAAAACAACAGTAGTCCTGAAAAGAGGAGGTCCTTTGTCTCCTCACCTGTGACCAGTTAGCCCATGGTGGCCCTGCTAGGCGCTAATGCTCCAGACAACACAGCTTTCAGGATCATTGGCGTACAAAGAACCCTGCACCACAATAAGGTGATGATCCAGGGAGGGGTAGGGTATTTTATTTATTTAATTAGGTATTTATTCACCTGCGACAGACTGGCATCCTGTCCAGGGTGTACCCTGCCTCATGCACTGTGACAGCTGGGATAGGCTTCAGCCCCCTGTGAACCATAATTGGAGTAAGCAGTTGAAGATGAGTGAGTGGGTGAGTATTTATTCACGTTTCAATTCCAATGTTAAATATTCTTGAGAATTAAATGTTCATTGGTCTTTGCAAGGATGTACTTACATTTTATGGTATGCTATGTTATATCAGTGACATAAAATGGTCTTCAGATGATGTTGACCATAATGTCATGATATCATGTATCACAATACATGAGGCAATATATCATCCAGCAAAATTTGTTATAATGAGAAGTCTAGTCCTTGTACAAGGTTCTTAATCTCTAAATTGCTCCCATTGTATAGTTGAATGCCTTGCATGGCAGCACACTGACATCAGGGTGTTTGTGTGAGAATGGATGAATGTGATGCATCATTGTAAAGTGCTTTGAGCTTCTGATATATAAATACAGACCATTTGCATTACGAGGAAACATCAGTTATGACACTGGTGCATGTTCTTCAGCGTGTTGAAGTGCAGGTGTTTCAGAGGTGAGGGCTCCAGCAACTGGACACAACCCAGGACTCACCCATGTTTCACCTGGCTGCAGCAGATGGATGGCTACTTTCAGAAGGTGAAGGTGGTGCCGGTCTTCGACTTGAGTGGTTGCAAGGGAATCGGGGGAGTTTCTGTAGTATTGGATGCTGTGACAAATATTGCGCTCCTTGACTTGACCTAACCTGGATTGCTATGATGTTTTTGGAGAGTAATTCAGTGCTTTATGGTAGCAGCTTAGAATGCTTACATTTGGATATTTAAAAAGGGGGACCAGAGAGTGTGTGCCAATTGCAGGGGCATCACACTACTCAGCCTCCCTGGTAAAGTCTACTCCAGGCTGCTGGAAAGGAGGGTTCGGCCGATAGTCAGATCTCTGATTGAAGAGGAACAATGCAGGTTTGACCAGCTCTTCACTCTCTCAAGGATCCTGGAGGGGGCCTGGGAGTATGCCCATCCAGTCTACTTGTGTTTTGTGGACTTGGGGAAGGCATATGATTGGGTACTCCGGGATATACTGTGGGAGGTGCTGTGGGAGTATGGAGTGAGGGGGTCCCTTCTCAGGGCCATACAATCTCTGTACTCACAAAGCAAGAGCTGTGTTTGGCAGTAAGTCGGACTCATTTCCAGTGGGGGTTGGCCTCCGCCAAGGCTGCGCCTTGTCACCAATCCTGTTTGTGATATTCATGACAGGATATTGAGGCGTAGTTGGGGGAGGAGGTTTTCCAGTTTGGTGGGCTCAGGGTGTCATCGCTGCTTTTTGCAGATGATGTGGTCCTGTTGGCTTCATCAACCGGTGACGTCCGACATTCACTGGATCGGTTTACAGCTGAGTGTGAAGTTGCTGGGATGAGGATCAGCACCTCTAAAGCTGAGGCTATAGTTCCCAGCAGGAAACCCATGGATTGCCTACTCCGGGTAGGGAATGCGGTCTTGCCCCAAGTGAAGGAGTTCAAATACCTCGGGGTCTTGTTCACGAGTGAGGGGACAATGGAGCGTGAGATTGGCCGGAGAATCAGTGCAGGGGCGGTGTTGCATTTGTTCTACCATACTGTTGTGAGGAAAAGGGAGTTGAGCCAAAAGCCGAAGCTCTTGATCTGCTGGTCAGTCTTAGTTCCTACTCCCACCTATGGTCATGAGGGTTGGGTCATGAACCAAAGAACTAGATCACGGGTACAAGTGGCTGAAATGGGCTTCCTCAGGAGGGTGGCTGGTGTCTCCTTTAGAGATAGGGTGAGAAGTTCGGTCATCCGTGGGGAGCTTGGAGTAGAGGTACTGCTCCTTCGTGTTGAAAGGAACCAGCTGAGGTGGTTCGGGCATCTGGTAAGGATGCCCCCTGGGCACCTCCCTAGGGAGGTGTTCCAGGCACGTCCATCTGGGAGGAGACCCCGGGGAAGACCCAGGACAAGGTGGAGAAATGATATTGCCACACTGGCGTGGGAACGCCTTGGGGTTCCCCCAGTCAGAGGTGGTCAATGTGGCCCGAGAAAGGGAAGTTTGGGGTCCCCTGCTGGAGCTGTTGCCCCCATGACCCAATCCCTCGTTAAGCAGTTGAAGATGAGTGAGTGATTGTACATTTGGATATTTGTTTATATTCTGGTTTGAGGGAATCTACAGCAAACTGCGACTGCTTGAAGCACCATCTGTTAGCTGTTAAAGGAATTGTAACTGAAGCTGCTAATTGTTTTTCACCCAGACAGTCCCTGCTTAGTTCCAGCCCTTCCTGTTTGTGTTTGTGCAGGATATGATGAAACCAGCATTCACCATGGCCAATGTACCTGCTGCCACCACGCCACCAATTGCAGCCACCACCTCCTCCTCTTCCTCCTCTTGTACATCCTCAGTGACCATGCAGACCACCACCTCCTCTTGGCAGCCGACATCTGCTGTCTCCTCGACTAATGGCACAGTGCTGAAGACGTCAACTGGTGTTGTGCTTCCTGGAGGATTCACCCTAATGTCAGGTGTGCAGAAGCTCTTGCTCTAATAAAAACAAATTATTATCATTAGCAGTAGAAGTAGTAGTGCTGTTTTCATTTCCTGTAAATGGGCTCATGACCTTTTTTGTCGTTCTTTTTTAGATTTTGAGTATGTATGTGTGTTAGGTTCACTGCAGCTTTTACATCAGTCTGTCAATCATTCAGTCAGTCAAAACCAAACAGGTCAAATGTGACCTTTTGCTCTGGATTAGTGTTATATCATCCTGCTGTTTGTGTGTCTAGTATCTGGGCTTGGGACTGATTTGATCATTAAAAATCTAGTAAAGGACTGTAATAAGAAGTAGATGAGTGCAAAAAGCAAGGAAGACCTACAAGAGTTTCCATGATCTTGTATTCTTACAATTTGTAAGTTATCTAAAGTACATTTTTGTACAGATGTTTCCAAGGAGTCCTACTTATCTTTGTTGGTAGGTGGGGCCCCAGAGGCAGCTGACAGGTACCGGCAGGCCAAGCATGCCGCAGCCCGTACGGTCGCAGAGACAAAAACTCGGGTCTGGGAGGAGTTCGGGGAGGCTATGGAGGAGGACTATCAGTCGGCCTCGAAGAGATTCTGGCAAACCGTCCAACGCCTCAGAAGGCGGAAGCAGCTCTCCACCGACACTGTTTATGGTGCAGGTGGGGAGCTGTTGACCCTGACTAGGGATGTTGTCGGGTGGTACAAGGAGTACTTCGAGGATCTCCTCAATCCCATCGTCACATCTTCCGAAGAGGAGGCAGAGACTGGGGACCCAGAGGCGGACTCATCCATTACCCAGGCAGAAGTCACCGAGGTGGTTAGAAAGCTCCTCGGTGGCAAGGCTCCTGGGGTGGATGAAATCCATCCTGAGTACCTTAAGTCTCTGGATGTTGTGGGACTGTCTTGGCTGACACGCCTCTGCAACATTGTGTGGGGATCGGGGACAGTGCCTCTGGATTGGCAGATCGGGGTGGTGGTCCCTCTGTTTAAGAAGGGGGACCGGAGGGTGTGTTCCAACTATAGGGGGATCACACTCCTCAGCCTCCCCGGTAAGGTCTATTCCAGAGTACTGGAGAGGAGAATTCGACCGATGGTCAAACCTCGGATTCAGGAGGAGCAGTGTGGTTTTCGTCCTGGTCGCAGCACACTGGACCAGCTCTACATGCTCCATCGGATGCTCAAGGGTTCATGGGAGTTCGCCCAACCAGTCCACATGTGTTTTGTGGAGCTGGAGAAGGCGGTCGACCGTGTCCCTCGGGGCACCCTGTGGGGAGTGCTCCGGGAGTACGGGGTCCGGGGTCCTTTGCTAAGGGCTATGCGGTCCCTGTACGACCGCAGCAGGAGCTTGGTTCGCATTGCCGGGAGTAAGTCAAACCTGTTTCCAGTGCACGTTGGCCTCCGCCAGGGCTGCCCTTTGTCACCGGTTCTGTTCATTATTTTTATAGACAGAATTTCTAGGCGCAGCCAGGGTGTAGAGGGGGTCTGGTTTGGGAACCACAGAATCTCGTCTCTGCTGTTTGCGGACGATGTGGTTCTGTTGGCTTCGTCAAATCAGGACCTTCAGCGTGCACTGGGGCGGTTTGCAGCCGAGTGTGAGGCGTCAAGTGGAGGAGTTTAACTATCCTCAAGTGGAGGAGTTTAACTATCTCGGGTCTTGTTCACGAGTGAGGGACGGATGGAGCGTGAGATCGATAGATGGATCGGTGCAGCGTCTGCAGTGATGCGGTCGCTGTATCGGACCGTCGTGGTGAAGAGAGAGCTGAGTAGGGGGGCAAAGCTCTCGATTTACCGATTGATCTACGTTCCAATCCTCACCTATGGTCATGAGATTTGGCTCATGACCTAAAGAACGAGATCGCGGGTACAAGCGGCCGAGATGAGTTTCCTCCGCAGGGTGGCTGGGCGCTCTCTTAGAGATAGGGTGAGGAGCTCGGTCACTCGGGAGGAGCTCGGAGTCGAGCCGCTGCTCCTCCACGTCGAAAGGAGTCAGTTGAGGTGGCTCGGGCATCTTTTCCGGATGCCCCCTGGACGCCTCGCTGGAGAGGTGTTCCGGGCACGTCCCATTGGGAGGAGGCCCCGGGGAAGACCCAGGACACGCTGGAAGGATTACATCTCTCGGCTGGCTTGGGAATGCCTTGGGGTTCCCCCGGAGGAGCTGGGGGAGGTGTGTGTGGATCGGGACGTCTGGGCGGCTTTGCTTGAGCTGCTGCCCCCGCGACCCGACTCCGGATAAAGCGGAAGAAAATGGATGGATGGATGGATGTTTCCAAAAGGTGATATAATACAAAGTTGTCCTTCACAGAGATTTTGTCATGGCTGCTGATTACGTGTGTGCAAATATTTTTATTTATTTTTTATGAATTAGTCAAGTATGATCAGCACTGTATTGAGTCTTAAATATAATTAGGAAAATTAAATTTTGTCCATTAACATTTAGTTTCACTGTATGTGGCACTTCCACAAAGAGATCACCCCAAATATACAAACCCACAAAATGTTTTCTACTGTGTAACTTGTTGAATGATTCTATGTTCAGCAGCAACGTTTTAAATTGTCATGGAAGAGAAACATGTTTGTCACTACAGACTTTGAATGGCTGCTGCTGAACAAATACATTCAGGTTATTAAATTTATCCTATTAAGTTTGGCCCCACAAATCTTAGAAACATGGTGTCTAACCATATCCTTACTCTGGATGGCATTACCCTGACCTCTAGTAATACTGTGAGAAATCTTTGAGTCATTTTTGATCAGGATATGTCCTTCAATTCGCATATTAAGCAAATATGTAGCAATGCTTTTTTGCATTTGCCCAATATCTCTAAAATTAGAAAGGTCTTGTCTCAGCGTGATGCTGAAAACCTAATTCATGCATTTATTTCTTCTAGGCTGGACTATTGTAATTCATTATTATCAGGTTGTCCTAAAAGTTCCCTGAAAAGCCTTCAGTTAATTCAAAATGCTGCAGCTAGAGTACTGACGGGGACTAGAAGGAGAGAGCATATTTCACCCATATTTGCCTCTCTTCATTGGCTTCCTGTTAATTCTAGAATAGAATTTAAAATTCTTCTTCTTACTTATAAGGTTTTGAATAATCAGGTCCCATCTTATCTTGGGGACCTCATAGTACCATATCACCCCAATAGAGCGCTTCGCTCTCAGACTGCAGGCTTACTTGTAGTTCCTAGGGTTTTTAAGAGTAGGATGGGAGGCAGAGCCTTCAGCTTTCAGGCTCCTCTCCTCTGGAACCAGCTCCCAATTCAGATCAGGGAGACAGACACCCTCTCTACTTTTAAGATTAGGCTTAAAACTTTCCTTTTTGCTAAAGCTTATAGTTAGGGCTGGATCAGGTGACCCTGAACCATCCCTTAGTTATGCTGCTTTAGACTTAGACTGCTGGGGGGTTCCCATGATGCACTGAGTGTTTCTTTCTCTTTTTGCTCTGTATGCACCACTCTGCATTTAATCATTAATGATTGATCTCTGCTCCCCTCCACAGCATGTCTTTTTCCTGGTTCTCTCCCTCAGCCCCAACCAGTCCCAGCAGAAGACTGCCCCTCCCTGAGCCTGGTTCTGCTGGAGGTTTCTTCCTGTTTAAAGGGAGTTTTTCCTTCCCACTGTCGCCAAGTGCTTGCTCACAGGGGGTCGTTTTGACCGTTGGGGTTTTTCTGTAATTATTATAGGGCTTTTGCCTTACAATATAAAGCGCCTTGGGGCAACTGTTTGTTGTGATTTGGCGCTATATAAATAAAGTTGATTTGATTTGATTTGATCCTCTCTGCAGTCTTCCCAGAGGCCTTTTTTCATATGGTTTAAGTATTTGCATGCACCATGCAGTCATCTTCAGACCTGCATCCAGTCTGTGATGTCTTCTGCAGAGGAGTGCAAGGAGAAAGCAGTGGGTGAAGTTAGAAAGTTTTGTTGGATGCTCGACTGAGATTGTATGTCGCACAGTGGCTACAAAATAATCTGTTTTGGATTTCTTTGTTTGTGACCTTCCATCCACACTTGCCTCTCTCTGTGTGATGGAACCAGAGTGTTTCCGCAGATAGCTGCCACAAACCCACCACGAAGGTGTCATGGTTCTGTTGTATAGCCAGAGGCTTGTGTGATGTTTCTCATGTGTAAATTGTATCCACATCTGCTCTCTGGAGTAGCGTTAGCTTCATGTTGCTGCACGGCTTGTTACGTTCTTGTTTAATTTGTCAGTGGGTTAACATGTGCTCCCATTTTGCAGGTGCTTCACTGCCCCCTGGCACTCATACCATACCCCTCAGCCAGCTGCAAGGAGGACCACTGGCCATCCAGGGCACCATGGGCCCTGGTTCCTCTGCCACGGTGCATGCCTCTCCCACTCAGCCCACAACACTGCTCCGCCTACCCGCTACCATCTCCTTGTCAGGTCAGTGTGACTCCACAGCTTTTCTACAGTCAGTGTTAGTGCTAATGACAGTTGGAACAAAAGATCAGATGGAGCAACAGTCTATTTTTCAGCATGATCAGGTTTATGAAGCAGTTTCAGTCCATCCTTCCTGATCATGTCAAAAACGACAGGATAAGAACAAGAGACAACCACTGACTGAAGGTTTGACAGCTAATATGTGTATGTGTGCAGCAGGAGGAGTTTCACAGCAGCTTCAGACCATCCAGGTTCAGCCCAGCACTCAGCAGATATCGACCAATCAGAGCAGCTCTGACATTCATAATACAACCTCTTCCACAGGTGAGGCAGTGTGGTCACATGGCGGTTAGCAACAAGATTGGTTTGGTCACGTATATGAGACGTAAAGAGATTTTTAATCTCAATGAGTTTTTAAAATCCTGGTTAAATAAAGGTTTGAATTACTGATTTGTTTTATAAGACACACTTAGAATTTGATAAATGTAGAATGAAAACAATGAAACAGAATTAAAGTCAGTTAATGCAGACACTGAAACTTATTACAGACAATAAATACAAGATAGTCATGAAATTTTAGTGAAATCCAGACGTGCCATAAATTGTTCCAGTATATGAGTCAAATACCACTGTGTTTTAAACCAAGACAAACTGTCCAAAGTGTTCTCAGAATGCACCAAATTGCACCATTTTTTTTTTTTTCAAAATTTCGCAGGGAGGCATGCCCCAAGACCCTCTAGGGGACCTCATGCCTTAGGCGCTAGGCCATCCACTCACAGAAAATGTTCTGTCAAAAACTTTTCAGTTGCTTGCACCCAGTGGTGGGCACAGTTCCAATAATCCGATAACCGATAATTATCGAAGGTAATGTTTTCATTATTGGATTATCTTTTTAGATAACTTTAAAAACCATTATCGGACTAATTATCCTGCGATAAATTTTTGTCCGATAATTTTTAGACCGATAACGTGGTAAATAAAGCTGAACAGCTACAAATATTTATAAAACTTAAAATCAGTTGAGCACCTACCTGTTAAATGTTTCGTAGCTGATGTGTAGTTCTACCCTCTGTAAAACAGAGAAGAGCTGCTTTAAGAAGAAACCGCTCTATCCTCTGCAGGCAAAGGAGAACTGGTCCCCCCCCCCAAAAAAACTAATTTGTTTTAACCCCATACTGATACGCGGGCAATATCACCCAAGTCATCCAGAAGCATACATTTTTAATTTATGGTTAAACCAAACTAAATTCGGACAAAAACCAAACTAATTTCGGACAAGTTATTTAAATTAATGTCATGTCTGAAGTTTTATAAAGTGAAAATATCAGATATATGTTTTAGGTTTAAAGTAATTTTTAAGGTTTTAGTGTGGCTATACGCTGTGCCCAGCAGTGCATTATGGGTAGGATAGGGTAATCTCATCAATCAATCACATGAGAAATGCATTTGAAACACTCTGATCAGGCTCTACGGACAACAGCATTAAACTCTACTGCCTAAAACTCTCGTGGATATATTCTCTGGGTTTATAGACGTTATTGTGTCTGCGTTTATGAAATTCCACGCATTACCTTTAATCTGCGTGGAATTTAATAAATGCAAACCGAATTTCAGACATATTATACAACCCCTGGCAAAAATTATGGAATCACCGGCCTCGGAGGATGTTCATTCAGTTGTTTAATTTTGTAGAAAAAAAGCAGATCACAGACATGACACAAAACTAAAGTCATTTCAAATGGCAACTTTCTGGCTTTAAGAAACACTATAAGAAATCAGGAAAAATAATTGTGGCAGTCAGTAACGGTTACTTTTTTAGACCAAGCAGAGGGAAAAAAATATGGAATCACTCAATTCTGAGGAAAAAATTATGGAATCACCCTGTAATTTTTCATCCCCAAAACTAACACCTGCATCAAATCAGATCTGCTCATTAGTCTGCATCTAAAAAGGAGTGATCACACCTTGGAGAGCTGTTGCACCAAGTGGACTGACATGAATCATGGCTCCAACACGAGAGATGTCAATTGAAACAAAGGAGAGGATTATCAAACTCTTAAAAGAGGGTAAATTATCATGCAATGTTGCAAAAGATGTTGGTTGTTCACAGTCAGCTGTGTCTAAACTCTGGAACAAATACAAACATGGGAAGGTTGTTAAAGGCAAACATACTGGTAGACCAAGGAAGACATCAAAGCGTCAAGACAGAAAACTTAAAGCAGTATGTCTCAAAAATTGAAAATGCACAACAAAACAAAGGAGGAACGAATGGGAGGAAACTGGAGGAAACGAGTCAACGTCTGTGACCGAACTGTAAGAAACCGCCTAAAGGAAATGGGATTTACATACAGAAAAGCTAAACGAAAGCCATCATTAACGCCCAAACAGAAAAAAACAAGGTTACAATGGGCTAAGGAAAAGCAATCGTGGATTGTGGATGACTGGATGAAAGTCATATTCAGTGATGAATCTCAAATCTGCATTGGGCAAGGTGATGATGCTGGAACTTTTGTTTGGTGCCGTTCCAAAGAGATTTATAAAGATGACTGCCTGAAGAGAACATGTAAAGGTAAAGGCACTGGGGAGATGGCTGTCATTACATCATCAATAAATGCACAAGTTTACATTGATATTTTGGGCACTTTTCTTATCCCATCAATTGAAAGGATGTTTGGGGATGATGAAATCATTTTTCAAGATGATAATGCATCTTGCCATAGAGCAAAAACTGTGAAAACATTCCTTGCAAAAAGACACATAGGGTCAATGTCATGGCCTGCAAATAGTCCGGATCTTAATCCAATCGAAAATCTTTGGTGGAAGTTGAAGAAAATGGTCCATGACAAGGCTCCAACCTGCAAAGCTGATCTGGCAACAGCAATCAGAGAAAGTTGGAGCCAGATTGATGAAGAGTACTGTTTGTCACTCATTAAGTCCATGCCTCAGAGACTGCAAGCTGTTATAAAAGCCAGAGGTGGTGCAACAAAATACTAGTGATGTGTTGGAGCGTTCTTTTGTTTTTCATGATTCCATCATTTTTTCCTCAGAATTGAGTGAGTCCATATTTTTTTTCCCTCTGCTTGGTCTAAAAAAGTAACCGTTACTGGCTGCCACAATTTTTTTTTCCTGATTTCTTATAGTGTTTCTTAAAGCCAGAAAGTTGCCATTTGAAATGACTTTAGTTTTGTGTCATGTCTGTGATCTGCTTTTTTCTACAAAATTAAACAACTGACTGAACGTCCTCCGAGGCTGGTGATTCCATAATTTTTGCCAGGGGTTGTATATATTAGTCTGGAACAAAGAGGACAAACAGTGTTGTAAAGAACAATAATCAAAACGTTAAAGAGCAAACTTCACTTTCCGACATGATCAGGAAGCGATTGTAGCTCACAGCAGCTCCCATTGGAAATAACGGAGAGACAGACTGTGATTCTCGCATGTTTACATAAAACAAACGCAGTAACGACGTCTATAAACCCAGAGAATATATTCATGAGAGTTTTAGGCACAATATAAAAATAGTTTTATGTTGCAATGTTAATGGTGTTGTCTGTGTGCAGCGGTTAAAGTGCAGCATGATCAGAGTGTCTCAATGCAGTTCTCAATGTTACCGAGATCTCGCAGCGCGGCGACCTCTTCGAGATTTTGCGGGATTTGAAACGTCAATAGGGTGAATAGCCAACATGTGTCAAGACAATATTGAGTGCACGTTTTACAATATAATAAAACATGTGCACAATATAATGAAACGTGCGCACAACATCATAAAACGTGTGCACAATATAATAAAATGAGCGCACATACATCTCTACATGCAAAACATTTTGCGATGACACTTTCAGGGCTCTGTAAAAACGCGTGTCTTTACAAATAAAATAATGGAATATTTTACAAAAACACATTTATCTGTAAACACCAACACATGTCACATTAACGTGTTGGTTTACGTAATGAATGACTGAACCAATCAGTGTTTAGCAGAGGCACCTTTTACCCAGAATCCTTTGTGATCTGTCTGTGTTTTTTACAAAACTACAGAATTAGTGCATTATTCAACATTAAAAGATATATCTTAACTTTGTACAAATGACAGAATTGACATTAATGGAGTTATTCTATCAGTATTAATGTTATTTATAAATCAAAACCATAACTCAGCATTGCTTTATTTTCCAAGACCTCTGCCTGACCGGAGCTTGTGATTGGGCAGAGAGCTGAGCTTTGCGGCTGCTCTCAGCTTGCTTCTGTGCTGGAAGCCATGTAGTAAACAGGAGCTTCCAGCAGGGGGCAGGATGTTCAAAGACAGAAGTGTGTGCTCAGTGTTGGTCTGTTGTCGCTTTTGATGCTACCAGAAGCGATCGTGGTGTTAAAACTCAAATTCAGTTTGTTAGTAGTTGCAAATGTACCAGAGACAATACTGGAATGTATCAGTTATCTGTAACTTCCGATACATTTTTGGTTGGTTTATCGTTTTATCTTTATCAAAGATAACTTTTCAGTTATCTGATTATCTGTTATCGAAGTTAATTTTTTTGGTTATCTGTGCCCACCACTGCTTGCACCTATGTAAATGCTCTGACAGTCACGCTTTGCTTCCTGTTGGTTCTTTGTGTTGACGCAGAGCTTCCATTTTATGATGCGGGTAGGTTTGCAGGAGACCAAAGGACCAAGTCTTCAAAGTTGTGGTCCTTTCAGTTTCACTGATTGAGCTAAGATGATGTCTGGACATCTTTGGTACCAGTGTAGTGTCTGATGTTGTGAAGGACACACAGATGAGGTGGATGTGCCATGTGGAGATTTTCCTGAGCGTGGTCCAGCCCTCGGGTGCCTCCTTGTTGAGGACACCACCCAGCTATGGGAAGTAGATCATGTAAGGATGGGTTATAGCTCTGTCCTTGTGGTTCCCAATCAGAACCCATGGTAATTCCAGAAGCTAGGAAAATTGCATATAAGCAACATCATGGTCTGTGATGACTGGAGCAGGTAATAGCATTCTGAGAAGAACACTGGATACTGATTTCTGTCTTTCTCTCTTTTTATCTGCAGCCAGTCTTCCCACCTCCGTCGTCTCCTCCGCCTCAGTGTCCGGGCACATGATGTACCCTAGTGGTCACACAGTGATGTATGCCACACCAACATCATCGCTTGGTGATGGCAGCATTGCTGTGCTCAACACCTTCCCTCCAACAGGCCATGCCCCACCCCATGACTCAGGTAAAACCCTGATACAGAGGTCAAGACCTGTGTTTGTCAGTTGATGCATACCTGTGTGAGCTTCCTGGCATATTTTTTTCCAAGTTCTGACGATGTTTCTTGAATTATCTGAGGTACATGTCAGTTAAAGCTAGAAAGGCACTTGGACTTCCTGGAGTTGGACACCAGCATAAATGTTGAAGTTGTACTTTTCTCTTGAGTGGCATTCATCTTGCAGGGTCTTCAGACTTTGAGATCCAGAGGTTCCAGAGACAAACCTAAGGAGTCATGAGGTCAAAGATGTTTGGTGATGCTGATGTCTTAATGTATTCTGTGAGACCTGAACTTTAATCGTGACCAAAGACAATGTCTTTGGTGCCAGTTCTCTGTGGCAGATACTTGGTTCCTGCTGGAATGACTTTGTGTCCAATGAAGGATTACTTAGTGAGACTCAGATGAGAAGGATCACTAACACTGTGAGGGAACATCAGCTACCACATTTAGTCCATTTGGCTTATTTCTCCATGCATGACCTGGCACGCAGGAGCTTCAGTGTTGAAGAACATGCCCACATTTCACCTGAGTGCAGTAAATGGATGGTTACTTTGGACAGGTGGCAATAGACTGGTTGTCTACCTGAGTGGACCTCAGATGGTTCTTTGACATGGTGGGTATGGCTATGTGTGACACTAGTGCATGCTCCCAGAACTGGCCTCATTAGCTCATAAATCATTGAAGCTGGTTGGAAAAAGTAGCGTACACACTGGGAGTAACGTTTGTGCACGGATTCTCATCTCAGTCTGGTGTAGTGATTTTAAATATTTAATAATTTTTAATCTTTGAGATTAAAATTGAAATGGGCCTCACCAGCGGGGCACCGGATATGTAATGATTTTAAAGATTTAACAATGATGGTAATAATGGGCTGATGAGATCTGTCCAGAAATGCTGAAGGCTTTGGGTGTGGAGGGATTGCCTTGGATGAGACGTTTCTTCAACATTTCGTTGAAGTCTGGGACAGTGCCTAAGGAGTGATAAACTGGGGTGGTGGTCCCCATATTTAAAAAGGGACCAGAGAGTGTGTGCCAATTACAGGAGCATCACACTACTCAGCCTCCCTGGTAAAGTCTACTCCAGGCTGCTGGAAAGGAGGGTTCGGCTGATAGTCGAACCTCTGATTGAAGAGGAACAATGCGGGTCCCGTCCTGGTCGTGGAACAACCAACCAGCTCTTTACTCTTGCAAGGATCCTGGAGGGTGGCTGGGAGTATACCCACCCAGTCTGCATGTGTTGTGTGGACTTGGAGAAGGCATATGATCAGGTACCCCGGGAGATACTGTGGGAGGTGCTGTGGGAGTATGGAGTGAGGGGTCCCTTCTCAGGGCCATACAATCTCTGTACTCGCAAAGCAAGGGCTGTGTTCGGCAGTAAGTTGGACTCATTTCTGGTGGGGGTTGGCCTCCGCCAGGGCTGCGCCTTGTCACCAATTCTGTTTGTGATATTCGTGAACAGGATATCGAGGCGTAGTTGGGGGAGCAGGGTTTCCAGTTTGGTGGGCTCAGGGTCTCATCGCTGCTTTTTGCAGATGATGTGGTCGTGTTGGCTTCATCGGTCAGTGACCTCCAACACTCACTGGATCGGTTCACAGAGTGTGAAGCCATGGTTCTTAGCAGGAAACCAATGGATTGCCTACTCCAGATAGGGAATGAGGTCTTGCCCCAAGTGAAGGAGTTCAAGTACCTCGGGGTCTTGTTCACGAGTGAGGGGACGATGGAGCGTGAGATTGGCCGGAGAATCGGTGCAGAAGGAGCGGGGTTGCATTCGCCCTACAGTACTGTTGTGATGAAAAAGGGAGCTGAGCCAAAAGGCGAAGCTCTCGATCTACTGGTCAATCTTCGTTCCTGCTCTCACCTATGGTCATGAGGGTTGAGTCATGACTGAAAGAACTAGATTGTGGGTACAAGCGGCTGAAATGGGCTTCCTCAAGAGGGTGGCTGGTGTCTCCCTTAGAGATAGGGTGAGAGGTTCGGTCATCTGTGGGGAGCTCGGAGTAGAGCCGCTGCTCCTTCGCGTTGAAAGGAGCCAGCTGAACTGGTTTGGGGCATCTGGTAAGGATACCTCCTGGGCACCTCCCTAGGGAGGTGTTCCAGGCACATCCATCTGGGAGGACACCGCGGGGAAGACCCAGGACTAGGTGGAGAGATTGTATCTCCACACTGGCCTGGGAATGCCTCAGGATCCCCTAGTCAGAGGTGGTCAGTGTGGCACGGGAAAGGGAAGTCTGAGGTCCCCTGCTGGAGTTGTTGCCCCCGCGACCCGAACCCGGAAAAGCAGTTGAAAATGAGTGAGTGATAATGATTTGGCTATACATTGCGGCACCATGAAAATGTCATGATTTTAAATAAATGTAATGAATTTGAACATCCAAATTTATTCATCTTTAATATTGAACTGGCCTCCTTGTGGGGACCAGGATGAGTTGTGAATAATTTGTATTATCATTAATATTAGACCATATGTTATTAAATATGATATTAGCTCGAATTTATTGGGGCACCACCAGTTTTACACACAGGAACATTAATTTAAACATTAACTAGTCTCTTATCTGAAATCATCTAAAAAAAATGAGGTGGGCTTCATAGATAATTGGCAAAGCTTCTGGGGAAAACCTGGTCTTGTTAGGACAGACAGCATCCATCCCACTTTGGATGGAGCAGCTCTCATTTCTAGAAATCTGGCCAATTTTCTTAAATCCTCCAAACCGTGACTATCCAGGGTTGGGACCATTAAGCAGAGTTATAGTCTTACACACCTCTCTGCAGCTTCTCTCCCTCTGCCATCCCCTCATTACCCCATCCCCGTAGAGACAGTGCCTGCTCCCAGACCACCAATAACCAGCAAAAATCTATTTAAGCATAAAAATTCAAAAAGAAAAAATAATATAGCACCTTCAACTTCACCACAGACTAAAACAGTTAAATGTGGTCTATTAAACATTAGGTCTCTCTCTTCTAAGTCCCTGTTAGTAAATGATATAATAATTGATCAACATATTGATTTATTCTGCCTTACAGAAACCTGGTTACAGCAGGATGAATATGTTAGTTTAAATGAGTCAACACCCCCGAGTCACACTAACTGCCAGAATGCTCGTAGCACGGGCCGAGGCGGAGGATTAGCAGCAATCTTCCATTCCAGCTTATTAATTAATCAAAACCCAGACAGAGCTTTAATTCATTTGAAAGCTTGACTCTTAGTCTTGTCCATCCAAATTGGAAGTCCCAAAAACCAGTTTTATTTGTTATTATCTATCGTCCACCTGGTCGTTACTGTGAGTTTCTCTGTGAATTTTCGGACCTTTTGTCTGACTTAGTGCTTAGCTCAGATAAGATAATTATAGTGGGTGATTTTAACATCCACACAGATGCTGAGAATGACAGCCTCAACACTGCATTTAATCTATTATTAGACTCAATTGGCTTTGCTCAAAATGTAAATGAGTCCACCCACCACTTTAATCATATCTTAGATCTTGTTCTGACTTATGGTATGGAAATTGAAGACTTAACAGTATTCCCTGAAAACTCCCTTCTGTCTGATCATTTCTTAATAACATTTACATTTACTCTAATGGACTACCCAGCAGTGGGGAATAAGTTTCATTACACTAGAAGTCTTTCAGAAAGCACTGTAACTAGGTTTAAGGATATGATTCCTTCTTTATGTTCTCTAATGCCATATACCAACACAGTGCAGAGTAGCTACCTAAACTCTGTGAGTGAGATAGAGTATCTCATCAATAGTTTTACATCCTCATTGAAGACAACTTTGGATGCTGTAGCTCCTCTGAAAAAGTGAGCTTTAAATCAGAAGTGCCTGACTCCGTGGTATAACTCACAAACTCGCAGCTTAAAGCAGATAACCCGTAAGTTGGAGAGGAAATGGCGTCTCACTAATTTAGATCATCTTCACTTAGCCTGGAAAAAGTGTCTGTTGCTCTATAAAAAAGCCCTCCATAAAGCTAGGACATCTTACTACTCATCACTAATTGAAGAAAATAAGAACAACCCCAGGTTTCTTTTCAGCACTGTAGCCAGGCTGACAAAGAGTCAGAGCTCTATTGAGCCGAGTATTCCTTTAACTTTAACTAGTAATGACTTCATGACTTTCTTTGCTAATAAAATTTTAACTATTATAGAAAAAATTACTCTTAACCATCCCAAAGATGTATCGTTATCTTTGGCTGCTTTCAGTGATGCCGGTATTTGGTTAGACTCTTTCTCTCCGATTGTTCTGTCTGAGTTATTTTCATTAGTTACTTCATCCAAACCATCAACATGTCTATTAGACCCCATTCCTACCAGGCTGCTCAAGGAAGCCCTACCATTATTTAATGCTTTGATCTTAAATATGATCAATCTATCTTTATTAGTTGGCTATGTACCACAGGCTTTTAAGGTGGCAGTAATTAAACCATTACTTAAAAAGCCATCACTTGACCCAGCTATCTTAGCTAATTATAGGCCAATCTCCAACCTTCCTTTTCTCTCAAAAATTCTTGAAAGGGTAGTTGTAAAACAGCTAACTGATCATCTGCAGAGGAATGGTCTATTTGAAGAGTTTCAGTCAGGTTTTAGAATTCATCATAGTACAGAAACAGCATTAGTGAAGGTTACAAATGATCTTCTTATGGCCTCAGACAGTGGACTCATCTCTGTGCTTGTTCTGTTAGACCTCAGTGCTGCTTTTGATACTGTTGACCATAAAATTTTATTAGAGATTAGAGCATGCCATAGGTATTAAAGGCACTGCGCTGCGGTGGTTTGCATCATATTTATCTAATAGATTACAATTTGTTCATGTAAATGGGGAATCTTCTTCACAGACTAAGGTTAATTATGGAGTTCCACAAGGTTCTGTGCTAGGACCAATTTTATTCACTTTATACATGCTTCCCTTAGGCAGTATTATTAGACACATTGCTTAAATTTTCATTGTTGCGCAGATGATACCCAGCTTTATCTATCCATGAAGCCAGAGGACACACACCGATTAGCTAAACTGCAGGATTGTCTTACAGACATAAAGACATGGATGACCTCTAATTTCCTGCTTTTAAACTCAGATAAAACTGAAGTTATTGTACTTGGCCCCACAAATCTTAGAAACATGGTGTCTAACCAGATCCTTACTGTGGATGGCATTACCCTGACCTCTAGTAATACTGTGAGAAATCTTGGAGTCATTTTTGATCAGGATATGTCATTCAATGCGCATATTAAACAAATATGTAGGACTGCTTTTTTCATTTACACATTCTCTAAAATTCTCTAAAATTAGAAAGGTCTTGTCTCAGAGTGATGCTGAAAAACTAATTCATGCATTTATTTCCTCTAGGCTGGACTATTGTAATTCATTATTATCAGGTTGTCCTAAAAGTTCCCTGAAAAGCCTTCAGTTAATTCAAAATGCTGCAGCTAGAGTACTAACGGGGACTAGAAGGAGAGAGCATATCTCACCCATATTGGCCTCTCTTCATTGGCTTCCTGTTAATTCTAGAATAGAATTTAAAATTCTTCTTCTTACTTATAAGGTTTTGAATAATCAGGTCCCATGTTATCTTAGGGACCTCATAGTACCATATCACCCCAATAGAGCGCTTCGCTCTCAGACTGCAGGCTTACTTGTAGTTTCTAGGGTTTGTAAGAGTAGAATGGGAGGCAGAGCTTTCAGGCTCCTCTCCTGTGGAACCAGCTCCCAATTCAGATCAGGGAGACAGACACCCTCTCTACTTTTAAGATTAGGCTTAAAACTTTCCTTTTTGCTAAAGCTTATAGTTAGTTCTGGATCAGGTGACCCTGAACCATCCCTTAGTTATGCTACTATAGACTTAGACTGCTGGGGGGTTCCCATGATGCACTGAGTGTTTCTTTCTCTTTTTGCTCTGTATGCACCACTCTGCATTTAATCATTAGTGATTGATCTCTGCTCCCCTCCACAGCATGTCTTTTTCCTGGTTCTCTCCCTCAGCCCCAACCAGTCCTAGCAGAAGACTGCCCCTCCCTGAGCCTGGTTCTGCTGGAGGTTTCTTCCTGTTAAAAGGGAGTTTTTCCTTCCCACTGTCGCCAAGTGCTTGCTCACAGGGGGTCGTTTTGACCGTTGGGGTTTTTACGTAATTATTGTATGGCCTTGCCTTACAATATAAAGCGCCTTGGGGCAACTGTTTGTTGTGATTTGGCGCTATATAAATAAAATTGATTGATTTATCTAAGGATCGTGATTTCTCAGATACATTTGACCAAAACTCTGTTTCACTGAACACAATACAACCACTGATGTAATATTTACACTTTTATTTACAAATATACAAGGGATAAACAGATGGTAAAAATGGTAAATGGACTGCATTTATATAGTGCTTTTCCATCTGCATCAGATGATCAAAGTGCTTTACAATAATGCCTCACATTCACCTTGATGTCAGGGTGCTGCCATACAAGGTGCTCACTACACACCGGGAGCAACTAGGGCCTTAAGGACCTTGCCCAAGGGCCTCAGTGATTTGACGGTCAGGCTGGGATTTGAACCAAAGATCCTCTGGTCTCAAGCCCAACGCTTTAACCACTAGACCATCACCTCCACCATCCCATCCCGCAGGCATCGACATTTTGCTGAGAAGATTAATAATAATTCCTGGGTTTATTACAGAGACATTGTTAATCATGAGATGTTACAAGAAGGAGTAATGAAGAACAAAGTTAAGGATTTAAAGTGAATAAATCTGATTGGAATTCAGTTGAATTTGGGTTTGCCAGTTATTATTGTTATTAAGCAAATTACTAAAAGAATATATTTAAAGAAAACCACTTTGCCTCTCTTTTGACATAGATGGGTCACTTAGCTGGAGTCCGTCAGCGGTTCTGCTGACCGGCCCGGTCCGATTTCGTGATGGGACTTTGTGGCCTAAGCTTCTCTGGGTTTGGGGTTGAGCCGCTTGTTTTCCCGGTGATCCCAGGCCTTGGTTCGGCTCGTTTTGCTGGCAGGACAGGGTGATCATTCTGAGGGTCATCCGTTGGTTCCGGTTGACCCAAGGACGAAGGTTTAGGTGTTTGTTCTCAAAAGAGTGCTCGGTAGGCTTCAAAAACGTGTGGAATACCGAATTAAAGTCTTTGTAAAAAAAATTAAAGAATGTTCACTGCTGGAGAGCGAGAGTTGTAAGTTACAGGAATAAAAGAAAAACTCTTTTTTTTTTTTCTTTCTTTTTTTTTTTTGTCCAATTCGCTCTTAATCTGAAGAACACAGCTAGGAAGTTGTCTATAAAAGGTCAACAATTTTACAAGCTTCAAGGCCTGGCGCATTGCCATCAAAAATTACCAAGTAATGAAATCAAAAGAATGAGGAACAAAGAGCCACATGGTAGCTTTGAGGCTAGGCCGCATGGGGCTTGTTCAGCCACAAAGAAAAATGAAGAAAGGTTGGAACAAAAGAAGAGTTCGCAAGAGGGTTTCCAAGTGAGAAAACAGCTTTGTTCTGGACCTTTTAAAAAGAGCGCTATGTCACTAAGCTCTGCCCCTTTGATGTGTGGTTTCACTTGCCCACAGAGAAAGTCAGAAGAAAACACATCAGACACCCTTTTCTTAGGTTCTTTTTCGAACTGGAGATAAGATTATTTTACAATATGAAGTGGTTGTGTCCTTTCCACTTTTGACCTCCTGAGGGAGCTGTGGTTCTGCCCTAAATGTTGGACATTAATCCGTGGCCATTTGCAGGAAGTCACTTTGTTTTTATGGCTTTTATCTTACTAGATAACGATTTGTTTCACAGTGTAATCTTCACGTGCCTTAACTAAAGCACTCCCTCTGCTGAATCACCTCTAAATTATGTACACATTATTCACTTTGTGTGTTTTTAGGAATCCGTTAGCCTAGCGCCGCTACTAGCTCTTAGCCAGTTTAGCATGGCGGCTTCTCCTGTCTCTCCCGCACTTTTCTGCTCTGGGTGTGAAATGTTTAGTTATTCCTTGGCCTCCTTTAGCAGTAATGGTACTTGTAATAAGTGTAGCTTATTCGTAGCTTTGGAGGCCAGGCTGGGCGAATTGGAGATTCGGCTCCGCACCTTGGAAAATCCTACAGCTAGCCAAGCCCCTGTAGTTGGTGCGGACCAAGGTAGCTTAGCCGCCGTTAGCTGTCCCCCAGCAGATCCCGAGCAGCCGGGAAAGCAGGCCGGCTGGGTGACTGTGAGGAGGAAGCGTAGTCCTAAACAGAAGCCCCCTGTACACCACCAACCCGTTCACATCTCTAACCATTTTTCCCCACTCGGCGACACACCCGCCGAGGAACAAACTCTGGTTATTGGCGACTCTGTTTTGAGAAATGTGACGTTGGCGACACCAGCAACCATAGTCAGTTGTCTTCCGGGGGCCAGAGCAGGCGACATTGAAGGAAATTTGAAACTGCTGGCTAAAGCTAAGCGTAAATTCGGTAAGATTGTAATTCACGTCGGCAGTAAAGACACCTGGTTACGCCAATCGGAGGTCACTAAAATTAACATTGAATCGGTGTGTAACTTTGCAAAAACAATGTTGGACTCTGTAGTTTTCTCTGGGCCCCTCCCCAATCGGACCCAGAGTGACATGTTTAGCTGCATGTTCTCCTTGAATTGCTGGCTGTCTGAGTGTTGTCCAAAAAAAATGAGGTGGGCTTCATAGATAATTGGCAAAGCTTGTGGGGAAAACCTGGTCTTGTTAGGAGAGAAGGCATCCATCCTACTTTGGATGGAGCAGCTCTCATTTCTAGAAATCTGGCCAATTTTATTAAACCCTCCAAACCGTGAAGGAGAGACGGCATCCATCCCACTTTGGATGGAGCAGCTCTCATTTCTAGAAATCTGGCCAATTTTATTAAACCCTCCAAACCGTGACTATCCAGGTTTAGGGTAGGGTTAGGGTTAGGGTTAGGGTTGGGACCAGGAAGCAGAGTTGTAGTCTTACACACCTCTCTGCAGCTTCTCTCCCCCTGCCATCCCCTCATTACCCCATCCCCGTAGAGACAGTGCCTGCTCCCAGGCCACCAACAACCAGTAAAAATCTATTTAAGCATAAAAATTCAAAAAGAAAAAATAATATAGCATCTTCAACTGCACCACAGACTAAAACAGTAAATGTGGTCTATTAAACATTAGGTCTCTCTCTTCTAAGTCCCTGTTAGTAAATGATATAATAATTGATCAACATATTGATTTATTCTGCCTTACAGAAACCTGGTTACAGCAGGATGAATATGTTAGTTTAAATGAGTCAACACCCCCGAGTCACACTAACTGTCAGAATGCTCGTAGCACGGGCCGAGGGGAAGGATTAGCAGCAATCTTCCACTCCAGCTTATTAATTAATCAAAAACCCAGACAGAGCTTTAATTCATTTGAAAGCTTGACTCTTAGTCTTGTCCATCCAAATTGGAAGTCCCAAAAACCAGTTTTATTTGTTGTTATCTATCGTCCACCTGGTCATTACTGTGAGTTTCTCTGTGAATTTTCAGACCTTTTTTCTGACTTAGTGCTTAGCTCAGATAAGATAATTATAGTGGGCGATTTTAACATCCACATAGATGCTGAGAATGACAGCATCAACACTGCATTTAATCTATTATTAGACTCAATTGGCTTTGCTCAAAATGTAAATGAGTCCACCCATCACTTTAATCATACTTTAGATCTTGTTTTGACTTATGGTATGGAAATTGAAGACTTAACAGTATTCCCTGAAAACCCCCTTCTGTCTGATCATTTCTTAATAACATTTACATTTACTCTGATGGACTACCCAGCAGTGGGGAATAACTTCATTACAGTAGAAGTCTTTCGGAAAGCGCTGTAACTAGGTTTATGGATGTGATTCCTTCTTTGTTATGTTCTCCAATGCCATATACCAACACAGTGCAGAGTAGCTACCTAAACTCTGTGAGTGAGATAGATTATCTCGTCAATAGTTTTACATCCTCATTGAGCACAACTTTGGATGCTGTAGCTCCTCTGAAAAAGATAGCCTTAAATCAGAAGTGCCTGACTCCGTGGTATAACTCACAAACTCGCAGCTTAAAGCAGATAACCCGTAAGTTGGAGAGGAAATGGCGTCTCACTAATTGAGAAGATCTTCACTTATCCTGGAAAAAGAATCTGTTGCTCTATAAAAAAAGCCCTCTGTAAAGCTAGGACATCTTACTACTCATCACTAATTGAAGAAAATAAGAACAACCCCAGGTTTCTTTTCAGCACTGTAGCCAGGCTGACAAAGAGTCAGAGCTCTATTGAGCCGAGTATTCCTTTAACTTTAACTAGTAATGACTTCATGACTTTCTTTGCTAATAAAATTTTAACTATTAGAGAAAAAATTACTCATAACCATCCCAAAGACATATCGTTATCTTTGGCTGCTTTCAGTAATGCTGGTATTTGGTTAGACTCTTTCTCTCCGATTGTTCTGTCTGAGTTATTTTCATTAGTCACTTCCTCCAAACCATCAACATGTCTATTAGACCCCATTCCTACCAGGCTGCTCAAGGAAGCCCTACCATTAATTAATGCTTCGATCTTAAATATGATCAATCTGTCTTTATTAGTTGGCTGTGTACCACAGGCTTTTAAGGTGGCAGTAATTAAACCATTACTTAAAAAGCCATCACTTGACCCAGCTATCTTAGCTAATCTCCAACCTTCCTTTTCTCTCAAAAATTCTTGAAAGGGTAGTTGTAAAACAGCTAACTGATCATCTGCAGAGGAATGGTCTATTTGAAGAGTTTCAGTCAGGTTTTAGAATTCATCATAGTACAGAAACAGCATTAGTGAAGGTTACAAATTATCTTCTTATGGCCTCAGACAGTGGACTCATCTCTGTGCTTGTCCTGTTAGACCTCAGTGCTGCTTTTGATACTGTTGACCATAAAATTTTATTACAGAGATTAGAGCATGCCATAGGTATTAAAGGCACTGCGCTGCGGTGGTTTGAATCATATTTATCTAATAGATTACAATTTGTTCATGTAAATGGGGAGTCTTCTTCACAGACTAAAGTTAATTATGGAGTTCCACAAGGTTCTGTGCTAGGACCAATTTTATTCACTTTATACATGCTTCCCTTAGGCAGTATTATTAGAAAGCATTGCTTAAATTTTCATTGTTACACAGATGATACCCAGCTGTATCTGTCCATGAAGCCAGAGGGGACACACCAATTAGTTAAACTGCAGGAATGTCTTTCAGACATAAAGACATGGATGACCTCTAATTTCCTGCTTTTAAATTCAGATAAAACTGAAGTTATTGTACTTGGCCCCACAAATCTTAGAAACATGGTGTCTAACCAGATCCTTACTCTGGATGGCATTACCCTGACCTCTAGTAATGGGGGGTTCCCATGATGCACTGAGTGTTTCTTTCTCTTTTTGCTCTGTATGCACCACTCTGCATTTAATCATTAGTGATTGATCTCTGCTCTCTTCCACAGCATGTCTTTTTCCTGATTCTCTCCCCTCAGCCCCAACCAGTCCCAGCAGAAGACTGCCTCTCCCTGAGCCTGGTTCTGCTGGAGGTTTTTCCTGTTAAAAGGGAGTTTTTCCTTCCCACTGTCGCCAAGTGCTTGCTCATAGGGGGTCGTTTTGACCGTTGGGGTTTTTCTGTAATTATTGTATGGCTTTTACCTTGCAATATAAAGCGCCGTGGGGCAACTGTTGTTGTGATTTGGCGCTATATAAATAAAATTGATTTGACTTGACCATTGGTCGAATTCTCCTCTCTGGTACTCTGGAATAGACCTTACTGGGGAGGCTGAGGAGTGTGATCCCCCTATAGTTGGAACACACCCTCCGGTCCCCCTTCTTAAACAGAGGGATCACCACCCCGGTCTGCCAATCCAGAGGCACTGTCCCCGATTGCCACGCGATGTTGCAGAGGCATGTCAGCCAAGACAGTCCCACAACATCCAGAGACTTAAGGTACCCAGGACGGATTTCATCCACCCCAGGAGCCTTGCCACCGAGGAGCTTTCTAACCACCTCGGTGACTTCTGCCTGGGTAATGGATGAGTCCGCCTCTGAGTCCCCAGTCTCTGCTTCCTCTTCGGAAGACGTGACGATGGGATTGAGGAGATCCTTGGAGTATTCCTTCCACCGCCCGACAACATCCCCAGTCAGGGTCAACAGCTCCCCACCCGCACCATAAACAGTGCTGGTGGAGAGCTGCTTCTGCCCCCTGAGGCGTCGGGCGGTTTGCCAGAATCTCTTCGAGGCCGACCAATAGTCCTCCGTGGCCTCCCCGAACTCCTCCCAGACCCGAGTTTTTGCCTCTGTGACCTCACGGGCTGCGGCACACTTGGCCTGCCGGTACCTGTCAGCTGCCTCCGGGGTCCCACCTACCAACAAAGATAAGTAGTACTCCTTCTTCAGCTTGACGGCATCCCTTACTTCCACCACCGGGTTCGGGGATTGCCGCCGCGACAGGCACCAGAGACCTTGTGACCACAGCTACGAGCGGCCGCATCAACAATGGAGGTGGAGAACATGGTCCACTCGGACTCCATGTCTCCAACCTCCCACGGGATCTGGGAGAAGCTCTCCCGGAGGTGGGAGTTGAAGACCTCGCTGACAGAGGGTTCCGCCAGTTGTTCCCAGCAGACCCTCACAATACGTTTGGGCCTGCCAGGTCTGACGGCTTCCTCCCCTCCCAGCGGATCCAACTCACCACCAGGTGGTGATCGGTCGACAGCTCTGACCTTCTCTTCACCCGAGTGTCCAAGACACGTGGCCGAAGGTCAGATGACACGACTACAAAGTCGATCATCGACCTCCGGCTCAGGGTGTCCTGGTGCCACGTGCACTTATGGACACCCTTGTGCTCGAACATGGTGTTTGTGATGGACAATCTGTGACTAGCACAGAAGTCCAACAACTGAACACTCGGGTTCAGATCGGGGAGGCCGTGCTTCCCGATCACCCCCCTCCAGGTCTCACTGTTGCCGCCCACGTGGGCGTTGAAATCCCCCAGGAGAACAATGGAGTCCCCAGTCGGAGCGCTATCTAGTACCCCTCCCAGGGACTCCAAGAAGGTAGGGTACTCTGCACTGCCGCTCAGCCCATAGACCGAGACAACGGTGAGAGACCTGTCCCCGATCCGAAGGCGTAGGGACGCGACCCTCTCGTTCACTGGAGTGAACCCCAACACATGGCAACTGAGCTAGGGAGCAATAAGCAGTGCAACCCCAGCTCTCCGCCTCTCCCCGTGGGCAACGCCAGAAAAATGAAGCGTCCAGCCCCTCTCCAGGAGTTGGGTACCAGAGCCCAAGCTGTGCATGGAGGTGAGCCCGACTATCTCTAGTCGGTATCTCTCAACCTCCCGCACAAGCTCAGGCTCCTTCCCTCCCAGCGAGGTGACATTCCAAGTCCCACCAGCCAGGGGCTGTGAGCATGGACCGGGCCGCCGGGCCACCCGCCCTCGACCGCCACCCAATCCTCTCTGCACCCGGCCCCCATGGCCCCCTCTGCAGGTGGTGAACCCACAGGAGGGTGGGCCCACGTCGCTCTTTCGGGCTGAGCCCGGCCGGGCCCCATGGGCTAAGGCCCGACCACCAGGTGCTCGCTCGCGAGCCCCAACCCCAGGCCTGGCTCCAGGGTGGGGCCCCAGCTCCGCCATACCGGGCGACGTCTCGGCCCTTGATTTTTTACTGGTCATGGAGGTTCTGAACTTCCCTTAGTCTGACCCGTGACCTAGGACCTGTTTGCCTTGGGAGACCCTACAAGGGGCACAAAGCCCCCGACAACATAGCTCCTAGGATCATCCAGGTACGCAAACTCCCCCACCACGATAAGGTGGCAGCTAGAGGGGGAGATTAATGAACCCATAAAGTGTAAATATGTCAGATTATAGCCATGAGCTAATTTCCATCTGTAGTCCCTGATTGCTGCTGTGTTGAACACACACAGCACCACTGAAGCAAAAAAAAAAAAACCCATAAGCACAGAAAACAGTCACAGAAAAACAGTAAACAGACGACAGCCGAGACTTGAATGTGTCCAGTGTTCAGACAGACAGTCCGGAGGCCCCCCTTGGCGCCATCAACAGGCCTTATCTGTCCATCCTGGGGGGGATCCCAGTCCTGAATCAGTCCACCAGAGTCCCAGGTCCCACATTCAACATTACAGGACTGGGAGGGAAACACAAGAGAGGCGGGGTACGACAAGGAGCGAGGCATCAGGAGTGTTCTTCGGGAGGAGGATTTTATCCCAGCGGCATTTTAAGGGCAGCTGGTGTTTGGAAACCAAATAGATATCCAGATTAACAGACTCCTGAAAGATTCCACTGTCTGAAACTTCAGAGTGGCTCCCAAATACATCTGAATAGAGGAGATGTGGTCATTACTGACGATCAAAGCGGTTTTCCAGTGCAGCCATTCTTTCCGAGATGGATTCCAACGTGCGGTTAACACCCGCCGACTGAGCTGACACTGCCCTTCTAATCGAATCGATCATGTGGGGCAGCCTGGACGGGCCAATTAATGCCGCCTCCACCTTCTTAATTTTCCGGTAAACCAGTGCTATGGCTGCTCCACACATCAGAAACCCGGTCACCACAGCTCCAAATAAGTAAACATCTTCCACGTCCCCCACAGACAACGTGTACAGGCACATGACTTGCCACCTCCAGCTGTCCATCACATAACCCGCCACGTGTCCCGGCAGGACAGGTCGGGTCCTCCGCTCCCGAGTGTCTTGTAGAAAAAATAGTGTCAATTGCGTTCAGAGACCACTTAATCAGATCCATTTTTGCCGTTTCAAGAGTAGCAGGGCAGGCAGCCTCACAGACAAACACGCTACAGTAGCAGGAAAGTTGGGGAGGGAGGAGGAAAGAAAAATGCGACCGTCCCAACCGAGAGCAAGAAGGCAAAAAAAGGTTATCTTACATCTTGCGTGAAGGCTATCTTACACAAACTCAGTCAAAGAAAGGGCACACAGTAAAAAAAAGAAACTACATTTACAATTCAATTGGAATAAGTTAATTAAAATTACAAGTCTAATTTCATACACTTATATATTTTAAATACCACAGTGTCAGTTGAACCTGGTAAAACACACCTCAAATTATTGCAGAGAATAAACACACTGAAACACTGAATTTCTTTCCTGAATCAAGGAGAGCCAGCGGACATGACCCTCGTCACTGTCTGTCAGACAGCTCTGAAGGGCCCGCCCACTTACTTCCTGATTTTATTGAAGCAAGTTGCACACAGACATTACCAAAACAATATACAAAGCACAGCTGCGTCTCTCAGGCAATTCATATTTGTATCACTCTTCGCCTTCAAGCGCCTCACGGACAGTTCCCAGACAGACAGTAATTGTCACAGAAATGAAACATAACAGCGCCAATCTTGGGCTAGTGTACAGGCTGCGTTGTTCCTTGCTCAAGGCCGTTCTGCTAATTAAAATGTACATCTGTGCTCAGCAAAAACAAGGCTTGCGCTCTAACACTTTTCATGTAAGGAAAAGGTCATTTTACAGTGTGAACAGTTCAGTGATTAACTAGGAAAGTAATATTAAGTGAAATCACACATACGAGGTCTGAGAAAAGTATCGTACCTTTTTATTTTTTTTCAAAAACTATATGGATTAGATTCATATGTTTTTACGTCAGCCAAGCTTGAACCTTCATGCGCATGCGTGAGTTTTTCCATGCCTGTCGATTGCGTCATTCGCCTGTGAGCATGCCTTGTGGGAGGAGTGGTCCAGCCCCCTCGTCGGATTTTCATTGGCAGGAAATGGCGGAATGATTTGGGCTTTTTTTCCATCAGAATTTTTTCAGAAACTGTTAGCAACAAGCAGCTGGAAACCATTTGAAAAATTTATCTGGCTTTCTGGCAGCTTTAAGGACACCCCACAATGGCGCATGGCGCGCCGCGCTCCGAGCCGCCATCGAGAGGCAGAAAACACCACATCATTTCTAAACGGATGGTTGTGTGGAGCCGGGACCGTCGTGAGCAATTTCTCTGGTTATCACAAGAGCTGGACATCAGCCATTTTCCAGCAGATTTCACTTTTAACAAGAGATTTTGTCATGGAAAGCCGCGCGGAGGCTTCACGCATCACGACCGATTCGCTGATCGAGCGAGACAAAGGATCACCTCCGTTTCGGAGGGCCAGGGGACAAGTTGGGACATGCCCAGCTCTCCACAATTTCTCTTATACTAACTGGGCTGGTAAGCATTGAAAGCTGAGATAGGCATGTCCCAACTTGTCCCCTGGCACTCCGAAACGGAGGTGTTCCTTTGTCTCGCTCGATCAGCGAATCGGTCGTGACGCGCGAAGCCTCCGCTCGGCTTTCCATGACAAAATCTGTTGTTAAAAGTGAAATCTGCCGGAAAATGGCTGATGTCCAGCTCTTGTGATAACCAGAGAAATTGCACACGACAGTCCCGGCTCCACACAGCAATCTGTTTAGAAATGATGTGGTGGTTTCTGCCTCTCGATGGCGGCTCGGAGCGCGGCGCGCCGTGCGCCATTGTGGGGCATCCTTAAAGCTGTAGTAACAGTCCTTATTCTCTGTGAAGCCCGTAAAATTTTCACCAAAAGCCAGATAAATTTTTCGAATGGTTTCCAGCTGCTTGTCTCTAACAGTTTCTGAAAAAAATGTGATGGGGAAAAAAAGCCCAAATCATTCTACCATTTCCTGACAATGAAAAATCCGACGAGGGGGCTGGACCACTCCTCCCACAAGGCGTGCTCACAGGCGAATGACGCAACCGACAGGCGTGGAAAAACTCACGCATGTGCACGAAGGTTCAAGCTTGGCTGACGTAAAAACATATGAATCAAATCCATATAGTTTTTGAAAAAATAAAAAGGTACGATACTTTTCTCACAGACCTCGTATATATGAAACACAGAATCAGACATTAATCATTGATAAGTATCCTTAAAATTCTTTAACACATAGCTTTAAGAACAATAACTTATAAAGTGCTGTAGTGCTTTGCACATTCCCTACAGTTCTTCTTAGTTTCTACAATTGAGTTCATAATGCTCACATATTTGATTTGATCTGAGCCACTCCTTTAAGTGACTTTTGAAAGCTTTAAAGCTTGGAGCCTCTTTCACTGTAGTTGGCAAAGCGTTACATTGGACACTGCCTTTGTAGGACAGAACATTTTGTGCAAAAGCTGTTTTTCACACAGACACCTCACAGTCCCCTCTACTCACGGCCCTGGTGACTCTCATACCAGTTGTTCTATATTTAATACAGTTTGTAAGAGGTGGAGGAGCCAGCCCATGTAAAGTTTTATATATTAGACAAGCATTTTTAAATTTTATAAAATTTTCAGAACTAAATAATTTATACTTTGTTAAAATTTTACAGTAATGATACGAAAATGGTCTATCTAAAATTTTCAGTGCTCTTTTATGAAGCCTTTCAATCAGTTTTAGAATCGTCACAGCGGTTAGAGACCAGCTGGTTATGCAGTAACCTACATCAGAAAAAAAATCATACAGTGCAAGAACATCATAGCCGCTTGATCTGTCATTGAGCTCCTTATTTGGTTGAAGTTAAACACATTGTATTTGATTATTTTAGTTATCATTTTAGTATGATTTTCAAAGGAGAGTGCCGAGTCCAGCAACACTCCTAAATATTTGAATTCTTTAACTAACTGCAGTTCATCATCTCCAATGTACACATTGGAGCGCTCAATATTGGAAGCCTTTTTTGAAAAATACATACAGTTTTCTGTATGTTTAATTTCAGACATGATCCTTTAAGCCAATTTAAAATCATCATCATCATCTCTTTTATTTGAGCCGAGGATAAGAAATACAGAAAAACAATTTAACAATAAATTAAATTTACTATTAACTCAGGTCGTCATTTCCACTCAAAAAGGATTGGGAAGAAGAAAACTTATTTAATCCCACCCCTTTATTCAAATTTAACATAAAGTACATAGCTGCTTCCCGTCAATTAGATTTAATAAAAAATTAAGAAAATAATACATTTAAATACTTGTAATTTCCCACAATAGATACCAACAGCGGCAAGAAAACAATACCAATATGATAAACAAGCAACGATGCACATACCAACAACGGTAAGAGATCAACAATACCAGTTACGGTAAAGAAAACAAACATATGATGCACATATCAACAATGGTAAGAAAACAACAATACCAATTACGGTAAAGAACCAAACATATGAAGGGAACAAACATATAATGCACAAACCAACAATTGTGATACAGAGCCATGATCCATGAATGTAAACTGGCTTTTATTGTTGAGTCTCAATCATTCTGTACCGATCCCAGACCCTCTGTTTATAATGTGACTTGAATTCATGAATATTTTGGCATTGCTTGAGTTTGACATCCAAACCATTCCATAATTTTGCTCCACATACAGACACAAAAAATTTTCCGGGTGGTTCTAACTTTAAATAATGTGAATTTAGCAAAACCTCTAAGATTGTGAGCACACTCTTTGACTGAAAAGAACTTTTGGATGTTACTTGGCAGTGACTTATTAAATACCTTGAATAGAATCTGTAATGTATAATATTTTACAAGGTCATGAAATTTAAGTAATTTTGATTGCATAAAAAGATTATTGCTATGTTCTAAAAATCCAGCTTTATGTATGATCCTTATTGCTCGTTTTTGTAATATAAATAATGGTTGTATTGAACATTGATAATTGTTACCCTACACTTCAACACAATATGTTAAGTATGGGAGAACTAAGGAACAATATAATGTACGGAGTGTGTTATGATCAAGAAATTGCTTTACCTTATTCATAATAGAGAGGCTTTTTGAAATTTTTGTTTTTATGTGTCTGATGTGGGCTTTCCATGTTAATTTACTGTCTATTATTACTCCTAAAAATTTGCTTTCAGCTAAATTTTTGATTTGGACACCGTCTATGCTTATTTGTAAATTAGATTTAATCTTATAATTACCAAATATCATTGCTTTTGTTTTATTTAAATTTAGTGATAATTTGTTACTGTCCATCCATTTTTTTATTTTACTTAGTTTGTCATTTACAGTATTTATAAGTTCATTATAATTGTCACTACTATAGAATATGTGGTGGCCAAGAGCAGGGGTGGTGGCCAATCAATCAATCAATCAATTTTATTTATATAGCGCCAAATCACAACAAACAGTTGCCCCAAGGCGCTTTATATTGTAAGGCAAGGCCATACAATAATTGCATAAAAACCCCAATGGTCAAAACGACCCCCTGTGAGCAAGCACTTGGCGACAGTGGGAAGGAAAAACTCCATTTTAACAGGAAGAAACCTCCAGCAGAACCAGGCTCAGGGAGGGGCAGTCTTCTGCTGGGACTGGTTGGGGCTGAGGAAGAGAACCAGGAAAAAGACATGCTGTGGAGGGGAGCAGAGATCAATCACTAATGATTAAATGCAGAGTGGTGCATACAGAGCAAAAAGAGAAAGAAACAGTGCATCATTGGAACCCCCCAGCAGTCTAAGTCTATAGCAGCATAACTAAGGGATGGTTCAGGGTCACCTGATCCAGCCCTAACTATAAGCTTTAGCAAAATGGAAAGTTTTAAGCCTAATCTTAAAAGTAGAGAGGGTGTCTGTCTCCCTGATCTGAATTGGGAGCTGGTTCCACAGGAGAGGAGCCTGAAAGCTGAAGGCTCTGCCTCCCATTCTACTCTTACAAACCCTAGGAACTACAAGTAAGCCTGCAGTCTGAGAGCGAAGCGCTCTATTGGGGTGATATGGTACTATGAGGTCCCTAAGATAAGATGGGACCTGATTATTCAAAACCTTATAAGTAAGAAGAAGAATTTTAAATTCTATTCTAGAATTAACAGGAAGCCAATGAAGAGAGGCCAATATGGGTGAGATATGCTCTCTCCTTCTAGTCCCTGTCAGTACTCTAGCTGCAGCATTTTGAATTAACTGAAGGCTTTTCAGGGAACTTTTAGGACAACCTGATAATAATGAATCACAATAGTCCAGCCTAGAGGAAATAAATGCATGAATTAGTTTTTCAGCATCACTCTGAGACAAGACCTTTCTAATTTTAGAGATATTGCGTAAATGCAAAAAAGCAGTCCTACATATTTGTTTAATATGCGCAATGAATGACATATCCTGATCAAAAATGACTCCAAGATTTCTCACAGTATTGCTAGAGGTCAGGGTAATGCCATCCAGAGTAAGGATCTGGTTAGACACCATGTTTCTAAGATTTTTGGGGCCAAGTACAATAACTTCAGTTTTATCTGAGTTTAAAAGCAGGAAATTAGAGGTCATCCATGTCTTTATGTCTTTAAGACAATCCTGCAGTTTAGCTAATTGGTGTGTGTCCTCTGGCTTCATGGATAGATAAAGCTGGGTATCATCTGCGTAACAATGAAAATTTAAGCAATGCCGTCTAATAATACTGCCTAAGGGAAGCATGTATAAAGTGAATAAAATTGGTCCTAGCACAGAGCCTTGTGGAACTCCATAATTAACCTTAGTCTGTGAAGAAGATTCCCTATTTACATGAACAAATTGTAATCTATTAGATAAATATGATTCAAACCACCGCAACGCAGTGCCTTTAATACCTATGGCATGCTCTAATCTCTGTAATAAAATTTTATGGTCAACAGTATCAAAAGCAGCACTGAGGTCTAACAGAACAAGCACAGAGATGAGTCCACTGTCTGAGGCCATAAGAAGATCATTTGTAACCTTCACTAATGCTGTTTCTGTACTATGATGAATTCTAAAACCTGACTGAAACTCTTCAAATTAGTGAGACGCCATTTCGTCTCCAATTTACGGGTTATCTGCTTTAAGCTGCGAGTTTGTGAGTTATACCACGGAGTCAGGCACTTCTGATTTAAAGCTCTCTTTTTCAGAGGAGCTACAGCATCCAAAGTTGTCTTCAATGAGGATGTAAAACTATTGACGAGATACTCTATCGCACTTACAAAGTTTAGGTAGCTACTCTGCACTGTGTTGGTATATGGCATTAGAGAACATAAAGAAGGAATCATATCCTTAAACCTAGTTACAGCGCTTTCTGAAAGACTTCTAGTGTAATGAAACTTATTCCCCACTGCAGGGTAGTCCATCAGGGTAAATGTAAATGTTATTAAGAAATGATCAGACAGAAGGGAGTTTTCAGGGAATACTGTTAAGTCTTCTATTTCCATACCATAAGTCAGAACAAGATCTAAGATATGATTAAAGTGGTGGGTGGACTCATTTACTTTTTGAGCAAAGCCAATAGAGTCTAATAATAGATTAAATGCAGTGTTGAGGCTGTCATTCTCAGCATCTGTGTGGATGTTAAAATCGCCCACTATAATTATCTTATCTGAGCTAAGCACTAAGTCAGACAAAAGGTCTGAAAATTCACAGTGAAACTCACAGTAACAACCAGGTGGACGATAGATAATAACAAATAAAACTGGTTTTTGGGACTTCCAATTTGGATGGACAAGACTAAGAGTCAAGCTTTCAAATGAATTAAAGCTCTGTCTGGGTTTTTGATTAATTAATAAGCTGGAATGGAAGATTGCTGCTAATCCTCCGCCTCGGCCCGTGCTACGAGCATTCTGACAGTTAGTGTGACTCGGGGGTGTTGACTCATTTAAACTAACATATTCATCCTGCTGTAACCAGGTTTCTGTTAGGCAGAATAAATCAATATGTTGATCAGTTATTATATCATTTACTAACAGGGACTTAGAAGAGAGAGACCTAATGTTTAATAGACCACATTTAACTGTTTTAGTCTGTGGTGCAGTTGAAGGTGCTATATTATTTTTTCTTTTTGAATTTTTATGCTTAAATAGATTTTTTTCTGGTTATTGGTGGTCTGGAAGCAGGCACCGTCTCTACGGGGATGGGGTAATGAGGGGATGGCAGGGGGAGAGAAGCTGCAGAGAGGTGTGTAAGACTACAACTCTGCTTCCTGGTCCCAACCCTGGGTAGTCACGGTTTGGAGGATTTAATAAAATTGGCCAGATTTCTAGAAATGAGAGCTGCTCCATCCAAAGTGGGATGGATGCTGTCTCTCCTAGCAAGACCAGGTTTTCCCCAGAAGCTTTGCCAATTATCTATGAAGCCCACCTCATTTTTTGGACACCACTCAGACAGCCAGCAATTCAAGGAGAACATGCGGCTAAACATGTCACTCCCGGTCCGATTGGGGAGGGGCCCAGAGAAAACTACAGAGTCCGACATTGTTTTTGCAAAGTTACACACCGATTCAATGTTAATTTTAGTGACTTCCGATTGGCGTAACCGAGTGTCATTACTGCCGACGTGAATTACAATCTTACCAAATTTACGCTTAGCCTTAGCCAGCAGTTTCAAATTTCCTTCGATGTCGCCTGCTCTGGCCCCCGGAAGACAATTGACTATGGTTGCTGGTGTCGCTAACTTCACATTTTTCAAAACAGAGTCGCCAGTAACCAGAGTTTGATCCTCGGCGGGTGTGTCGTCGAGTGGGGAAAACCGGTTAGAAATGTGAACGGGTTGGCGGTGTACAGGGGGCTTCTGTTTAGAACTACGCTTCCTCCTCACAGTCACCCAGTCGGCCTGCTTTCCCGGCTGCTCGGGATCTGCCAGAGGGAAACTAACGGCGGCTAAGCTACCTTGGGCCGCACCGACTACAGGGGCTTGGCTAGCTGTAGAATTTTCCACAGTGTGGAGCAGAGTCTCCAATTCGCCCAGCCTGGCCTCCAAAGCTACGAATAAGCTACGCTTATTACAAGTACCATTACTGCTAAAGGAGGCCGAGGAATAACTAAACATTTCACACCCAGAGCAGAAAAGTGCAGGAGAGACAGGAGAAGCCGCCATGCTGAACCGGCTAAGAGCTAGTAGCTGCGCTAAGCTAGCGGGTTCCTAAAAACACACAAAGTGAATAATGTGTAAATAATTTAGAGGTGATTCAGCAGAGGGAGTGCTTTAGTTAAGGCACATGAAGATTACACTGTGAAACAAATCATTATCTAGTTAACTAGATCAATCTATCTATGCAGATTAAACAGCTAACAGATACAGCAAAACACCGCTGTGCTCCAGAACAGGAAGAACAGTGGTTGGCTCTCACTGCGGTATTAACCAAGCTTGTTTTCAGTTCAGAAGTTTCTGGGTTCAAATCCCACCCCTGCCACATTTCTCCATGTAATGTGGAGTTGCGTCAAGAAGGGCATCCGGTGTAAAACTTGTGCCAATTCAACATGCAGATCCACCTTGGATTTGCTGTGGCGACCCCAAGTGCAAACAAGGGAGTAGCCGAAGGGACTTATTATAGAATATATTTGTATCATCAGCTGATATTAGTTTCAGTGATCTGGATGCATTAAAAATGTCATTAATGTACATATTAAACAATTTGGGACCCAACACTGCCCCCTGGGGGACACCACAAGCAACGCCAAGATATTTGGATTTGTAGTTTCCCATTTTCACGTATTGGACCCTATCTGTAAGATAACTTTTTATCCAGTTTCCTGCGACTTCTCTGATACCATAATTCTCTAATTTATTGATTAAAATTGAATGGTTAATTGTATCAAAGGCTTTATTAAGATCAATGAATATTCCAGCAGCATATCTTTTTTCTGTCCAATGCATTAGTGATTTCTTCTATTGCCTCAATAATAGCCATTGAAGTGGTTCTTTTCTTTCTAAAGCCATATTGACCTTCATTTATTAACTGATATTTTTCTATGAATTTTTCCAAATGAGAGTCAAACAATTTTTCTAAGATTTTTGAAAATTGTGGAAGTAAAGAAATTGGTCTATAATTGGTAAAAATATGTTTGTCATTTTTGTAAAGTGGTATAACTTTTGCAATTTTCATTTTTTTCGGAACACATCCAGTTTGGAATGACAAATTACAGATATAGGTCAGATGTTTTGAGATATTTATGACTTTTTTGACTAATACCATGTCTATATCGTGACAGTCTGTAGGTAGTTTGTTTCTGCATTTGTTAACAATGTCTTTTATTTCCTGTTCATTTGTTGCTGAAAGAAAAATTGAATTTATATTTCTATTTATGGTTTCATTAGACTGCTGAATTCCTGGATTTGGGATTTCAGCAGCCAAGTCGGGGCCAACATGTACAAAAAATTTATTAAAACCATTTACTATGTTGTTCATGTTGTAATTATGAACATTTTTATCAATAAAATAGTCTGGATATCTTATATTGGAGGATCCTGGTTTAATTAAGTTATTCAAAATGCTCCAAGTTTCTTTAATGTTGTTTTTATTTTTTTATAAGATTTAATTATAGTACAACTTTTTACTTATTCGGATGACTTCTGTTAATTTGTTTTTGTATACTTTATATCTTATTTCAGCTTCTTTTGTTTTTGAATTAATACATTTTTTATAAAGGCTGTTTTTCTTTTTGCAGGCTTTTAAGATTCTTTTGGTTAGCCAAGGACGTTTATTATATCTTTTATTTTTATGGTATTCTTTAAGAGGACAATGTTTGTTATACAATGTGCAGAAAATTTCTATGAAATTGCTATATGCACCATCTACATCTGACTCACTGTAGACTGTGTTCCAGTCTTGTGTGTTTAAACTGCTGTTAAAGGCATTTATTGTTTCTTCTGTTCTTATTCGTTTGTGGACTACTTCTGTCATATTTAGTTTTTTTAAAGTCACAGTCATAAACAATAAAAACAGGTAAGTGATCAGTGATATCACATATGAACAGGCCACTTATAACTTGATTTTCAATCATATTCGTAAAGATATTATCAATTATTGTGGCACTGTTAGATGTTATTCTGCTTGGGTTTATAATTGCTGGATAAAGGGACATACTATACATTGTGTCAGAAAAAGCATCTATTGATTTCTGTTTTTCAGGATTCAAAAGATCTGTGTTAAAATCCCCACAGACAAGTGTTTTTAGTACTTATTTCCAAAAACATTTTTTTCCATTTGTTCATTAAAAATGTCAATACTTGAACCAGGTGACCGATATACACAACTTACAATAATGTTTTTTTTTCTTTTTGTTGTATATTTCAACTGTCAGACATTCCATTACTCCATCTATTGCTAATGACATACATTCTACCACCGTAAACTGAATTGTTTTGTGAATATATACTCAACAAAAATATAAACGCAACACTTTTGGTTTTGCTCCCATTTTGTATGAGATGAACTCAAAGATCTAAAACTTTTTCCACATACACAATATCACCATTTCCCTCAAATATTGTTCACAAACCAGTCTAAATCTGTGATAGTGAGCACTTCTCCTTTGCTGAGATAATCCATCCCACCTCACAGGTGTGCCATATCAAGATGCTGATTAGACACCATGATTAGCGCACAGGTGTGCCTTAGACTGCCCACAATAAAAGGCCACTCTGAAAGGTGCAGTTTTATCACACAGCACAATGCCACAGATGTCACAAGATTTGAGGCAGCGTGCAATTGGCATGCTGACAGCAGGAATGTCAACCAGAGCTGTTGCTCGTGTATTGAATGTTTATTTCTCTACCATAAGTCATCTCCAAAGGCGTTTCAGAGAATTTGGCAGTACATCCAACCAGCCTCACAACCACAGACCACGTGTAACCACACCAGCCCAGGACCTCCACATCCAGCATGTTCACCTCCAAGATCGTCTGAGACCAGCCACTCGGACAGCTGCTGAAACAATCGGTTTGCATAACCAAAGAATTTCTGCACAAACTGTCAGAAACCGTCTCAGGGAAGCTCATCTGCATGCTTGTCGTCCTCATCGGGGTCTCGACCTGGCTCCAGTTCATCGTCGTAGCCGACTTGAGTGGGCAAATGCTCACATTCGCTGACATTTGGCACGTTGGAGAGGTGTTCTCTTCACGGATGATGCAAAGGAGATGTGTTGCACTGCATGAGGCAAATGGTGGTCACACCAGATACTGACTGGTATCCCCCACCAATAAAACAAAACTGCACCTTTCAGAGTGGCCTTTTATTGTGGGCAGTCTAAGGCACACCTGTGCACTAATCATGGTGTCTAATCAGCATCTTGGTATGGCACACCTGTGAGGTGGGATGGATTATCTCAGCAAAGGAGAAGTGCTCACTATCACAGATTTAGACTGGTTTGTGAACAATATTTGAGGGAAATGGTGATATTGTGTATGTGGAAAAAGTTTTAGATCTTTGAGTTCATCTCATACAAAATGGGAGCAAAACCAAAAGTGTTGCGTTTATATTTTTGTTGAGTATATAATGCAACGCCACCTCCTGTTTTGTTTTTCCCGTTTACATAATGCAACTCATAATCATCTAAATCAAAATCAATACCTTTTTCCTTTTGTAACCAGGATTCTGATATGGCAATAATACTAAATGGTGATATGAATTGTTGCAAATATTCCTTAATAGAGTTAAAATTAGTATACAAACTTCGGCTGTTGAAATGTATGATTGACAATTTGTCGGCCGAAGTCATGACATTTGTATACTGGTCTTGTGTATAGTAATCACAGTTCATATTTATTGAAACAAGAAGGTTGTTGACCGGGTCAGTTCCATTTTCCTGGTCTTGTGTGTTGTGCTCGGTATATTTAAATGTTTCCAGTTCCTTTTGTTTAAATTGTAAGATTCTCTGTAGCAGATCTGTATCTTTGTTGTTCCTTGGTGTGGATGTGTTTGTTGTAATGTTCATGGTGGTGTATAGAGTCTCATGTTGTTACCTTTATCTTTCAGTTGTATTTGTCAAGCTCTTCTATATTTCGCACCACCATAACTTTTGCTTCTTCTGGTGTACCATTCAGTTTGATGAGAATCTTACAATTTGTTACCCAGGTTTGCTGGATTCTTTGCTGTTTCTTCAGGTATTTTGCTTTCTTGGCTATATCAGCATTCTTTTTGGTTAAGTGATCGTTCATGAATACATTTGTTCCCTTCAGTTTGAATCTCTGCTTCAAGAGTGCCCTTTTGTTTCTTCTGTTGGCAAATCTTACAATGACGGTTGGTCTCTCTCCGGTTTGTCTCAGTGGGTGACACGCCTCAATGTGCTCCAGGTCCAGCTCTATCCCTCTACTCTGGAGGTAGGATGCCACCTGTTGCTCCACAGAGAGCGTCTCCTGCTCACTGGGCTCCTCACCATCGCCGACAACCACACGCGTACGAGCGCGGCTTGATTTGTATTCCTGAGATGACCACGTCGTTCATACGGGAATGTTACTCCAGTTCCTCCACTCGCCGCTCCAGCTCTGTGATGCGCCGGCTTTTCTCCTCGTTCTGGAGGCGCAGCTGTTTAACCTCCTCCAAAAGTTCCAAGAGCTGTGTCTGCTGCGTTTTAACAGCAGACACATCCTCAGCCAGGGAGTCAAGTGACTCTTTCAAGTCTCCGTAATTCGGCTTGGGCAGCATCTTGTTGATAATTCCAACCTCGTAGCGTAGCGTTTACTCCAGGAAAATTGTGTGCTGCAGTGAAATGCGTCCGTCCAGAAACCAGTGACGTAAGAGTTTGAGCTGCTGCCTCAGGTGATTTTGCACTTGTGTAGATTACCGCGTCATCAGCAAAAAGTTGCATGTCCACATCCTCACAAACATTTGGTAGGTCATTAATGAATAATGAAAATATGGGCCCCAAGATAGATCCTTGGGGGACTCCTAGTGCACAATCTATGTAGGGTTATTTAATACCATTAACCACGGTGGCTTGTTTTCTGTTTGATAAATAAGATGCCATCCATTTTATGGCATGCTCAGAAAAATTAAAAGATTGCAACTTTAATAATAAAATATTACAGTTCACTAGATCAAATGTTTTACGCAAATCTAAGAAAACTGCTCCTACACAATTGTTTTTATCCAAATGACTTTTCACTTTTTCCATGAACATTATGGCAGTCTCAGTTGAATGAGAAGTATGAAAACCAAATTGCATGAAATGCAGAGTAGTTTTACCACTTTGTAGATGTTGAATCAATTGCTTGGCGACCCACTTTTCAAGAACTTTAGAAAAGACTGACAGTATGCTAATTGGTCTGTAGTTATTAATATTATTTTTGTCACCCGCCTTAAAAATCGGGGTAACTGTGGCCATCTTCCATGTCTGTGGTACAATGGAATGCTCAACTGACAAATTTATTAAATGCGTAAGTGGATATGTTAGAACCATTTTATGTGTTTCAAGGAATCCAACATTAAAGCCATGATGGTCTTTAGCTTTGGACTCCTTCGTGGCATTTATAATCTTTAGAGTTTCAACCTCTGATATTGGTTCTATATTAAACATTTGACTGTGTCCTGGATTGCTGTAGGTTATTTCAGGCGATTTGAAACATTCTGCCATCTTTTCAACAGAGCATAGAAATGATAAATTCAGCTCTTTTGCTAAAATTGTAGGCTCATTTACAAGTACAAGCTGGTTATTAATTTTCCATTCCAAATCAGTTGCATCTTTCTTTTTCTGCCTCACTAAAAGTTTAATATTCTGCCATATTTGTTTTCCGTTTCCGTTTGCATTTTGCATTATTGTGATAAAAAAAATTTGCTTTTGCTCTTCACATTTCTGATATTACTCTGTTTCGCATTGAAGTATATTTCTGTCTGTCTGTTGTCAACCTGGATTTAATTGAGTTTTTCAATAACTGGTCTCTTTTTTTCAATAAATTTATACAATTTGAATCTACCCATGGGACAAAGTAAGATTTTATTTTCCTATAATTCATGTTTTTTTGTAAAAGAACTACATACGTTTTGAATTTTGTTAAGAAATAAAACAGAGCATATTTCAATATTCTCACATGAGGGTACACTTTCCCAAGTGAGATCTTTTAATGCTTTTCCCAAGTTTTGTTGTTGAAAAGTGTAATATTAGACATTTGTTTCCTAACATGATTGGAGTATGAATGCTCAAAACGTTGCTTAGTTAATTTTCTTGTACAAAGAATAGCATTATGGTCTGAGAGACCAGTCAGTAGATTATATGTTTTAGTAATCCTTTCAGGCCTATTTGAGAAAAGCAAGTCAATTCGGGATTCTGAACGACTTGTAATTCTGGCCGGATTCTCAATTAACACTGGAACTACCAGAGTGGTGCCAAATGGCGGCTGTGAACAGCCCAGATCATCACCAGTGTTATGTAAATGAGGCTTTTACACTCTACTCAACGGGGGTTAGGGAGAAGGACAGGAAGGAATAGTAGAGAAGCTTAAATCTTCGACTGGACTGGGTTGCTTGACGCGAGGACGTTTCGCTTCAAATCGCAGAAGCTTCCTCAGCTAAAATTCTTGCTCTTAACCGGAAAGGGGGTCTGAGACACGCTTTGTCCCCTGTTTACAATGGGGTACTTAAGTCAAAGTAGTTTCAGTCTTTTGTTCATGGTAATGAGTCATTCACATCATCAGGAGAGTTGTCAGGGGAGCCATCAGGAGAGGGTCCGTCCCGTCATTAGGAGGGACAGCTGCCCTGTCATTAGGAGGTTGCTAACTAGAGCACAATAGGTGCTAATTAGAGCTATTGTTTAGTCACTAGCCTATAGCTGTCTGCCTCTCAGTAGGAGGGGTCTGGTTAGGTTTAAAACTCCAGCTTTTGTGGTTACTGTTTATTCTTCTCTACAAGAGTCAAGACAGAAGTCAGACTACCAGAGCAAGAATTTTAGCTGAGGAAGCTTCTGCGATTTGAAGCAAAATGTCCTCGTGTCAAGCAACCCAGTCCAGTCGAAGATTTAAGCTTCTCTACTATGGAAACCACCTGGACAACTGAGAGCCTACACAGACACAGGAAGGAATGCCAAAGTGCTTTACAGTGAAAAAGACCCACTTCTCAAAAGGACCAGATAATCTGAGCCATGTTGAGAATAAATGTTTTTAGATTTTTTGGTAATTGTTTGGTCAAGATTATTTATTTTTTACATAAAAAGTTAATAGTTTCAGTTACATTTGTAAGAAGTAACTCTAAAGACTGAACCCAAGTATATAAAAAACAGATGTGCATTCAGTGCTGCAATGTCAGTCAGGTTGTAAAATACAGCGACTGGCCAATGCCGTGTTCCTGAACGTGCAGTGTACTTTCCCACGACCCTTATTTGGTGTAAGCGGTTGAAGATAAGTGAGTGATGAGTGAAATAATAAACAGGAAAAGTTGACTAATTAACATGGATGAGGAATGCCAGATAATATAAACACTACACAAGAATACAGTACACAGGAGATGACACTAGAAATATAAACCCAGATATCATAAATTAAGCACCAGAAGCGTGAACCACGACAGGGGCAGTGGTAATTTGAAGTCATGGTGTTTAAATGGACTTTTTTAAATTACTCTGACAACATACTACATAAATTTTGTTGTGAATAAGCAACCTACAGCCAAGCTCTGTTTGGTCAGAAGCAGAACAGAATTTTATAATTTGTCCAGACAATTGAATTTCATTTTTAGCAAGCCAGAAAATTATATTTCCAGAGGTATATTATCTCCTGTCTGATCTGGATACTGCATCCTTGTCGGTGAACTTCATGCTGCTTTTTGAGCTCCATGTTTCTTCTGAGTTGTATAATTGTTACATGGCATGACTACTGTTTTTTGTGCTTCACCTCTGTTTATTTGGATCACCCTTTTGCTTTCCCCTCCAAAAAGACTTGCTCTATGGACTGCTCTCAAGTGTATTGACCTTGCATTTGCTTTTGCTCTTGACCTTGATCCAGCCTGCCATTTTGTTTTGTTTGTGCTTTTGTTGACTGTTTTTTGGATCCTTTTTTATTTCCGGTGTGTTGTTTTGCACAATAAACCGGTGTTTTTTTGTTGGGTTTTTTGTTGGGTTTTTTTTTTTTGCTGTTTTATCACCACCAACCTTGTTCCTGCTTTGGGGTCCCACTCACAACCCTTACAGAAACATCCATCCATCCATTTTCTTCCGCTTTATCCAGAGTCGGGTCGCGGGGGCAGCAGCTCAAGCAAAGCTGCCCAGACCTCCCGATCCACACACACCTCCTCCAGCTCCTCCAGGGGAACCCCAAGGCGTTCCCAAGCCAGCAGAGAGATGTAGCCCCTCCAGCGTGTCCTGGGTCTTCCCTGGGGCCTCCTCCCAATGGGACGTGCCGGGAACACCTCTCCAGCGAGGCATCCAGGGGGCATCCAGAAAAGATGCCCGAGCCACCTCAACTGACTCCTTTCGACGTGGAGGAGCAGCGGCTCGACTCCGAGCTCCTCACCCTATCTCTAAGGGAGCGCCCAGCCACCCTGCGGAGGAAACTCATCTCGGCCGCTTGTACTCACGATCTCGTTCTTTCGGGCATGAGCCAAATCTCATGACCATATGCGAGGATCGGAACGAAGATCGATTGGTAAATCGAAACATTTTAGTTTATATGTAATGTTTATATGTCACTTTCTAAAATATCTGAGAAAAAGTATTGAACTTTTTCACAATATTCAAATTTTGTGAGATGCACTTGTATATATTAAAAAGCAGTTAGCTTCATACATTCGTGGACATCAAAGTAAATTGTTATTATTATTATTATTTACATTTATTTAACCAGGAAAGTCTCACTAAGATTAAAAATTTATTTTGCAAGGGAGTCCTGGCCAAGAGGCAGAAAAAGTTACACTACAGTTCGAATTAAATTCACACAATTAAAATAAAAAAGATTAACAAAAACAGTTACAATTTAAAGAGGTCATCTCAAGTGCTCTCAGTCTGGACTTAAACGTGCTCAATGAAATAAGTTCAGTTAATTTCCAGTCTTTTTGCAACATGATACATGTAGACAGAGCCGAGTAAACAAAAGCCCTTTTTCCCAGTTCTGTGCAGGCAAATCAAACAGAGAGCAACAAGAAATCATTTGAAGGCAAAGAATAAGAATCAACACTATCCTTAGGCTCAAACTGCTGGTGACTCTGGTACTGGCACATTCTGATCTAATAGCTGCATTGTTTCTGTGTAGGCTCTCAGTTGTCCAGGTGGTTTCCATAGTAGAGAAGCTTGAATCTTCGATTGGACTGGGTTGCTTGACGCAAGGACGTTTCGCTTCAAATCGCAGAAGCTTCCTCAGCTAAAATTCTTGCTCTGGAAGTCTGACTTCTGTCTGACTCTTGTAGAGAAGAATAAAACAGAAGCCAACAAAAGCTGGAGTTTTAAACCTAACCAGACCCCTCCTACTGAGAGGCAGACTGCTATAGGCTAGTGACTAAACAATAGCTCTAATTAGCAGCTATTGTGCTCTAGTTAGCACACCTAATGGCAGGACAGCTGTCCCTCTAATGATGGGATGGATGCCTTTCTGATGGCTCCCTTGATGACGTGAATGACTCATTACCATGAGCAAAAGACTGAAACTCCTTTGACCTGAGTACCCCATTGTAAACAGGGGATAAAGTGTGTCTCAGACCCCCTCCCCGGTTAAGGCTGGGTTTCAGACGTTTCACAAAGAATGCCTCCTTGACCCCTCTCTCAAACCATTTCTTCTCTCTGGCTAATATTTTAACTTCCTTGTCCTCAAACGTGTGGTTAGTGTCTTTAAGGTGGAGGTGAACTGCAGACTGAGGTCCACTGGCGCCCTCTCTGCGGTGCTGATATAGCCTTTTGTGTAAAGGTTGCTTCGTTTTTACTAATGGCTGCATTCACATAAGAAAAGGTGGCCTAATGAGTTGTAAATTACCCCAGTGGTGCCATTTGGCACCCTCCGGTAGAAAAAGGAGTAGTGGTAGTTCTATTTTTAATTGTGTAAAATTAAATTGATCAGTAATTAATGTCAGATTTTTCCTGTCTTTTTGTCATCCCAATTGACATTGAAGTCCCCTAATGTGATACTTTATGATCACATGTTTTAAGGAGATCCCGCAGTTGATCATAAAACTCGTTTGTGGAAGGTGGTTTACGGTAGAGACAGATTACAGTCAGTGACATTTCCACAGAAAGAGAAATATTTACTCCAGTGCAGTCTAGTGTGATCTTATTAGGCCATACCATTTGATTAAATTTAAATTTACTCCTGACATATAGCAGTATGAATTTCTCCTCTGTGAGATCAATAAAGTTCATCTTATCTTATCTGTATGTCCTTGGCTCTTGGACAACTCTTCTGATATATATTTTTTCACTCTGTCAGTAATGTTGTGAGGAGCACCTGGTCATGGCCGGTTTATGGTGAAATGATGTTCTTTCCACTTCCAGTTTATGGCCCCAACAGTGCACACTGGAACATTCAGAAGTTTAGAAATCCTTCTGGTCCCAATGCCATCACTGTGTTTTGCAACAATAAGGTTGTGAAAATTTTGAGAGAGCTCTTTGCTTTTACCCATCATGAGATGTTTCATGTGTGACACCTTGGTAATGAGACACCTTTGTATAGGCCATCAACTGGGACTGAACCAGCTGATATTAATTTGCACAGATGAGGGGCAGGATTGCTTTTTAATTGATAGATTTCAGCTGGTGTCTTGGCTTTCCTTGCCTTTTTGTACCCCCCCTTTCTTCAGGTGTTAATACTTCCCCCCCCCCCCCCCCCCCCCGTGTCATTTCACATTGTTACACATAACTTAATTTATGGACATCTATTTGGTTTGGTTTCTTTATGTGAATTAGTTGGGTTGTTACTGACATCTGGTGAAAATTTCATGTCAATAGCACCTTTAGAAATATATTTACTAAGAAAAATGGTGATGTGCTCAATACTTATTTTACCCCCTGTGTGTATGTATTATATATGTATGTATGTATGTGTATATACAGGGCGTCCAGAAAGTATTCGCAGCACTTCACTTTTTCCACATCTTATGTTACAGCCTTATTCCAAAATGGAGTAAATAAATTAGGGCTGAACGATTAGTCGAGTAATTCAAATAATTCGATTACAAAAAATGTTCAAGGCAAATTCTGTGCCTCGAAGCTTCGTTTAGACTTAGGGCTGTTGCTAGAAGGATTATTAAGTATGCTAGGAGAGAGTCTTGGAGGAAGTTTTGTAGTCGGATGGGCACAGACACCTCTATTAATGAAATGGTCTGCAGTGAGACGCATGTCTGGGGTTAAATGTGTACGTTCTTTTATATATATATATATATATATTAAAAAAGCAGTCAATCTGAGCACCATCATGAGTTCTAACTGTAGTAAGGTTTTGTGCTGTTATTTCAGGCTCCGTCTCGCAGGTGTTCCTCACTTCGCTCCCTCCAGTCACCACTCAGATCCCCGTGTCTGCAGTCCAACTCCACCCGGTAAGAACCAAAATTATGTGACCAGTAGTTTGTCCCAGTTTACATTTCACATACATTGCCTTTCTGGTAAGTGAATTTTAAATAAAACTAATATTGTATGAATCAGTATATTTTTCTCACTTTGTGTGTAAAGAATAAATGATCAAATAAATAAAATAATAAAATCAAATAATCAATTAAGTCAAAAAAATAATAAATGATCAAAGCAGGGGCATGCTGGGAACATTTTTCAGCCCAGGAGTTTCATATCCTTCCTTCCCACTGTCGCCAAGTGCTTGCTCACAGGGGGTCGTTTTGACCATTGGGGTTTTTACGTAATTATTGTATGGCCTTGCCTTACAATATAAAGCTTTTTTTTAAAAAAGAAACGCGACCCCGATGTGTGGTTTTTGAACGTACAATGTGAGCAGTCAGATCGCATCAGAGCATCGGGCCGTACAGTGTGAGACCATGAATCGTGCGCTCTGAACTTTTAAACCCTGCGGTTTTGTCGCAGTTTGAGCTGGAGCCGAGTACAACGATTGAAAATATCGTACAGTGTCTGCCCAGCTTAAGTCAGTGAAGTCTGTAAGTAGCTGGAAGAGGTGGTACTGGACTACAAATGTTGATACGGCTGACATCCGGGCATAACAGGCACGTAGCCTGTTCTGCCCAGCCCTATTTACCATTTCCCTCTTCGCTCTGCCTTCTTGAAAAAATATCTCTGAGCTTTGCACACTTGGCAGCATCTTCCTCCAAAGCTTTTCTTTTTCTTAATCTAGCTTTTTCAGCTCCACCTAGCTTTTTTCTGTCCATCTTTTCACTCACGGGCCACTCCTCCTATACTTGCTAGTAGCGCAAGTGCCATCTGAGCGCACAGGGCTTGATTGGACTAAACTAACTGTAATGAATGCGTAGGGGTGTTAAACGTGTAATGGTATGTCCCTACCTTAGGCTTTGGAAGAGATAACAGCGTTGCAAAAGAGTTAAGTTATTTTCTTGTGACTTTTCATGATTGTAAAACATTTATAACACTTAATGTCTTCTCTTTAAGATACAGCAGCCCACGTGTCTTGCTGTGTAGCCTAACAGTTAGTGGTCATATATGTATGCATATATTAACACCCCCTCACAACGGCCCCAGGTTGGACCAGCCCACCAGGAAAACTCCAGACTCTCCCGATTATCCAGCACGCGGTAGGATCAAACTGTCCTCTAAAAACCACCGTTTTGATTTTTATTTTTGCTTTTTTAGGTTAATGATTAAATGAATGTATGTCAAAATGAACTAATTATGCCATTCCTTAAAAAAAAAAAATGAAGTCAGAGGATGGACAGTTAAGTCGCCTTTCTCATATACACTGCTGGCCTCTAGTGGTCACTGGACATATAAAACGACCCCCTGTGAGCAAGCACTTGGCGACAGTGGGAAGGAAAAACTCCCTTTTAACAGGAAGAAACCTCCAGCAGACCCAGGCTCAGGGAGGGGCAGTCTTCTGCTGGGACTGGTTGGGGCTGAGGGAGAGAACCAGGAAAAAGACATGCTGTGGAGGGGAGCAGAGATCAATCACTAATGATTAAATGCAGAGTGGTGCATACAGAGCAAAAAGAGAAAGAAACACTCAGTGCATCATGGGAACCCCCTAGCAGTCTAAGTCTATAGCAGCATAACTAAGGGATGGTTCAGGGTCACCTGATCTAGCCCTAACTATAAGCTTTAGCAAAAAGGAAAGTTTTAAGCCTAATCTTAAAAGTAGAGAAGGTGTCTGTCTCCCTGATCCGAATTGTACTTGGCCCCACAAATCTTAGAAACATGGTGTCTAACCAGATCCTTACTCTGGATGGCATTACCCTGACCTCCAGTAATACTGTGAGAAATCTTGGAGTCATTTTTGATCAGGATATGTCCTTCAATGCGCATATTAAGCAAATATGTAGGACTGCTTTTTTGCATTTGCGCAGTATCTCTAAAATTAGAAAGGTCTTTTCTCAGAGTGATATGAAAAACTAATTCATGCATTTATTTCTTCAAGGCTGGACTATTGTAATTCATTATTATTAGGTTGTCCTAAAAGTTCCCTGAAAAGCCTTCGGTTAATTCAAAATGCTGCAGCTAGAGTACTGACGGGGACTAGATGGAGAGAGCATATCTCACCCATATTGGCCTCTCTTCATTGGCTTCCTGTTAATTCTAGAATAGAATTTAAAATTATTCTTCTTACTTATAAGATTTTGAATAATCAGGTCCCATCTTATCTTAGGGACCTCATAGTACCATATCACCCCAATAGAGCGCTTTGCTTTCAGACTGCAGGCTTACTTGTAGTTCCTAGGGTTTGTAAGAGAATGGGAAAATGGGAGGCAGAGCCTTCAGCTTTCAGGCTCCTCTCCTCTGGAACCAGCTCCCAATTCAGATCAGGGAGACAGACACCCTCTCTACTTTTAAGATTAGGCTTAAAACTTTCCTTTTTGCTAAAGCTTATAGTTAGGGCTGGATCAGGTGACCCTGAACCATCCCTTAGTTATGCTGCTATAGACTTAGACTGCTGGGGGGTTCCCATGATGCACTGTTTCTTTCTCTTTTTGCTCTGTATGCACCACTCTGCATTTAATCATTAGTGATTGATCTCTGCTCCCCTCCACAGCATGTCTTTTTCCTGGTTCTCTCTCTCAGCCCCAACCAGTCCCAGCAGAAGACTGCCCCTCCCTCAGCCTGGTTCTGCTGGAGGTTTCTTCCTGTTAAAAGGGAGTTTTTCCTTCCCACTGTCGCCAAGTGCTTGCTCACAGGGGGTCGTTTTGACCGTTGGGGTTTTTACGTAATTATTGTATGGCTTTGCCTTACAATATAAAGCGCCTTGGGGCAACTGTTTGTTGTGATTTGGCGCTATATAAATAAAATTGATTTGATTTTGATTTAAACCAACAGTTTCACTTACACATTTAAAATACCAAGGCACCCTAAACAACAGAAACTAGACCTCCTGACTGGAAGTTTCTCACCCCGCGCAAACGTTCTGGTTTTCTTCACAATTCTTGCATAGCCACAAGCTCTATTAATACATGCTTAAATGATCACTTCACTAACATTAATGCATACTGTGTGATTCTAAGTATCCTTAGCTCAATAAAGAAAAAAAATCATGATAAAATGAAATAACTGGGAAAAAACACACATGGTTAATACATAAAGTACATTTAAGATATATATGGTTAATACATAACTAAGCACATTTAGGATATATATTCCTTCAGGGCCTAACATAATGAGTTGTTGGTGCAGAAACTACCACATGACTCCGTGGTATAACTCACAAACTCGTAGCTTAAAGCAGATAACCCGTAAGTTGGAGAGGAAATGGCGTCTCACTAATTTAGAAGATCTTCACTTAGCCTGGAAAAAGAGTTTGTTGCTCTATAAAAAAGCCCTCCGTAAAGCTAGGACATCTTTCTACTCATCACTAATTGAAGAAAATAAGAACAACCCCAGGTTTCTTTTCAGCACTGTAGCCAGGCTGACAAGAGTCAGAGCTCTATTGAGCTGAGTATTACATTAACTTTAACTAGTAATGACTTCATGACTTTCTTTGCTAACAAAATTTTGACTATTAGAGAAAAAATTACTCATAACCATCCCAAAGATGTATCGTTATCTTTGGCTGCTTTCAGTGATGCCGGTATTTGGTTAGACTCTTTCTCTCCGATTGTTCTGTCTGAGTTATTTTCATTAGTTACTTCATCCAAACCATCAACATGTTTATTAGACCCCATTCCTGCCAGGCTGCTCAAGGAAGTCCTACCATTATTTAATGCTTCAATCTTAAATATGATCAATCTATCTTTGTTAGTTGGTTATGTACCACAGGCCTTTAAGGTGGCAGTAATTAAACCATTACTTAAAAAGCCATCACTTGACCCGGCTATCTTAGCTAATTATAGGCCAATCTCCAACCTTCCTTTTCTCTCAAAGATTCTTGAGAGGGTAGTTGTAAAACAGCTAACTGATCACCTGCAGAGGAATGGTCTATTTGAAGAGTTTCAGTCAGGTTTTAGAATTCATCATAGTACAGAAACAGCATTAGTGAAGGTTACAAATGATCTTCTTATGGCTTCGGACAGTGGACTTATCTCTGTGCTTGTTCTGTTGGACCTCAGTGCTGCTTTTGATACTGTTGACCATAAAATTTTATTACAGAGATTAGAGCATGTCATAGGTATTAAAGGCACTGCGCTGCGGTGGTTTGAATCATATTTGTCTAATAGATTACAGTTTGTTCATGTAAATGGGGAATCTTCTTCACAGACTAAAGTTAATTATGGAGTTCCACAAGGTTCTGTGCTAGGACCAATTTTATTCACTTTATACATGCTTCCCTTAGGCCGTATTATTAGACGGTATTGCTTACATTTTCATTGTTACGCAGATGATACCCAGCTTTATCTATCCATGAAGCCAGAGGATACACACCAATTAGCTAAACTGCAGGATTGTCTTACAGACATAAAGACATGGATGACCTCTAATTTCCTGCTTTTAAACTCAGATAAAACTGAAGTTATTGTACTTGGCCCCACAAATCTTAGAAGCATGGTGTCTAACCAGATCGTTACTCTGGATGGCATTTCCCTGATCTCTAGTAATACTGTGAGAAATCTTGGAGTCATTTTTGATCAGGATATGTCATTCAAAGCGCATATTAAACAAATATGTAGGACTGCCTTTTTGCATTTACGCAATAAAATCAGAAAGGTCTTGTCTCAGAGTGATGCTGAAAAACTAATTCATGCATTTATTTCCTCTAGGCTGGACTATTGTAATTCATTATTATCAGGTTGTCCTAAAAGTTCCCTAAAAAGCCTTCAGTTGGTTCAGAATGCTGCAGCTAGAGTACTGACTGGGACTAGCAGGAGAGAGCATATCTCACCCGTGTTGGCCTCTCTTCATTGGCTTCCTGTTAATTCTAGAATAGAATTTAAAATTCTTCTTCTTACTTATAAGGTTTTGAATAATCAGGTCCCATCTTATCTTAGGGACCTCGTAGTACCATATTACCCCATTAGAGCGCTTCGCTGTCAGACTGCGGGCTTACTTGTAGTTCCTAGGGTTTGTAAGAGTAGAATGGGAGGCAGAGCCTTCAGCTTTCAGGCTCCTCTCCTGTGGAACCAGCTCCCAATTCAGATCAGGGAGACAGATACCCTCTCTACTTTTAAGATTAGGCTTAAAACTTTCCTTTTCGCTAAGGCTTATAGTTAGGGCTGGATCGGGTGACCCTGGACCATCCCTTGGTTATGTTGCTTTAGACGTAGACTGTGGGGGGGTTCCCATGATGCACTGTTTCTTTCTCTTTTTGCTCCGTATGCATCACTCTGCATTTAATCATTAGTGATCGATCTCTGCCCCCCTTCTCGGCATGTCTTTTTCCTGGTTCTTTCCCTCAGCCCCAACCAGTCTCAGCAGAAGACTGCCCCTCCCTGAGCCTGGTTCTGCTGGAGGTTTCTTCCTGTTAAAAGGGAGTTTTTCCTTCCCACTGTGGCCAAGTGCTTGCTCACAGGGGGTCGTTTTGACCGTTGGGGTTTTTCATAATTATTGTATGGCCTTGCCTTACAATATGGAGCGCCTTGGGGCAACTGTTTGTTGTGATTTGGCGCTATATAAGAAAAAAGTTGAGTTGAGTTGACATACAGTAGTGTTCAGAATAATAGTAGTGCTGTGTGACTAAAAAGATTAACCCAGGTTTTGAGTATATTTCTTATTGTTACATGGGAAACAAGGTACCAGTAGATTCAGTAGATTCTCACAAATCCAACAAGACCAAGCATTCATGATATGCACACTCTTAAGGCTATGAAATTGGGCTATTAGTAAAAAAAAAAAGTAGAAAAGGGGGTGCTCACAATAATAGTAGTGTGGCATTCAGTCAGTGAGTTCATCAATTTTGTGGAACAAACAGGTGTGAATCAGGTGTCCCCTATTTAAGGATGAAGCCAGCACCTGTTGAACATGCTTTTCTCTTTGAAAGCCTGAGGAAAATGAGACGTTCAAGACATTGTTCAGAAGAACAGTGTAGTTTGATTAAAAAGTTGATTGGAGAGGGGAAAACTTATACGCAGGTGCAAAAAATTATAGGCTGTTCATCTACAATGATCTCCAATGCTTTAAAATGGACAAAAAAAAAAAAAAACACAGAGACGCATGGAAGAAAACGGAAAACAACCATCAAAATGGATAGAAGAATAACCAGAATGGCAAAGGCTCACCCATTGATCAGCTCCAGGATGATCAAAGACAATCTGGAGTTACCTGTAAGTGCTGTGACAGTTAGAAGACGCCTGTGTGAAGCTAATTTATTTGCAAAAATCCCCCGCAAAGTCCCTCTGTTAAATAAAAGACGTGCAGAAGAGGTTACAATTTGCCAAAGAACACACCAATCAATCAATCAATCAATCAATTTTTTTATATAGCGCCAAATCACAACAAACAGTTGCCCCAAGGCGCTTTATATTGTAAGGCAAGGCCATACAATAATTATGTAAAACCCCAACGGTCAAAACGACCCCCTGTGAGCAAGCACTTGGCTACAGTGGGAAGGAAAAACTCCCTTTTAACAGGAAGAAACCTCCAGCAGAACCAGGCTCAGGGAGGGGCAGTCTTCTGCTGGGACTGGTTGGGGCTGAGGGAGAGAACCAGGAAAAAGACATGCTGTGGAGGGGAGCAGAGATCAATCACTAATGATTAAATGCAGAGTGGTGCATACAGAGCAAAAAGACAAAGAAACAGTGCATCATGGGAACCCCCCAGCAGTCTACGTCTATAGCAGCATAACTAAGGGATGGTTCAGGGTCACCTGATCCAGCCCTAACTATAAGCTTTAGCAAAAAGGAAAGTTTTAAGCCTAATCTTAAAAGTAGAGAGGGTGTCTGTCTCCCTGATCTGAATTGGGAGCTGGTTCCACAGGAGAGGAGCCTGAAAGCTGAAGGCTCTGCCTCCCATCCTACTCTTAACAGGAAGCCAATGAAGAGAGGCCAATATGGGTGAGATATGCTTTCTCCTTCTAGTCCCCGTCAGTACTCTAGCTGCAGCATTTTGAATTAACTGAAGGCTTTTTAGGGAACTTTTAGGACAACCTGATAATAATGAATTACAATAGTCCAGCCTAGAGGAAATAAATGCATGAATTAGTTTTTCAGCATCACTCTGAGACAAGACCTTTCTGATTTTAGAGATATTGCGTAAATGCAAAAAAGCAGTCCTACATATTTGTTTAATATGTGCTTTGAATGACATATCCTGATCAAAAATGACTCCAAGATTTCTCACAGTATTACTAGAGGTCAGGGTAATGCCATCCACAGTAAGGATCTGGTTAGACACCATGTTTCTAAGATTTGTGGGGCCAAGTACAATAACTTCAGTTTTATCTGAGTTTAAAAGCAGGAAATTATGGTCATCCATGTCTTTATGTCTGTAAGACAATCCTGCAGTTTAGCTAATTGGTGTGTCCCCTCTGGCTTCATGGATAGATAAAGCTGGGTATCATCTGCGTAACAATGAAAATTTAAGCAATACCATCTAATAATACTGCCTAAGGGAAGCATGTATAAAGTGAATAAAATTGGTCCTAGCACAGAACCTTGTGGAACTTCATAATTAACTTTAGTCTGTGAAGAAGATTCCCCATTTACATGAACAAATTGTAATCTATCAACTGGCCTAAAGAGAATATTTTGTGGACTGATGAGAGTAAAATTGTTCTTTTTGGGTCCAAGGGCCGCAGACAGTTTGTGAGACGACCCCCAAACTCTGAATTCAGGCCACAGTTCACAGTGAAGACAGTGAAGCATGGTGGTGCAAGCATCATGATATGGGCATGTTTCTCCTACTATGGTGTTGGGCCTATATATCGCATACCAGGTATCATGGATCAGTTTGGATATGTCAAAATACTTGAAGAGGTCATGTTGCCTTATGCTGAAGAGGACATGCCCTTGAAATGGGTGTTTCAATAAGACAATGACCCCAAGCACACTAGTAAACAAGCAAAATCTTGGTTCCAAACCAACAAAATTAATGCCTCGCAGATGTGAAGAAATCATGAAAAACTGTGGTTATACAACTAAATACTAGTTTAGTGATTCACAGGATTGCTAAAAAAGCAGTTTGAACATAATAGTTTTGAGTTTGTAGCATCAACAGCAGATGCTACTACAACCCCTGGCAATAATTATGGAATCACCGGCCTCTGAGGATGTTCATTCAGTTGTTTCAGATCACAGACATGACACAAAACTAAAGTCATTTCAAATGGCAACTTTCTGGCTTTAAGAAACACTATAAGAAATCAAGGAAAAAAAATTGTGGCAGTCAGTAACGGTTACTTTTTTAGACCAAGCAGAGGGGAAAAAATATGGACTCACTCAATTCTGAGGAAAAAATTATGAAATCACCCTGTAAATTTTCATCCCCAAAACTAACACCTGCATCAAATCAGATCTGCTTGTTAGTCTGCATCTAAAAAGGAGTGATCACACCTTGGAGAGCTGTACAAACAACATGGGAAGGTTGTTAAAGGCAAACATACTGGTAGACCAAGGAAGACATCAAAGCGTCAAGACAGAAAACGTAAAGCAATATGTCTCAAAAATCGAAAACAAAACAAATGAGGAACGAATGGGAGGAAACTGGAGTCAACGTCTGTGACTGAACTGTAAGAAACCGCCTAAAGGAAATGGGATTTACATTCAGAAAAGCTAAAAGAAAGCCATCATTAACACCTAAACAGAAAAAAACAAGGTTACAATGGGCTAAGGAAAAGCAATCGTGGACTGTGGATGACTGGATGAAAGTCATATTCAGTGATGAATCTCGAATCTGCATTGGGCAAGGTGATGATGCTGGAACTTTTGTTTGGTGCCGTTCCAATGAGATTTATAAAGATGACTGCCTGAAGAGAACATGTAAATTTCCACAGTCATTGATGATATGGGGCTGCATGTCAGGTAAAGGCACTGGGGAGATGGCTGTCATTACATCATCAATAAATGCACAAGTTTACGTTGATATTTTGGACACTTTTCTTATCCCATCAATTGAAAGGATGTTTGGGGATGATGAAATCATTTTTCAAGATGATAATGCATCTTGCCACAGAGCAAAAACTGTGAAAACATTCCTTGCAAAAAGACACATAGGGTCAATGTCATGGCCTGCAAATAGTCCGGATCTTAATCCAATTGAAAATCTTTGGTGGAAGTTGAAGAAAATGGTCCATGACAAGGCTCCAACCTGCAAAGCTGATCTGGCAACAGCAATCGGAGAAAGTTGGAGCCAGATTGATGAAGAGTACTGTTTGTCACTCATTAAGTCCATGCCTCAGAGACTGCAAGCTGTTATAAAAGCCAGAGGTGGTGCAACAAAATACTAGTGATGTGTTGGAGCGTTCTTTTGTTTTTCATGATTCCATCATTTTTTCCTCAGAATTGAGTGATTCCATATTTTTTTCCCTCTGTTTGGTCTAAAAAAGTAACTGTTACTGACTGCCACAATTTTTTTTCCTGATTTCTTATAGTGTTTCTTAAAGCCAGAAAGTTGCCATTTGAAATGACTTTAGTTTTGTGTCATGTCTGTGATCTGCTTTTTTTCTACAAAATTAAACAACTGAATGAACATCCTCCGAGGCCGGTGATTCCATAATTTTTGCCAGGGGTTGTATTATTGTGAACACTCCCTTTTCTACGTTTTTTTTTACTAATAGCCCAATTTCATAGCCTTAAGAGTGTGCATATCATGAATGCTTGGTCTTGTTGGATTTGTGAAAATCTACTGGTACCTTGTTTCCCATGTAACAATAAGAAATATACTCAAAACCTGGATTAATCTTTTTAGTCACACAGCACTACTATTATTCTGAACACTACTGTATCAATTATGAGAAAACATGCAAGGTTTCTAAGTTGCAATACAAGGAAGTATGCTATTAATGCACTACTATTAGTATATTTGGACTATTGCCCAGTAGTTTGGGCAAATGCTACTGGAGAAATGATAAATAGATTACAGATTATTCAGTGCTCATGTGGCACTTAGATGCAGTTATAAGACAGATATCATCACAATGCATAAAAATTTAACTGGTTGTTAGTCAAAGATAGACTTTTATATTCGCTGATCATTTCTGTTAGAAAGATTATTGTCACTAAATTGCCTTATATTTCGTTTAGGAATTTTTCTTTTAGTTCAGAAAATCATACTTACAGAACCAGACATGTTGTGGTGGGAAATTTTACGTTACCTGTAGCTCGAACCAATGCCATTAAGAACACTGTCACATTTAGGGGTCTGCATGAATGGAATTTATTACCAGATCACATTAAACTCATTAAAAATGAATGTTTCGTTAAAAAAACTTCTGAAACAGTATTTATCGGTATAAGGAGTAACCTGAGTCAACCCTTTCACCATGTATAGATGATGATTAATTTGATTTGATATGTTTTTGGTTTTGATATGTGATTTTTATTTTCATTTATTTGTATATATTTTTTTTAATGTATTTTTGATTCTTGATTTTTGAATCTGTTGGACCCCAGGAAGAGTAGCTGCAGCAAGGAGGAGGGATGTTAATATATGTGCACATTCAGGGCCGAGCCCTCATCATGTCCAGCAAGTTTGAATCTACGATGAAATATGTGGGCGTGACAGCCGTTCGAAGTGAAATGGCGTGCTCCGAAACGCTCACCAAAGTTTGACAATTGAAGTTTACATAATTTAAGACAAATATGTTTGATTGACTCGGAAAGGCAGCGGTTTCTGAGTGTTTCTGCCACATTGGATTAGCAGCCAGACAGAGAGCAGCCAGTGATGTCATGGTGCCTCTCTACTCTGATTGGCTGTCATCAACTGTATGTGTCACTGCCGTGAGTGGTTCAAGGTCATCTGTTCTTTGAAAATAATAACAATAATACATTTTATTTGGAGGCGCCTTTCAAGTCACCCAAGGTCACCTTACAAACAGTAAAAGCATAAAAAAATTCCACAAACGTTAGTAAAACAAAACATCGACAAAAAAACAAGTGACAGGTTAGAGGTCAGATACCAGTTTGAACAGACGGGTTTTGAGTTGGGACTTGAATGATGTGATGGGTTAGGGTTATGTGTGGGGGGGAGTTCCAGAGTCTGGGTGCTGAGCAGCTAAAGGCCCGGACAGCCGTGGTACTGAGGCGCGAGGTGGGGATGGGACTGTTTTTCTAGACGTATGGTATGGAAATAGAAGACTTAACAGTATTCCCTGAAAACTCCCTTCTGTCTGATCATTTCTTAATAACATTTACATTTACTCTGATGGACTACCCAGCAGTGGGGAATAAGTTTCATTACACTAGAAGTCTTTCGGAAAGCGCTGTAACTAGGTTTAAGGATATGATTCCTTCTTTATGTTCTCTAATGCCATATACCAACACAGTGCAGAGTAGCTACCTAAACTCTGTAAGTGAGATAGAGTATCTCGTCAATAGTTTTACATCCTCATTGAAGACAACTTTGGATGCTGTAGCTCCTCTAAAAAAGAGCTTTAAATCAGAAGTGCCTGACTCCGTGGTATAACTCACAAACTCATAGCTTAAAGCAGATAACCCGTAAGTTGGAGAGGAAATGGCGTCTCACTAATTTAGAAGATCTTCACTTAGCCTGGAAAAAGAGTCTGTTGCTCTATAAAAAAGCCCTCCGTAAAGCTAGGACATCTTTCTACTCATCACTAATTGAAGAAAATAAGAACAACCCCAGGTTTCTTTTCAGCACTGTAGCCAGGCTGACAAAGAGTCAGAGCTCTATTGAGCTGAGTATTCCATTAACTTTAACTAGTAATGACTTCATGACTTTCTTTGCTAACAAAATTTTAACTATTAGAGAAAAAATTACTCATAACCATCCCAAAGACGTATCGTTATCTTTGGCTGCTTTCAGTGATGCCGGTTAGACTGGTTAGACTCTTTCTCTCCGATTGTTCTGTCTGAGTTATTTTCATTAGTTACTTCATCCAAACCATCAACATGTTTATTAGACCCCATTCCTACCAGGCTGCTCAAGGAAGCCCTACCATTATTTAATGCTTCGATCTTAAATATGATCACTCTATCTTTGTTAGTTGGCTATGTACCACAGGCTTTTAAGGTGGCAGTAATTAAACCATTACTTAAAAAGCCATCACTTGACCCAGCTATCTTAGCTAATTATAGGCCAATCTCCAACCTTCCTTTTCTCTCAAAAATTCTTGAAAGGGTAGTTGTAAAACAGCTAACTGATCATCTGCAGAGGAATGGTCTATTTGAAGAGTTTCAGTCAGGTTTTAGAATTCATCATAGTACAGAAACAGCATTAGTGAAGGTTACAAATGATCTTCTTATGGCCTTGGACAGTGGACTCATCTCTGTGCTTGTTCTGTTAGACCTCAGTGCTGCTTTTGATACTGTTGACCATAAAATTTTATTAGAGATTAGAGCATGCCATAGGTATTAAAGGCACTGCGCTGCGGTGGTTTGAATCATATTTGTCTAATAGATTACAATTTCTTCATGTAAATGGGGAATCTTCTTCACAGACTAAAGTTAATTATGGAATTCCACAAGGTTCTGTGCTAGGACCAATTTTATTCACTTTATACATGCTTCCCTTAGGCAGTATTATTAGACACATTGCTTAAATTTTCATTGTTACGCAGATGATACCCAGCTTTATCTATCCATGAAGCCAGAGGACACACACCAATTAGCTAAACTGCAGGATTGTCTTACAGACATAAAGACATGGATGACCTCTAATTTCCTGCTTTTAAACTCAGATAAAACTGAAGTTATTGTACTTGGCCCCACAAATCTTAGAAACATGGTGTCTAACCAGATCCTTACTGTGGATGGCATTACCCTGACCTCTAGTAATACTGTGAGAAATTTTGGAGTCATTTTTGATCAGGATATGTCATTCAAAGCGCATATTAAACAAATATGTAGGACTGCTTTTTTGCATTTACGCAATATCTCTAAAATCAGAAAGGTCTTGTCTCAGAGTGATGCCGAAAAACTAATTCATGCATTTATTTCCTCTAGGCTGGACTATTGTAATTCATTATTATCAGGTTGTCCTAAAAGTTCCCTAAAAAGCCTTCAGTTAATTCAAAATGCTGCAGCTAGAGTACTGACGGGGACTAGAAGGAGAGAGCATATCTCACCCATATTGGCCTCTCTTCATTGGCTTCCTGTTAATTCTAGAATAGAATTTAAAATTCTTCTTCTTACTTATAAGGTTTTGAATAATCAGGTCCCATCTTATCTTAGGGACCTCGTAGTACCATATCACCCCAATAGAGCGCTTCGCTCTCAGACTGCAGGCTTACTTGTAGTTCCTAGGGTTTGTAAGAGTAGAATGGGAGGCAGAGCCTTCAGCTTTCAGGCTCCTCTCCTGTGGAACCAGCTCCCAATTCAGATCAGGGAGACAGACACCCTCTCTACTTTTAAGATTAGGCTTAAAACTTTCCTTTTTGCTAAAGCTTATAGTTAGGGCTGGATCAGGTGACCCTGAACCATCCCTTAGTTATGCTGCTATAGACTTAAGACTGCTGGGGGGTTTCCATGATGCACTGAGTGTTTCTTTCTCTTTTTGCTCTGTATGCACCACTCTGCATTTAATCATTAGTGATTGATCTCTGCTCCCCTCCACAGCATGTCTTTTTCCTGGTTCTCTCCCTCAGCCCCAACCAGTCCCAGCAGAAGACCGCCCCTCCCTGAGCCTGGTTCTGCTGGAGGTTTCTTCCTGTTAAAAGGGAGTTTTTCCTTCCCACTGTAGCCAAGTGCTTGCTCACAGGGGGTCGTTTTGACCGTTGGGGTTTTACATAATTATTGTATGGCCTTGCCTTACAATATAAAGCGCCTTGGGGCAACTGTTTGTTGTGATTTGGCGCTATATAAAAAAATTGATTGATTGATTGACAATGTAAATATTGATTGTATTGCTGAAGTCATATTATGGATCTCCTATTTAAAAGCTAATAAAATTATAATGTTGCCAAAGAAAATTATTTTTATGCCTTAAATCTTAAAAGCTTAGTGACTGTATATGTTGAAATAGGAGGTAACTTTCTTGAGTATCTAGATACACTGATTAGATCCAAACAGGATTCAAACGTACGATAACTGAACGTACTAATCGATTTTTCCGTTTGTGTCGTCTAGATGCTGATCAGCCAGCAGGGCAACAGCACTAACAACCTGACAGAGCTCCAGGTTGTCAGCCTGGACGTCCATCAATCAAAGGACGACTAATGAGCCTCTTTGAAGATGAACACATCGTTGACACACCGTTCAGACTGAGACGGTGTCGGACATTTCTATTGATCATGTTGACCTGATTGCTTTTCATGTAAATGTATTTTTCATATGAATGTTTTTATGTTTGACTTTGACAGTAAACAGATGTTAAAGACAAACGGAGCGTTCTGAAATCCTCTGCTCAATGTTAGCTTTACGGTGTCTCAGTGTAAGGGTTATTAAGGTGTCCACAAGAACGTTTGGTGGACGCTGCAGTTGCCACATTAGCGAATGTGTGTCTCTGTTAGCATCACAGCTGCTACTGTGGGCATCAACGTGTGTGCCGTCACGGCAACAGCTCTGCTGGGATCTCCACGGTCCAGACATCGCGACCTCCTTGAATGCTCAGTGGTGCTCTCAGCCAGCGAGGGTTGGAAAGCAGGGTTAGGTGTTTATCTTGTAGACCAATCAGGACAGCTGACTGCTCAGAATGTTGCAGGTCTGCCTCAGGCAGAGAGGTGGGGCAAAGCCAGGTTCCGCCAACATCCACCAGTCCTGAAATACCAGAGAAAGATGGCGTCACACCACCGTGACCTGAACCACTGATGTCAACAACAAAGATTCAGCAGACACCGAACATCGTCATCATTCTGTTTATGCAATGCTAATGCTTTAACATGCTAACATTAGCATGCTCACAAAATAATTCAGCCAGTAGGCTAGCATTAGCATCATTAGCTCCGTGAGGCTAAACTGCTGTACGTTGCTCCCATTTAGCTTGTTTTCTTAATATTTGGCATTTTGTTCTGTTGGTGCTGTTTGAAGAAACATCAGGTTTCATCATCTGGATGTAGTAACTCTAAATGGATCTAACGTTTTCCTACCTGCCACCACGCCGCGGCCGAACCGCTCACCAGACTCCAGCAGCTCTCCCACCTCGGAACCACTCATTTCCAGCCGGCCATACAGAACGTCTTTCCACTCTTCTCCCTCCCAGTCTCGACGGGCGATGTGGACAGCCAGGGTCTGGTTCTCCAGCGGGGCCAGTAAGGGCCTCCAGCGGGTCTCCAGCGTCTTCACCCCGTTAAGAACCAGACCAGCATACGGCTGACGAAAGGAAAGACACCGCACCTGGACAGACATGTCTGAGAACAAACACACGGTGTAAAATTATCTGACAGAGAAAAGACGACTGAAAGTAAATAGAAGGCTTTGATGTGTCATGTACTTCCTGTCTGTCATTGACTAAACACTCCTGACTGACCAAGTTCTCACTCCTGATTGGTTGATCATCAGGGTTGAGGAAAAAAAAAAATCACTGTTTTATGACTTTAGGGTCCAAAACACACTAAAGGTAATTTGTATATATTATTCCCCTCTCTGTCCGATCATTCCACATGAACAAAGAAAATTTTTATTGTGTGAGCTACAGCGGAATGGAAATGAAGACACGCAGGGATAGTTTATTTGGTTCCCTGTCACACAGAATAAATATGAAACAGAAAAGAAGTTAGTGGGACCACGCGTATGTGTGAGGCCATAAACGCTGTGAGCAGCGCACAGTCCACCGCGGCTAACAATTTGATATCCACAACTTTAGTTTATTGACAAATACTAAACACAGTCGGGGGGCCTGTTAAGAACGTGCAGCTCTAGTTTCACCATCAAGAAAAAATTAACAATGACAAACAGCATATTTGAATGCGCACATGCCCAAATCTGCCCGCACTGGTTTACGTTCGGAACAATTACACAAATAAACTACACAGCAAGCAGCCCCCCCCCCCCCCCCTGTCGTGCACTGTTCCAGGCTGATGTGCATTTACACATCACAAACGCTTTGAACACTGATGGAATGAAAATGTTTGACTCATTCATTCTATATAAACCAATACCTTAATGTGACGTGACGTGTGTGTTGGTATTTAAATGTGCTTTTGTAAAATATGCCATTTTTTATTTGAAGAAAAAAAAAATAGGCATTTTCAAAAAAAGCCAAGCTGTAAATAACCGTCTGATATAACCGGTGTCATAAATAGAACACAGCCATGATCTACTGGTGCCAGACGTTCAGTACTTAAGCTGGGTTTACACTGTGCAAGTTTTGGCCCTTTTTCATCTGATTTTGCATGTGTGCGAGAATCTTTTGGATCGCGCCGAGTTCCAGGTTAATCGCGTGTTTTAACATCACACGACCACCTCCTGATTGCCAATCGTATGGTCCTATGAAAATCAAACCTGTTTGATATTCTGGTCGTCCGTCGTGAGGGTATCCCGCTGCTGAAGCGCTACAAGCATCCAACCTCTCGCACTGTGCCTGTGCAAACACCGGAGAGAGCATAAACAGTGATCATCTCTTTGGGAGAGCAGCTTCTGTTTCTTTTTCCCCCTTATTCTTCAACTCATGTAAAGTCTTGTAGTTTTTTTTTTTTTAACTTTGATGTCTCCCATTGAGAGTTTTTGTAAAAAATAAGAAATGTAAATTAAGTTTGAAAAAAAACTTCTGTTTACGTTTTGCTTCTGGAAACACGAGTCCGACATATGGTTTTTGAACGTACAATGTGTGTGAGAACATAAATCGGGCGCTCTGAACTTTTACACCGTGCGGTTCTGTGGTACAGTTTCAGCTGAAACCGAATACAGTGATTGAAAATATACAGTGTCTGCCCAGCTTCAGGGCAAATATTGCCATGAACACTACTGGCCAGTAGATGGCAGTAGAGACCATGAAAACTTGCCAAAACAAAATTCCAGATAATCCGTGTCTGCTACGTTTAAGATGCGTGGAATTTAATAAACGCAAACACAATAACATCTATAAACCCAGAGAATATATTCACGAGAGTTTTAGCCACAATATACAAAGAGTTTAATGCTGTTGTCCGTGTGGAGCATCATCAGAGTGTCTCAAATGCATTTTTTCCTGTCATGAACGTACTGACATTACCCTACCCATAATGCACTGGGCACAGCATCTCCACACTAAAACCTTAAAAATTAGTGCATTACTTTAAAACTAAAACATATATCTGATATTTTCACTTTATTAAACTTCAGATGTGACGTTAATTTAAATAACTTGTCAAAATTAGTTTGGTTAAAATTTGAACCATAAGTTAAAAATGTATGCCTCTGAATGACTTGGGTGATAGTGCCTGCGTATCAGTATGAGGTTAACAGAAATTAGTTTTTTTTTTGTTGTTTTTTTTGGGGGGGGGGGACCAGTTCTCCTTTGCCTGCAGGGGATAGAGCGGTTTCTTCTATAAGCAGCTCTTCTCTGTTTGCAGAGGGTTGAACTACACATCTGCTACAAACAAAACATTGAACAGGTAGGTGCTCAACTGATTTTAAATTTTAAAAATGTTTGTAGCTGTTCAGCTTTGTTTACCATGTTAACGGTCTAAAAATTATTGGAACAAAACTTATCAGAAGATTAGTCCGATAATGGTTTTCAAGGTTATCTGAAAAGCTAATCCGATAATGAAAACATTATCTTCGATAATTATCAGTTATCGGTGCCCACCACTGGTAGCAGATAACTGAAGCAATCCTTCAAATGGTGATACAAGCATCAAATTCAGCACAAATACAGCTTAGAAACTACACTTTAAAAAAAATGACTGGCCACTTGAATTTTCAATAGGTGGCCAGATAGGGGTCAACTGAAGAATTATGCAGAGTTCACAATTTAAAAATGCTCCAATCAAAATGAAAACTACATCACGTCACTTGTCTGATTATAAAGATTCCAAAAAGGTATAGTTTGGGCTATCTATGACCAGTGGTGAGCACAGCTAACCAAAACATTAGCTTCGATAACAGCTAATCAGCTGACTGAAATCTTTTATAAAGCTGAACCGATAAACCACCCAAAAATTTAGCTACAGCTAACCAATAACTGATAACTTTCAAAATTGAGTTTTAACACCACGATCACAAACCCAAACAATGAATCACCACTTCTGTCGTTGTGCGCTGTGCCCCCTGCTGGAAGCTCCTGTTTACTACATAGTTTACTCTCTCGCAGTAAAAGGAGCCTGACCACCAGGTTGTCACAAAAAAAAAAAAAAAAAACCACTGCAGTTTTGCTGTGAGGCAGAGGTCTTGGAAAATAAAGCAGTTTTGATTTATAAATGAACTTATTCTGTAAAGAATAACTACATTAATGACAATTCTGTCATTTGTACAAAGTTAAAATATAACACACACACATCTTCAACCGCTTAGTTCAATTAAGGGTTGCGGGGGCTAGAGCCTATCCCAGCAGTCGTAGAGCGTGAGGCGGGGTACACCCAGGACCCAGGGCCACAAACAGACAAACAAACATATTCACACCCACTCACACACCTACGGACAATTTAAAGACTCCAATCCACCTAACCCGCAAGTCTTTGGATGTGGGAGGAACCCGGAGCACCCAGAGGAAAGCCACGCAAACACGGGGAGAACACGCAAACTCCACACAGAAAGGCCACAGGCAGGAATTGAACCCATGACCTTCAGGCTGTGAGGCAACAGTGCTAACCACTAATCCACCCTGCTCCCCTAAAATATAACACATAACTTTCTCTTGCTTGCCTCTACTGGTGGTTGGCTCTCATTGCGGTATTGTATCACTTCCTGTTCCGGAGCACAGCGGTGTTTTTCTGTATCTGTTAGCTGTTTAATCTGCGCAGTTAGATTGATCTAGTTATCTAGATTACGATTTGTTTCCCAGTGTAATCTTTACGTGCCTTAACTAAAGCACTCCTTCTGCTGAATCACCTCTAAATTATTTACACATTATTCACTTTGCGTGTTTTTAGGAATCCGCTAGCTTAGCGTAGCTACTAGCTCTTAGGCGGTTTAGCATGGCGGCTTCTCCTGTCTCTCCCGCACTTTTCTGCTCTGGGTGTGAAATGTTTAGTTATTCCTCGGCCTCCTTTAGCAGTAACGGTACTTGTAATAAGTGTAGCTTATTCGTAGCTTTGGAGGCCAGGCTGGGTGAATTAGAGACTCGGCTCCGCACCGTGGAAAATTCTACAGCTAGCCAGGCCCCTGTAGTCGGTGCAGACCAAGGTAGCTTAGCCGCCGTTAGTTACCCCCTGGCAGATCCCGAGCGGCCGGGAAAGCAGGCTGACTGGGTGACTGTGAGGAGGAAGCGTAGCCCTAAACAGAAGCCCCGTGTACACCGCCAACCCGTTCACATCTCTAACCGTTTTTCCCCACTCGACGACACACCCGCCGAGGATCAAACTCTGGTTATTGGCGACTCTGTTTTGAGAAATGTGAAGTTAGCGACACCAGCAACCACAGTCAATTGTCTTCCAGGGGCCAGAGCAGGCGACATTGAAGGAAATTTGAAACTGCTGGCTAAGGCTAAGCGTAAATTTGGTAAGATTGTAATTCACGTCGGCAGTAATGACACCCGGTTACGCCAATCGGAGGTCACTAAAATTAACATTAAATCGGTGTGTAACTTTGCAAAAACAATGTCGGACTCTGTAGTTTTCTCTGGGCCCCTCCCCAATCGGACCGGGAGTGACATGTTTAGCCGCATGTTCTCCTTGAATTGCTGGCTGTCTGAGTGGTGTCCAAAAAATGAGGTGGGCTTCATAGATAATTGGCAACGCTTCTGGGGAAAACCTGGTCTTGTTAGGAGAGACGGCATCCATCCCACTTTGGATGGAGCAGCTCTCATTTCTAGAAATCTGGCCAATTTTCTTAAATCCTCCAAACCGTGACTATCCAGGGTTGGGACCAGGAAGCAGAGTTGTAGTCTTACACACCTCTCTGCAGCTTCTCTCCCCCTGCCATCCCCTCATTACCCCATCCCCGTAGAGACGGTGCCTGCTCCCAGACCACCAATAACCAGCAAAAATCTATTTAAGCATAAAAATTCAAAAAGAAAAAATAATATAGCACCTTCAACTGCACCACAGACTAAAACAGTTAAATGTGGTCTATTAAACATTAGGTCTCTCTCTTCTAAGTCCCTGTTGGTAAATGATATAATAATTGATCAACATATTGATTTATTCTGCCTAACAGAAACCTGGTTACAGCAGGATGAATATGTTAGTTTAAATGAGTCAACACCCCCGAGTCACACTAACTTTCAGAATGCTCGTAGCACGGGCCGGGGCGGAGGATTAGCAGCAATCTTCCATTCCAGCTTATTAATTAATCAAAAACCCAGACAGAGCTTTAATTCATTTGAAAGCTTGACTCTTAGTCTTGTCCATCCAAATTGGAAGTCCCAAAAACCAGTTTTATTTGTTATTATCTATCGTCCACCTGGTCGTTACTGTGAGTTTCTCTGTGAATTTTCAGACCTTTTGTCTGACTTAGTGCTTAGCTCAGATAATTATAGTGGGCAATTTTAACATCCACACAGATGCTGAGAATGACAGCCTCAACACTGCATTTAATCTATTATTAGACTCTATTGGCTTTGCTCAAAAAGTAAATGAGTCCACCCACCACTTTAATCATATCTTAGATCTTGTTCTGACTTATGGTATGGAAATAGAAGACTTAACAGTATTCCCTGAAAACTCCCTTCTGTCTGATCATTTCTTAATAACATTTACATTTACTCTGATGGACTACCCAGCAGTAGGGAATAAGTTTCATTACACTAGAAGTCTTTCAGAAAATGCTGTAACTAGGTTTAAGGATATGATTCCTTCTTTATGTTCTCTAATGCCATATACCAACACAGTGCAGAGTAGCTATCTAAACTCTGTAAGTGAGATAGAGTATCTCGTCAATAGTTTTACATCCTCATTGAAGACAACTTTGGATGCTGTAGCTCCTCTAAAAAAGAGAGCTTTAAATCAGAAGTGCCTGACTCCGTGGTATAACTCACAAACTCGTAGCTTAAAGCAGATTACCCGTAAGTTGGAGAGGAAATGGCGTCTCACTAACTTAGAAGATCTTCACTTAGCCTGGAAAAAGAGTCTGTTGCTCTATAAAAAAGCCCTCCGTAAAGCTAGGACATCTTTCTACTCATCACTAATTGAAGAAAATAAGAACAACCCCAGGTTTCTTTTCAGCACTGTAGCCAGGCTGACAAAGAGTCAGAGCAAACAAAATTTTAACTATTAGAGAAAAAATTACTCATAACCATCCCAAAGACGTATCGTTATCTTTGGCTGCTTTCAGTGATGCCGGTATTTGGTTAGACTCTTTCTCTCCGATTGTTCTGTCTGAGTTATTTTCATTAGTTACTTCATCCAAACCATCAACATGCTTATTAGACCCCATTCCTACCAGGCTGCTCAAGGAAGCCCTACCATTATTTAATGCTTCGATCTTAAATATGATCAATCTATCTTTGTTAGTTGGCTATGTACCACAGGCCTTTAAGGTGGCAGTAATTAAACCATTACTTAAAAAGCCATCACTTGACCCAGCTATCTTAGCTAATTATAGGCCAATCTCCAACCTTCCTTTTCTCTCAAAGATTCTTGAGAGGGTAGTTGTAAAACAGCTAACTGATCACCTGCAGAGGAATGGTCTATTTGAAGAGTTTCAGTCAGGTTTTAGAATTCATCATAGTACAGAAACAGCATTAGTGAAGGTTACAAATGATCTTCTTATGGCTTCGGACAGTGGACTTATCTCTGTGCTTGTTCTGTTGGACCTCAGTGCTGCTTTTGATACTGTTGACCATAAAATTTTATTACAGAGATTAGAGCATGTCATAGGTATTAAAGGCACTGCGCTGCGGTGGTTTGAATCACATTTGTCTAATAGATTACAGTTTGTTCATGTAAATGGGGAATCTTCTTCACAGACTAAAGTTAATTATGGAGTTCCACAAGGTTCTGTGCTAGGACCAATTTTATTCACTTTATACATGCTTCCCTTGGGCAGTATTATTAGACGGTATTGCTTAAATTTTCATTGTTACGCAGATGATACCCAGCTTTATCTATCCATGAAGCCAGAGGATACGCACCAATTAGCTAAACTGCAGGATTGTCTTACAGACATAAAGACATGGATGACCTCTAATTTCCTGCTTTTAAACTCAGATAAAACTGAAGTTATTGTACTTGGCCCCACAAATCTTAGAAGCATGGTGTCTAACCAGATCGTTACTCTGGATGGCATTTCTCTGATCTCTAGTAATACTGTGAGAAATCTTGGAGTTATTTTTGATCAGGATATGTCATTCAAAGCGCATATTAAACAAATATGTAGGACTGCCTTTTTGCATTTACGCAATATCTCTAAAATCAGAAAGGTCTTGTCTCAGAGTGATGCTGAAAAACTAATTCATGCATTTATTTCCTCTAGGCTGGACTATTGTAATTCATTATTATCAGGTTGTCCTAAAAGTTCCCTAAAAAGCCTTCAGTTGGTTCAGAATGCTGCAGCTAGAGTACTGACGGGGACTAGCAGGAGAGAGCATATCTCACCCGTGTTGGCCTCCCTTCATTGGCTTCCTGTTAATGCTAGAATAGAATTTAAAATTCTTCTTCTTACTTATAAGGTTTTGAATAATCAGGTCCCATCTTATCTTATGGACCTCGTAGTACCATATTACCCCATTAGAGCGCTTCGCTCTCAGACTGCGGGCTTACTTGTAGTTCCTAGGGTTTGTAAGAGTAGAATGGGAGGCAGAGCCTTCAGCTTTCAGGCTCCTCTCCTGTGGAACCAGCTCCCAATTCAGATCAGGGAGACAGACACCCTCTCTACTTTTAAGATTAGGCTTAAAACTTTCCTTTTCGCTAAGGCTTATAGTTAGGGCTGGATCGGGTGACCCTGGACCATCCCTTGGTTATGTTGCTTTAGACGTAGACTGTGTTTCATAATTATTGTATGGCCTTGCCTTGCAATGTGGAGCGCCTTGGGGCAACTGTTTGTTGTGATTTGGCGCTATACAAGAAAAAAGTTGATTGATTGATTGATTACTTATAAGGTTTTGAATAATCAGGTCCCATCTTATCTTAGGGACCTCGTAGTACCATATCACCCCAATAGAGCGCTTCGCTCTCAGACTGCAGGCTTACTTGTAGTTCCTAGGGTTTGTAAGAGTAGAATGGGAGGCAGAGCCTTCAGCTTTCAGGCTCCTCTCCTGTGGAACCAGCTCCCAATTCAGATCAGGGAGACAGACACCCTCTCTACTTTTAAGATTAGGCTTAAAACTTTCCTTTTTGCTAAAGCTTATAGTTAGGGCTGGATCAGGTGACCCTGAACCATCCCTTAGTTATGCTGCTATAGACGTAGACTGCTGGGGGGTTCCCATGATGCATTGTTTCTTTCTCTTTTTGCTCTGTATGCACCACTCTGCATTTAATCATTAGTGATCGATCTCTGCTCCCCTCCACAGCATCTTTTTCCTGGTTCTCTCCCTCAGCCCCAACCAGTCCCAGCAGAGGACTGCCCCTCCCTGGGCCTGGTTCTGCTGGAGGTTTCTTCCTGTTAAAAGGGAGTTTTTCCTTCCCACTGTAGCCAAGTGCTTGCTCACAGGGGGTCGTTTTTGACCGTTGGGGTTTTACATAATTATTGTATGGACTTGCCTTACAATATAAAGCGCCTTGGGGCAACTGTTTGTTGTGATTTGGCGCTATATAAAAAAATTGATTGATTGATTGATTGATTGGATGGCATTACCCTGACCTCTAGTAATACTGTGCTATTATGTCACTCAGCGGCTCCGCTGCCTCCTTTTTTATAATTAAAGTTTAACAATTACACAAAGTACAAAGGTATGCCAGGGGTCAATACACGAATAAAGAAAAACATAAAATAAATAAATATAAAATAGATAATCTGTCAGCATTTAAAATAATGTAGAATATCAAGAGTCTTCACAGCTTTAGGGTTTGATGATGATTGAATCGAGACTTTGTAATGTTGTAATTCAAGCAAGTAAAGTTTGAACAGGGACTTTTTTCCTAAAAATTTACAATATGAAATTTAGCAAATATAATTAAGAAATTTATGAGATAAAATTCTTTCTTTTTAGAGTTACATACATTATAGAAACCAAAACGCACATCAGAGTACATTAGACAGAAGTTACCAAGAATATTACACTGTATAAAGTGAATGACATCGTTCTAAAATGCAGCAGTTAGAGGGCATGTTAGGGGGGGGGGGGGGACTGCATCCATACCAACAGCGTATTCCTTTGGGGTAACTGGAATCTTATAAGATGATAAAAACTCAGAATGAGACATCAGAAGCCCCTGACTATTGAAAAGTTGCCAAACAAAAATTATATTATTGTACCAGTTAAGGAAAAATAGAGATTTGTTTCTATATAGTATATAACTATTGTTACAAATTTGAAAACTGTGGGGAGAGAATGAGTGTTTATACAACAGTGACCAGGTTAGAAGCATTTGTTTATGAAAATTGTCCAATTTTATGGGTAATTTGTCAATTTTGTAGTGTGATTTTAAAACTAATGGGAGACCACCTATTTTGGAGTCTAATGAATTCATTAGACACTGTCTTTAATAAAGTGGGTCTTGTTTTTCCAAACAAATCTATAGAGCAATTTATCAATGATTTTACACTTTGAAGCTTTGACGTTCAAAGAGAGAGCTGCATAGGTCAATCTAGAAATACCCTCTGCTTTAGATAACAGAATTCTACCTCTTGAAGATAAGTCTCTTTGAACCCAATGATTCAATTTCTTTTTGGTTTTATCAATGACATGATCAAAGTTCAGATTTTGCATCTTTCTTCTGTGCTTTTGGACAGGAATAGAGTAAAAGGACGATTGACAACGGCCCTTAATAGGAAGCAGTTCACATTTATTTACATTAAGTTTAAGGCCTGAGGCTTTGGAGAAATTCTTTATGAGATCTATAACGATAGGAATTTGGTCAGAGTCACGCAAGAACAGAGTGGTGTCATCAGCCACCTGACTAATACTAACTTCTCCATCGGCAAATGAGATGCCGCGAATGTTACTGTCTGAGATGTAAGTTGCAAGAATTTGTGCTGCAATCAAGAAAAGATACAGAGAAACTGGACACCCCTGGCCAGCTGGAATCTCGGAATAGTCCCATATTTAAGACAACAGTTTGCGTTAGCAAAAAGTGTTTGAATTGATTTCACAAAGAAATGACCAAATCCAAGTTTCTCCAAGGATTGGAAAATGAACCTGTGCTCCAAAGTGTCAAATGCCTTATAGAAATCCAAGAACATTGACAAAACTCTTTTCATTAATGAGGTCAGAATAGTGGAGCATGTCCAAGACAAGCCATATGTTGTTTATGTGTCTGTGGGACATAAATCCCGACTGTGATTCATCAATAATTGTAGATAGAATTTTTTTAAATTCAATTTGCCAAAATTATAGCTAAGATTTTGTAATCATTATTAAGTAAACAAATTGGTTGCCAGTTCTCAAAAAACAGATGATCCTTATTAGACTTTGGGATGAGGGTAATAATGCCTTGTCTAAGGGTAGAACAAGCTTTCAGAAAGAATTTAGTGCAGAAAATCCACTATGGTGAGAGTGCAGTTTGTTTGCCAGGGAGGGAATTTCAACAAGTTGAGACTGTGGCCTGCTTCCGTAGTCGTGTCCATACAAATCATAGAGGGATATGCTTTCCAAACTTAATACCCATTACTAAAATTGGATGATGTTGAAATTGAGGATGGCCCAGTGGTTGTTCCAGCAATAGCAAAGATTTCGTGTCTGCTACCTACAATGCACATGGAATGTCTCAAAGCTAAACCTACTTCTAGGCATCTTATATATGCTACTCTGGAACCACCCCTAAACCCAAACAGTTCAACTGTCAACCCCACTGAGGTCCTTAGACTGGGTTTCATTAACATAAGATCACTGTCCTCAAAATCATTGTTGATCAATGATCTAATTATTGATCATCACTTAGATATGATTGGGCTATGTAAAACCTGGCTTAAACCTACAGCTGTCCTCCCCTTAAATGAGGCCTGCCCACCAGCATATACATTTAGTCACGTCCCTCGGGATGCGAAGCAAGGCGGGGGTGTTGCTCTTATTTATAAATCTAGGTTTAGCTTATTAGCTGTTGGGGGTTACAAATATCACTCGTTTGAGCATCTGATTCTCCGCTCTGCTCAGGATATTACACATTGCCAAGGTCAGAAGAATAAAAATCAGTCGTATTACTTGTCACTGTATATAGGCCTCCTGGCCCATATTCTGAATTCTTAGATGCGTTCATCTCTAACTTGTCAACTAGTGTAGATAACATTCTGATCATTGGTGACTTTAAAGTTCTTGTTCAACATGGTGACAATACTTATTCATGGACAACCACCTGTAGTTCGCTAGCACAAGATTTCCTGGATTACTTTGGGAAGAAAATAGAAGACATCAGGTTAAACATATCCCGGCATGCCTTAACCCAGCCACTACACCCTGCTATTGAGGTGGGCGCCACTACTGAGGTATTACCTAGATTTACAGAATTTGATAGTATCTCACTAGGCATGCTGACAAAACTCGTAATGTCAACAAAAAGCACAACCTGTTTATTTGATCCTATACCAACAAAACTGTTTAAGGACCTGTGGCCCACTCTTGGGTTGACTGTCCTGGAAATTATTAATCTCTCATTAACGTCTGGATCTGTTCCTAAATGTTTCAAATCTGCAGTGATTAAACCATTACTTAAGAAGCCTAATCTTGACCCTAGTGTATTGACAAACTATCGGCCGATATCAAATTATCATTTTTCTCTAAAATACCGGAAAAAGTGGTGTCACGGCAGCTCGTAGACTATCTTACTGAGAATAATCTCTTTGAGCCACTGCAGTCTGCTTTTAGAAAATATCATTCCACAGAGACGGCTCTCACTAAAGTGTTGAATGATCTTCTGCTTACGATGGATTCAGCCACCACTACGGTTCTGTTGCTGTTAGATCTCAGTGCTGCATTTTATACAGTGGATCATCATATTCTACGTGATAGGCTGGAAAATCATTTTGGGATTACTAGGAGTGCCCTTGCATGGCTGATGTCATACTTGACCAGTCGTTCTGTTTTGTACAGTAACACTACCTCTAACCTTAGTGACATGAAATTTGGGGTTCCACAGGGGTCTGTCTTAGGCCCCCTTTATATAGCACTCCTTGGGCACATATTGCGGCATTTTAGGATTACCTTTCACTGCTATGCAGATGATAGTTATACATGCCGATAACTGTTGGTAATCTCGTTCATATAAAATCCTTAGGAGATTGCCTTGCAGCAGTGAGAAGTTGGATTTCCTGAAATGATGGTTCTTGGTCCAGTGAGACCGGCATCAATTTGACCAGTTAACGCTCAGCCTCGTTTCGTGTGTCATACATCACACTGACAGTGAGGAACCTTGGGGTAATTTGTGATCCTTCGTTGTCCTTTGGCCTCCACATTAGAAATATTACTAGGACTGCTTTCTTCCACCTGTGAAATATAGCGAAGATTCGTCCCATCCTGTCTATGGCTGATGCTGAGACCCTGATCCATGCATTTATCTCTTCTAGATTGGACTACTGCAATGTTCTATTTTCTGGTTTACTACAGTCCAGCATTAGGGGTCTCCAATTGGTTCAAAATGCTGCAGCCAGACTTTTGACATGAAGCAGAAAGTTTGACCACATTACACCCATTTTGGCGTCTCTTCACTGGCTTCCTGTCCCAGTGAGATCAGATTTTAAGGTTCTGCTACAAGCCTATAAAATTGTTCACAGACTGGCACCTCCCTACTTAGCTGACCTAATTAAACCTTACATACCGGCCCGGATTTTACGTTCTCAGGGTGCAGGACTACTTTGTGTCCCTAAGGTGAATAAGAAGTCTGTGGGTCACAGATCTTTCTCTTATCGTGCCCCTGTTCTGTGGAATGATCTCCCTGCATCAATAAAACAGTCAGATTCTGTGGAGACTTTCAAGTCCAGACTTAAGACGCACTTATTTTCCCTTTTGTATGGCAGCATACTGGTACAGTTTTGTTTTACGCGTTTTACTCTTTTAATTCATTTTATTAGTAACTGGAGCGTGCCGCGGCCTCAACTTTACCTAAATTCTGGGTCTTTTAGTGAAGTTTAGGGCTAGTGGCCGGCGATCACCTTAGTATTTCTTCTGTTTGTCTTGTTGTTTAATGCTGACAAATTATACAGTATTTCTTGTCTTTCTGATGCCTGATTTTTTTTTTCTGTTTAAGGAGCAGCTCCATCCAGAGATGGGTGTGATATTTGTGCTGGAGACCCTCCTGTCCTGTGCACCAACAACTTTTCCTATATATTTGTCCGTGAATTGTTTTGTAATTTGTATCTGTATCATGGCCCAAGCAGAGGGTCACCCCTTTGAGTCTGGTCTGCTTGAGGTTTCTTCCTCAGAGGGAGTTTTTCTTACCACTGTTGCTCTGGGGGTTAGTAAGGTCAGACCTTAACTATGTGAAGCACTTTGAGGCAACTCTGTTGTGATTTGGTGCTATATAAATAAAAATAAATTGAAATTGAATTGAAAGAGTTTTTAGAATAAAGTCTTATAAAATTCACTCAATCCGGCACTGCCAGGGGACGTATTATTTTTTAGACATCTTAAAGCTTCTTGCACTTCCTTAAGGGATAAATATTAATCACAAAAATTCTTATCAGCTTCAGAGATAATTTTAGTTGGTAATAGAATTAAAAAACTACTTTTTTGTTCAGAATAGCTAGACAAGTAGATTGTTGTAAAAATCTGAACAAAAAGATGCTACAGATTGGAAATCAGTTACAATTTCATTGTTAATTCTGATTCTTAGATTTTTCTAAACCAAAAGAGCTTTGCTCACAAGCATCTATGACGTCACGCCTACCCTGAGAAAACGGCCTTTTTGAAGTGACGTACGCACTCAGTTTTTGAGTGAAACATTAACTTCATAACTTGACCTTCAGACTGAAGATCTGATTTATAATAAATCGATTTGTGTTGAATCGTCACTCACGTGAGCTTCTTCCTTTTTCCTCACTGAAAATTGTCTGCAGACAGCAAGCTGTTCGGCGCTCTGCTGCCCTCTACTGTCAGAAATAGTGCTTGTTTTTTCTTCTTAAATTCATTTTTCCATTACAAGTTACGAGAAGTAGATCAACGTAAAACATTTAAATTGGTACAAGCTGTTATTGTTTTATAGCTTTTGGTTTTGTTAACCTGTGATTTTACATTTATGAATAATTTAGCCATAAATGTAGACATTTTACTCCGTCAGCTCTCTGGGCATCCAAACAATACACTCCTCCAAAGCAGAACAAAATTTTTTTATCTATCTTTTCAGAGACAAAAGTACAGATTTCTTTTTTCATAAAGTCTTCACCATGGAGCAGAAAGACACAAACTAACTCACCTGTTCCTTCAGTTTATTCTTAATCTGCATCTGAGCTGCTTAGAACCTGTGGATCATCTGAAGATGAACTTCTTTGACTTTGTTGGTGATTAAGTGCTTTTTTCTCCCTTTATCCACAAACTGACATAGTCTGAGGACACGTGTGGTCCTGAAACTTCATCTTTCTGGAACAGGGCTCTTATGGATTTCTTGGAGTGCTTCTTGGGGATAAAGGTCATCATTACTTCAGAATCCTTGGCTGGGATATAAACAGACCCCAGAAGACGTGGCACCAGAAACTAAACTCTGACAAGAACTCATCATGAGTAGAGATCATCATCTGATCTTCTAACAAAATATTCCTGCTAAACCACTGTTCCTAAAACAGAAATTTATGCCGATATGTGATGTTATTGTTCCCCATCAGACAGACATCTTCATCTGCATATCCGGAATCAGGTCATGGGGATCTGATAGTTCTGAGGTGAAGTTGTTTGCAGACGACTGACTCATTTTTACAGGAACTTTATCAACATCCAAAATACAAACAAGAAAATCAAACCACCCTGTTAGGTTCAGTTCATCTTGTGTTCCAGATGAATATGAGTTTGTGACACACTGCTTTAACAAGTTGATCTTAAATGTGTTATTTAAAGCAGAAAAATCCAAAGTTTAAACCACCATTTTCATGAGCTTTCATGGTAACCGTTTAGTATTTTGTCTTTCTTTTAGCAGTTTGTCATCAAGATGTGACATCTTCCTTCAACCTCAGTTCCACTTAACCCATTAAACACATATTAAACTTTCTCTGATTTTTTTGTGAAATAGGTTCAAAATTTTACAACATGGCTATGGAGGAGGACTATCGGTCGGCCTCGAGGAGATTCTGGCAAACCATCCGACGCCTCAGGAGGCGGAAGCAGCTCTCCACCAGCACTGTTTACGGTGCGGGTGGGGAGCTGTTGACCCTGACTGGGGATGTTGTCGGGCGGTGGAAGGAGTACTTCGAGGATCTCCTCAATCCCATCGTCAAGTCTTCTGAAGAGGAAGCAGAGACTGGGGACTCAGAGGCAGACTCATCCATTACCCAGGCCGAAGTCACCGAGGTGGTTAGAAAGCTCCTCGGTGGCAAGGTTCCTGGGGTGGATGAAATCCGTCCTTGGTACCTTAAGTCTCTGGATGTTGTGGGACTGTCTTGGCTGACATGCCTCTGCAACATCGCGCGGCAATCGGGGACAGTGCCTCTGGATTGGCAGACCGGGGTGGTGGTCCCTCTGTCTAAGAAGGGGGACCGGAGGGTGTGTTCCAACTATAGGGGAACTATAGTTCCCCTATAGTTCCCCTAACTACACTCCTCAGCCTCCCCGGTAAGGTCTATTCCAGAGTACTGGAGAGGAGAATTCGAACGATGGTCGAACCTCTGATTCAGGAGGAGCAGTGTGGTTTTCGTCCTGGTCGCGGCACACTGGACCAGCTCTACACGCTCCATCGGGTGCTCGAGGGTTCATGGGAGTTTGCCCAACCAGTCCACATGTGTTTTGTGGATCTGGAGAAGGCGTTCGACCGTGTCCCTCAGGGCACCCTGTGGGGAGTGCTCCGGGAGTACGGGGTCCGAGGTCCTTTGTTAAGGGCTATCCGGTCCCTGTACGACTGCAGCAGGAGCTTGGTTCGCATTGCCAGTAGTAAGTCAAGCCTGTTTCCAGTGCACGTTGGCCTCCGCCAGGGCTGCCTTTTGTCACCGGTTCTGTTCATTATTTTTATGGACAGAATTTCTAGGCGCAGCCAGGGTGTAGAGGGGGTCTGGTTTGGGAACCACAGAATCTCGTCTCTGCTGTTTGCGGATGATGTGGTTCTGTTGGCTTCGTCAAATCAGGACCTTCAGCGTGCACTGGGGCGGTTTGCAGCCGAGTGTGAAGCGTCCGGGATGAAAATCAGCACCTCCAAATCCGAGGCCATGGTTCTCGACCGGAAAAAGGTGCTTTGCCCTCTTCAGGTCGGTGGAGTGTCCTTGCCTCAAGTGGAGGAGTTTAAGTATCTCGGGGTCTTGTTCACGAGTGAGGGACGGATGGAGCGTGAGATCGATAGACGGATCAGTGCAGCATCTGCAGTGATGCGGTCGCTGTATCGGACCGTCGTGGTGAAGAGAGCTGAGTAGGGGGGCAAAGCTCTCGATTTACCGATCGATCTACGTACCGATCCTGACCTATGGTCATGAGATTTGGCTCATGAGCGAAAGAACAAGATCGCGAGTACAAGCGGCCGAGATGAGTTTCCTCCGCAGGGTGGCTGGGCGCTCCCTTAGAGAAAGGGTGAGGAGCTCGGTCACTCGGGTGGAGCTCGGAGTCGAGTCGCTGCTCCTCCACGTCGAAAGGAGTCAGTTGAGGTGGCTCAGGCATCTTTTCCGGATGCCCCCTGGACGCCTCGCTGGAGAGGTGTTCCGGGCACGTCCCACTGGGAGGAGGCCCCAGGGAAGACGCAGGACACGCTGGAGGGATTACATCTCTCGGCTGGCTTGGGAACGCCTTGGGGTTCCCCCAGAGGAGCTGGGGGAGGTGTGTGTGGATCGGGAGGTCTGGGTGGCTTTGCTTGAGCTCTGCCCCTGCGACCCGACTCTGGATAAAGCGGAAGAAAATGGATGGATGGATGGATTTTACAACATTCTTCTCCGTTGATCCAAGCAATCTGTGTCGCAATCACTCAACAAATCCCCATGAAAATGACGCCTCCACCAAAGGCGTCTTTGTGTTCTGTCCCCACAGCCAATCAGATCAAAGAGACACGTGCCCGTGCAGAAACATTTATTCAAGCTTTCATTTGATCAGAGTAGCATTTCCTACAGGGAACTAAATGCACAAAATTCATACAAAAACGCAAAAATCTAACAAGGAAACATCACAACTGTGTGCCAGAAACCTTCAGCTGCTCCTCATCACTCGTCTCGGCTCGAATTCCCACAGCGGCGAGGACTCCGCGATGTGGAACCGCTGCCAGACACACAGAGAGAGAGAGACACACACACACACACGCACGCACACACACAGACGCAAACAGAAACACCCACACAGAGAGACACAGAGACACACACAGACACAGACACACAGAGAGACAGACACACACACACACACACAGACAGACAGACACACACACACACACACAGACAGACACAAACAGACACACACACAGAGACAGACGCAAACAGACACAAACACAGACGCAAACAGAAACACCCACACAGAGACACACACACACAGACGCAAACAGAAACACTCACACAGAGAGACAGACACAAACAGACACACACACAGACGCAAACAGAAACACCCACACAGAGAGACACAGAGACACACACACAGACACACACAGAGAGACACAGACACACACACAGAGACAGACACAGACACACACACAGATGCAAACAGAAACACCCACACAGAGACAGACACACACAGACAGACACACACACACAGACACACACAGACAGATGCAAACAGACACACACAGAGACACAGACACACAGACACACACACAGACACACACACACAGACAGATGCAAATAGACACACAGAGACACAGACACACACAGAGACACAGACACAAACAGACGAAAACAGACAGACGCAAACACACAGACGCAAACAGACACACACACACACAGACAGAAGAAAACAGACAGACGCAAACACACACAGACAGAAGAAAACAGACACACAGACACGTACACAGACACACGCAGACAGAAGAAAACAGACACACAGACACACACACACACACAGACGCAAACAGACACACACACACACACAGACGCAAACAGACACACACACACACACACACACACACACACACACACACAGACGCAAACAGACAGACACACACACACAGATACATACAGACAGACACACACAGACAGACACACACACAGACAGACACACACACAGACACATACACAGACAGACACACACACAGACAGACACACACACATACACAGACAGATGCAAACAGACACACAGACACATGCACAGACACACACACACACACACACACACACAGACAGACGCAAACAGACACACACACAGAGACACACACACACAACAAACAGACACACACAAACAGACACACACAGAGACACAGGCAAACAGACACACACACAGAGACACACACACAGACAGACGCAAACAGACACACACAGACAGACACACACAGACAGACGAAAACAGACAGACAGACACAGACAGACGCACACACACAGACGCAAACAGACACACACACACACACACACAGACAGACGCAAACAGACACACACAGAGACAGACACAGACAGAGACACAGACACACACAGGGACACAGAGACACACAGACAGACACAAACAGACACACAGAGACGGACAGAAACACATACAGACACACAGAGAGACACAGACAGACGCAAACAGACACACACACAGAGACAGACACAGACACACACAGACAGACGCAAACACACACACAGAGACACAGAGAGACGGACAGAAACACATAGACACACAGAGAGACACAGACAGACGCAAACAGACACACACATAGAGACAGATGCACACACAAACACACACACACAGAAACACATGGAATCATTTAGCATTAAAACCTCCAAAATAATTTGTGCACCCCCTGGTGGCTGGCTGCAGTACGTCAGTCAGACTTGTCATGTTTTTATTTGTTTGGAACGGGGGATGGGGGGGAGACTCAGTGGGAAGAACTCACTACGTTCATGAGACTGACGTGTCTGCAGCAGATTCTGGTTTGGAAAACTCACCTGTGTCTCTCAGCTGAAGCTCCACCCTTTGACTGGCTGCGATTTAAACACAGTATGGCATTTAGCATGGAGCAGTTAGTGGTTAGCATGCAGCTGACGGCGTTGCATGCACTCATGTATTAGCCAAAGTGGTCACTATCGAGCTTGAATGATTCTGCTGTGTTCCATCACAATTGGAAAAAAATGAGCTCCAACTTGGCAAAGTGTGATGGAACGGCCAAATTCCAAGTCGGAAACTCAGGCAAATCTGTGTAGACAGAGTTCGTCGATCAGTGGATCCATTCATCAATTTTCCCTTTAGTCAAGAAAATGTTTGATGTAATGCATGCAGAAAGGTCAATTAAAGGAGCTAATCTGGTGAATTTTAACTGATGAAAAGATGATTTTATGTGGATAAAAAATGCTCTCATTTATACCTTTAATGACTTAAAATCTTGGCCGTGAACGACAACTCATAATTAAATATATATTTCAATTTATTGTGAGCAGAAGTTCAAAACCAGTGTTTATCAATAATGAACCCAATAGTCAGGACAGTCAGTCTGATGTCCATGTAAATCCTAGAAAAAACACAACATACCTGTTTTTTTCATTTAAAAACCAGGTATGTTGATTTTTACTCAAACCAACAAAAAATCCAAGTTAACATCATCTACAGTACTGAAAGGAATTCAATTTATTTTTATTTATATAACGCCAAATCACAACAGAGTTGCCTCAAGGCGCTTCACACAAGTAAGGTCTAACCTTACTAACCCCCAGAGCAACAGTGGTAAGAAAAAACTCCCTCTGAGGAAGAAACCTCAAACAGACCAGACTCAAAGAGGTGACCCTCTGCTTGGGCCATGATACAGACACACATGACAATACATATATACAGGAAATATACAGGGAGTCCATGCTGGTACACAGGACAAGAAGAACAAAAAATCATGTACAAACACTTGGAGTTAGTTTGTGGTATTTTCGTCTTATTCAGTAATTTATGTGAAACATGGCCCCACCCATGTCCCTTGTTGATGTGTTCATTATTGTATGGCTTTGCCTTACAATATAAAGCGCCTTGGGGCAACTGTTTGTTGTGATTTGGCGCTATATAAATAAAATTGATTTGATTTGATTTTGATTCAACCCTTTTTTTCTGTCTTCTTAGTTCATTTGTGTTTTTTCTAGAGCTGGGCAATGATTAAAAATTTTAATCATGATTAATCGCATGATTTCCATCATTAATCCTGATTAATCACATTGTTATACGCAAAATCCAAAAATGAATTCAAAAGTAGCATATAGCACAATTTTATTTTAAATGTTCTGCCATATGAACAAAAGCGCCATAAGGTTTGTTCTGCAAACACTTAACAACAGCATTTTGTTTATGCAGTTGGGGTGGAAAAATCACCTTAAAAAGCTGCGGGTTCAGGATGCTTAGGCCCCCACGAGGCTTTTGCATTATGGGCTTATAAAGGGCCTTCTTTGATGGTCTAAATAAATATATGAAAATTTGAAGTCCAGACAGAAGAAGAGAACATCTCTGCGTTTCAAGATGTGAGGAAAGTGTTTCCAAAATCGCCACCAATTTGAGGTTGAAGCTGCAGAGGAGACCTTCATCTGGTTAAATGTGCTGAGAGTCCAGCTCACCTGTCGTCTCTGCAAACTCACACCTGCTGCTACGCTTAGAAATAAAACAAAGGCACTTTAAACAGTAACTATTTTATAATTTTAAAAAACCCTTTTCCTTATTTTAACATTAAATGAAGGAATCAATAAACATGTCCATGAAGTCAAAGTTCAGTAAAAAAGACATTTGCACAGGTAGAAGAAGCCCCGCTCCTATTGTGCATAATTTTAAAACATTCACAACCACTAGAATAGTGAAATTCGTATTTTAGTAATTACTCTGTCCTGTTTACAACATTAAAAGCAATCACATAATCAATGAGGGTGTGATTTAATGTTGAAATGACTCGATTAAAAAATGATTTACTCATGAGAAATCCTAATGAACAAACACACTGCAGCCATTGTTACATCATCTCCTGTTGTGTTGGTAATGAAGATTTACATTTATTTACAGTGTCTTTTTTTTCCTGGTTGAAATGCAGATATGAGTTAATGAAAATACCAAACTTAAAAATGTACACATTACTTTTCACGCTATTTTGTCTAAAAATAAATGTCCAAGAGTCATTATCATGTTAATCAAGAAATTAAGTCACCTGAAACAAAAACAAGTGAGTTATGGTTTTAATTTACAGATAAACATCAAAGATTTCTAAAGAATCTTAAAACTATTTTAATTACAAGTTATTTAATGTTAGAAAAAAAAAACATAAGGATTTCCTTGAATAAACTGCTGTATATAAATTAGCAGTTCTGATGTTCCTGACACACATCTACACTATTCTGTGTTTTGGCCTGATGCCTCGTTTCTTTTGGCTTTAAAGTAAGGCTGTAACAATGATTAATTAAAAAAAAAAACCTGCGGCTTCCCTTCACACAATTTGATGCTCAAAATGTAGGCAATAGTGTTTCAGAGGGTTAGAAATTTAAAAATCTTCCGGGGGAAGCTGGCTGCGCTCTCCCCTATTCCCCAGCACACAGTGTGCTGCAAGAACTTTAGCAGCTTCGGTTCTGTCGACTACGTCGTCTGGAAGCACTTTAAAATTAAAATGGCCCTGTAAAAGTTCCGTACCCTTCTCCATGTCCACGGCAGCAGTCAGACTTGCAAAAAAAAAACCAAAAAAAAAAAAACAACTGCGTTAGCATGTGATAAAAAAAAAAAACTGTTGGCAGGAAGGGCATCTGGTGTAAAACTTGTACCAATTCAACATGCAGATCCACCTTGGATTTCCTGTGGCGACCCCAGGTGCAAACAAGGGAGCAGCCAAAGGGACTTACTTTTAATTAATTAATGAATTAACACGATAATAACGCTTTAACTTGCCCAGCCCTAGTTTTTTCTTACCCTCTTAGTTCATTTTTTTAATAAGCACTAACTTCCATCAGGATTAGATATTCGGTCCAACCTCAGAGCTGCAGGTTGTCAGCAGTATTACTTTGTCCGGCCCCATCCATGCAAACTTTTCTTTAGAATCTTTATCGATTTCTCCGACACACTTGTCATCTTTGTCTTTTATCTTCTCCAGCAAATTTTCCTCACAAAACCCATCCAAACTTAAACTTTTTCTGCCACCATTATGCATCCCATAATAAGCAGTTCTGGCACACAAGATGTCCTGTCATGAACCACCTAGACCTTGTTTCCTTAACGCTTTATTTACATTTACGGACACGAACGAAGTGCGGGATGAGCTGCTAAGCTATTTTGCATAGCAGCTCTTCTTCACCGGCAGGCCTCATGCACAACACCATGCTGTCCAGCAACAGCAACGACTGGTGGCTAATGTGAGAACTGTTACAAACACATCACGCCTCAATTTTTTTCCTCACCAAATTATAAATGATTTGGACAGGTGACTAAATTAATTCCAAGAGGCGGGAAATCACTGATCGGCAGGTGATTCTCATCCCCGCATTTTATTCACCGGCGGTCGAAGCCACAAACTTGTTCCACGAACAAGTTCTGGTGATTGTTTAAATGGAGGATTTTTGATTTGTTGGATCCACAGGCTGTCAGGTTTTAAGGAATCATTGATCCTGACTGAGTCTGCGAAGCTTCAACTTTAACCTCTCAAACTTCTCAAACATCTGAAGCCATGGACTGGCTACTCACCTTATAGCTGGAGATCCAGAATGAGAACGACCCATGGATCCAGACCTGAGGCAGACAAGAGTCATCACATGACATCATCAATCAGAGCCATTAGATACAACCCCAATTCCAATGAAGTTGGGACATTGTGTAAAATGTAAATAAAAACAGAATACAATCATTTTCAAATCCTCTTCAACCTATATTCAATTGAATACACCACAAAGACAAGATATTTAATGTTCAAACTGATAAACTTTATTGTTTTTGTGCAAATATTTGCTCATTTTGAAATGGATGCCTGCAACACATTTCAAAAAAGTTGGGACGGGGAAACAAAAGACTGGGAAAGTTGATGGATGTTTAAAGAACACCTAATTGGAAACAGGTGAGAGTCATGATTGGGTTTAAAAGGAGCATCCCCAAAAGTCTCAGCCATTCACAAGAAAAGATGGTGTGAGAATCACCACTTTGTGAACAACTGCATGAAAAAAAAATAGCCCAACAGTATAAGAACAATGTCTCTCAATGTTCAATTGCAAGGAATTTAGGGATTCCATCATCTACAGTCCATAATATAATCAGAAGATTCAGAGAATCTGGAGAACTTTCTACACGTAAGCGGCAAGGCTGAAAACCAACATTGAATGCCCGTGACCTTCGATCCCTCAGGCGGCACTGCATTAAAAAGCAACATCATTGTGTAAAGGATCTTACCACGTGGGCTCAGGAACACTTCAGAAAACCACTGTCAGTTAGCACAGTTTGTCGCTACATCTACAAGTGCAAGTTAAAACTCTACCATGCAAAGTGAAAGTCAAACATCAACAACATCCAGAAACACCGCCACCTTCTCTGGGCCCGAGCTCATTTGAAATGGACAGACGCAACGGTGAAAAGTGTGCTGTGGTCTGATGAGTCCACATTTCAAATTGTTTTGGAAATCATGGACGTCGTGTCCTCCAGACAAAAGTGGAAAAAGACCATCCAGATTGTTACCAGTGCAAAGTTCAAAAAACAGCATCTGTGATGGTATGGGGGTGTGTTAGTGCCCATGGCATGGACAACTTACACATCTGTGATGGCACCATCAATGCTGAAAGGTACATCCAGGTTTTGGAGCAACACATGCTGCCATCCAAGCAATGTCTTTTTCAGGGACGTCCCTGCTTATTTCAGCAAGACAATGCCAAGCCTCATTCTGCACGTGTTCCAACAGCGTGGCTTCGTAGTAAAAGAGTGCAGGTACTAGACTGGCCTGCCTGCAGTCCAGACCTGTCGCCCATTGAAAATGTGTGGCGCATTATGAAGCGCAAAATACGACAACGGAGACCCCTGAATGTTGAACAACTGAAGTCGTACATCAAGCAAGAATGGGAAAGAATTCCACCTACAAAGCTTCAACAATTAGTGTCCTCAGTTCCCAAACGCTTATTGAGTGTTGTTAGAAGGAAAGGTGATGTAACACAGTGGGAAACATACCACTGTCACAGCTTTTTTGAAACCTGTTGCAGGCATCCATTTCAAAATGAGCAAATATTTGCACAAAAACAATAAAGTTCATCAGTTTGAACATTAACTATCTTGTCTTTGTGGTGTATTCAATTGAATATAGGTAGAAGAGGATCTGAAAATCATTGTATTCTGTTTTTATTTACATTTTACACAACGTCCCAACTTCATTGGAATTGGGGTTGTAATTGACTACAGAAACAAACATCTTCTTTAAACTTAAACTTCCTCCAGTTTACAAACATCAGTGTCTTAAAAGTGCCCTCAATTATTTTTTTCTCCCACTAGATGTCACATTAGCTCCATTTTCTCCATTTTCAGGAAGTAAACAAATCTTCCCTCCTAACCAACTCCTCCTCCTCCCTCCTCCACATCTAGAAGTCTTTAATGGGTCTAACAGCTGTGTGGTGAAAAACCAGACCTATGCTGACTCCAGTACAACTGTGTTCAAAATGTTTTTGGAAAGTAGCTGCTGTCTCATTACAAAAGTGGGAAGGAGCAATGGTTTCATAGAGGGGGATTCACATGCACTAAATGTATGCATGGGGAAGTCTTACACACTAAACATGTATGCGTGAGCAGAAAAGATAATCTATGCGCACAGATGGAGCGCAGCTTTACTGTCGATGCAGGACGTGATTAAGACAGAAAATAATTGCTGGCTACAATATTAATGTGTAAAATTAAATTCAAATCATTTGGCGCTTCCAGAGTTTTGCCCATGCAGGTTCAGATAGAAACAGAAACCTGCTTCAACTGATTTAATGCTAGTGTGCAGCATGCAAACATGTCCATCCACCAGAGGGCAGCGGAAACATGAGGGCGTCAGCTTGTGCTGTCACATCAATGGCTTTGGAAATGAAAGAAACAAGCTCATTTCAAAGTACATCTGTCTTCACCACACCAGCTCCTCATTTCTATCATGCACATGTCAAAATACTCAGACACACCCTCCAAAAAAATCAGTACTGTACGGTATTGTGATCATTCTGAATAAAACTAGAGTAAAATTAAAACTGATGAAGTAAATGTGAGGCCTCATTGTCATGTTCGATGAAAAAGCACTAAAGAAACACAACTGTTCTTCTTGTTCCTAAAATATGACCTTAAACCAGTGTTTCTCAAACCTTTTCAGACCAAGGACCACTTAATCAATAAAAGAGAACCCTAACCCCAAATAATCAAATCAAATCAATTTTATTTATATAGCGCCAAATCACAACAAACAGTTGCCCCAAGGCGCTTTATACTGTAAGGCAAAGCCATACAATAATTACGGAAAAACCCCAATGGTCAAAACGACCCCCTGTGAGCAAGCACTTGGCGACAGTGGGAAGGAAAAACTCCCTTTTAACAGGAAGAAACCTCCAGCAGAACCAGGCTCAGGGAGGGGCAGTCTTCTGCTGGGACTGGTTGGGGCTGAGGGAGAGAACCAGGAAAAAGACATGCTGTGGAGGGGAGCAGAGATTAATCACTAATGATTAAATGCAGAGTGGTGCATACAGAGCAAAAAGAGAAAGAAACACTCAGTGCATCATGGGAACCCCCCAGCAGTCTTAAGTCTATAGCAGCATAACTAAGGGATGGTTCAGGGTCACCTGATCCAGCCCTAACTATAAGCTTTAGCAAAAAGGAAAGTTTTAAGCCTAATCTTAAAAGTAGAGAGGGTGTCTGTCTCCCTGATCTGAATTGGGAGCTGGTTCCACAGGAGAGGAGCCTGAAAGCTGAAGGCTCTGCCTCCCATTCTACTCTTACAAACCCTAGGAACTACAAGTAAGCCTGCAGTCTGAGAGCGAAGCGCTCTATTGGGGTGATATGGTACTATGAGGTCCCCAAGATAAGATGGCACCTGATTATTCAAAACCTTATAAGTAAGAAGAAGAATTTTAAATTCTATTCTAGAATTAACAGGAAGCCAATGAAGAGAGGCCAATATGGGTGAGATATGCTCTCTCCTTCTAGTCCCCGTCAGTACTCTAGCTGCAGCATTTTGAATTAACTGAAGGGTTTTCAGGGAACTTTTAGGACAACCTGATAATAATGAATTACAATAGTCCAGCTTAGAGGAAATAAATGCATGAATTAGTTTTTCAGCATCACTCTGAGACAAGACCTTTCTAATTTTAGAAATATTGCACAAATGTAAAAAAGCAGTCCTACATATTTGTTTAATATGCGCATTGAAGGACATATCCTGATCAAAAATGACTCCAAGATTTCTCACAGTATTACTAGAGGTCAGGGTAATGCCATCCAGAGTAAGGATCTGGTTAGACACCATGTTTCTAAGATTTGTGGGGCCAAGTACAATAACTTCAGTTTTATCTGAGTTTAAAAGCAGGAAATTAGAGGTCATCCATGTCTTTATGTCTGTAAGACAATCCTGCAGTTTAGCTAATTGGTGTGTGTCCTCTGGCTTCATGGGTAGATAAAGCTATCATCAATGAAATGAAAATGCATAACAATGAAACAGGTCGGTTTAATATAAAACAGACATTAAACAGGTCGGTTTAATATAAAAATAACAAAACTATTTGTCTGCAATCTGTCCAACAGTATCTGTTTGACTTTGAACTCATTATTAAACAGTTTGGGAAACACTACTAAGTGAGAAAATTACATTAATTCATGGGTTAAAGCAATAAATTTTCATCTGACTGAAATTTTTTCCTGGCAAAAATCAATGCCAGCAATTCCCTAAAATGTGGCGTAGTGGGGGCACACACTTTTTTTCCTCAATAAATACAATAAACACATTATACAGCATACAAATCTATTCTAAATAGCCTGTAAGCATAAAAAGAATACAAAACTTGAACATGAAGGTACATAAAAGGGTGGTGGTTGGTGGGTTGTAGTCTTGATTCTGGGGGGCCTGGGGCTGCCCCCCAAAACATTTTTTAAACACCTAGTCAAATTTTGTATATTCTGATGAATTTTAATGGGCATGAAGCCCTCTGAAACAAAGAAAACCCACTTCAAACTGTTAAGTAAAAACACAGTATTGATTATGGGGGGTCTGGGGGATCTCCCCCAGAAATGTTTTAAAAGAGCAAGTCAAATTTTGTATATTCTGGTGAATTTTAATGGGTATGAAGTCTTCTGAAACAAAGAAAACTCACTTCAAACTATCAAGTAAAAATTCTTTGTCTTCTGTAGTATTTTGATTTGTTCTAATCCGGTGAATGCACCAATTGGATGCTGTGTCACTGGTTGTACAGTCAATACAATACAAAATTAAAGCAACTGACAACATTGTTCTGCTGTGCACAAAGTAACACCGTCACCAGTTTTGAAAACACATGTGCACTGAGAAACTCAAAACTGGCCTATTCACATTTAATCGGTAAAATGCTCTCACTGGTAAAACAAACTAGGGCTGCAACTAACGGTTATTTTAGTAATCGATTAACCTTTTTTTTTTTCTTTTTTTTTTTTCTTTTTTTTACTTACATGTGAGTTTTGCCATTATTTCTTGAAGTGAGTTATTATTAAAAGGCCTTTTTCACGCAAGATCAACGTTTGAGCTTGTAATAAAGTTGATGTTATACTCTCATCAAAAACAAACCTGGAGTAATGTTTTGTTTTATTTTGCACATACATACATCACCGACACACCACAAAGAGATTTCCATCAGGTTTCACCCGATTATGAGCATTTTTAGATGCCGACAGCAACTATCTCAACCACTGACAACATATTACAGCAAGAGTCCACAAAAGTATTTTAAAGGCCTGACTAAAGTTAATATGTGATCTTTAATAAGTTATTTTCATGAAAAAAAGACACAAATGTGCAGTTTACTGCATTTTATTTTTTCTTGTGTAAAAACACAGCTTAGATGTGGTTTAACTGAAACAAATTGTCATTAAACTTAAATAAAACAGGGATGAAGTGGCGTCACAGGAAACAGTTATTTATTTCTATATTTATTTATTTATGTTCATTGTTAGTTGGTTTTACCTTTTCTGTTGTGTTTTGTTTTATCAGGTTCTTTTTGTCTGTTTCTCAAAAATTGTATTGTAGCAATACAGACGGTTGCCCAGTTCTGGATCATCTTTTTTAAAGTCCCGCTATATGGAGCCATAATGCAACTGAATGTCCTTTATTGGGTATTGTATTGGGTATTTGGGTAGCCCTTCTACTTAAAGTGTGAAGCCACATTATGGGTGGTGCAAATATTTGCCGGAAAAAAATTGTACTGTAGCAATATTAGTTATTACTTTTGTTGTTGTTGTTATTATTATTATTACTAATATATAAATAAAAATAAATAAAAAATATTACAATTCGTAATACATTTGACTCTTTTGCAACAACAAATGCTAAGCCATTAATTACTTATTATACAGAAAAGAAATGCACACAAAGGCTGAGATGCGAACAGCTTTATGCTAACTTTAACATTGAAAACGCCATAGACATGCTAACGCGTTAGCATCGGTCCCGTTTTTAAGTTATAAAATACATCTATTAACTGTTTTAGAAGACCATAACAGGTCGGTTTAATATAAAAAAGGTAAATATTACTCACAGACATACAGTGAGGAAAATAAGTATTTTAACACCCTGTGATTTTGCAAGTTCTCCCACTTAGAAATCATGGAGGGGTCTGAAATTTTCATCTTAGGTGCATGTCCACTGTGAGAGACATAATCTAAAAAAAAAAAAATCCGGAAATCACAATGTATGATTTTTTAATAATTTATTTGTATGTTACTGCTGCAAATAAGTATTTGAACACCTGTGAAAATCAATGTTAATATTTGGTACAGTAGCCTTTGTTTGCAATTACAGAGGTCAAACATTTCCTGTAGTTTTTCACCAGGTTTTCACACACTGCAGCAGGGATTTTGGTCCACTCTGTTGGGAAGGTGTCGTAGCACGGACCCACAACAGGGGGCGCAAATGAACGGACAATGAATAAGCCAAAAAGGTAACAATTTAATGTTGTGATAATACACAACGAAACGTACAGTAATTTGCACAGTTGATGTAAATCCAGGTGACGTGTGGACAGGCTCGAAGATAGGAGACCCCCGACGAGAGAGAAGCCGCGTCCCACACGGCTTCCACCACCAACGGCCTGAAGAACACCGGAGCCGCCAAGTCCCGAATCCCCAGGTGGCCTCTGTCTTCGGCTGTCGACCCTGGTACTGCTGGCAGAAAGCAGAAATATGATGAGTGAGTGTGAATCCGCACACTCAGTAATTCTCAGTCCGAACACAGTTAGGAGGGAGCACCTCCACCTCCACATCACACACACTCGTGCAGCTCCTGGTCAACCACTTATCTGAGATGGAGTGTGAGGCGAAGCCGTCGCTGTCACACCAAACGCCAATCCTCCAGATAAGGCAACACTCCAGGAAAATGGCTGCAATAGAAGTTCAAGTTATTACACACACAGTGTTAGTCAGCAGAGAAATTACCTCGGTAATGGTAGTCGATTTCTCGGCGGGGAGGTGGAGTTGCAGTCCGGCTTTTATGGTGGTGATGATGAACGAGTGACAGCTGGTGCAGAGGATGAGTGACAGCTGTCACTTCTTCTGGGTCTGGCGCCCTCTCGTGCTTGGAGCCCGCACTCCAAGCAGGGCGCCCTCTGGTGGTGGTGGGCCAGCAGTACCTCCTCTTCAGCGGCCCACACAACACACTCCTCCATACAGATCTTCTCCAAATCTTTCAGGTTTGGAGTTTCAGCTCCCTCCAAAGATTTTCTACAGAGTTCAGGTCTGGAGACTGGCCAGGCCACTCCAGGACCTTGAAATACTTCTTACGGAGCCCCTCCTTAGTTGCCCTGGCTGTGTGTTTGGGGTCATTGTCATGCTGAAGACCCAGCCATGACCCATCTTCAATGCTCTTACTGAGGGAAGGAGGTTGTTTGCCAAAATCTCACAATACATGACCCCATCCATCCTCCCTTCAATACGGTGCAGTCGTCCTGTCCCCTTTGCAGAAGAGCACCGCCAGAGTATGATGTTTCCACCCCCATGCTTCACGGTTGGGATGGTTTTCTTGGGGTTGTTCTCATCCTCTAAACATGGTAAGTGGAGTTGATTTCAAAAAGCTCTATTCTGGTCTCATCTGACCACATGACCTTCTCCCATGCCTCCTCTGGATCATCCAGATGGTCACTGGTGAACTTCAAACGGGCCTGGACATGTGCTGGCTTGAGCAGGGGGACCTTGCTGCCCTGCAGGATTTTAAACCATGACAGCATCATGTGTTACTAATGTAATCTTTGTGACTGTGGTCCCAGCTCTCTTCAGGTCATTGACCAGGTCCTCCTGTGTAGTTCTGAGCTTTCTTAGAATCATCCTTACCCCACAAAGTGAGATCTTGCATGGAATCCCAGACGGAGGGAGATTGACAGTCATCTTGTGTTTCTTCCACTTTCTAATAAATAATCATAACAGTTGTTGTCTTCTACCAAGATGCTTGCCTGTTGTCCTGTAGTCCATCCCAGCCTTGTGCAGGTCTACAGTTTTGTCCCTGGTGTCCTTAGACAGCTCTTTGGTCTTGGCTATGGTGGACAGGTTGGAGTGTGATTGATTGAGTGTTTGAACAGGTGTCTTTTATACAGGTAACAAGTTCAAACAGGTGCACTTAATACAAGTAAAGAGTGCAGAATAAGAGGGCTTCTTAAAGAAAAATTAACAGGTCTGTGAGAGACAGAATTCTTGCTGGTTGGTAGGGGATCAAATACTTATTTGCAGCAGTAACATACAAATTAATTATTTAAAAATCATACATTGTGATTTCCGGATTTTTTTTTTTTTTTTTATTATTATGTCTCTCACAGTGGACATGCACCTAAGATGAAAATTTCAGACCCCTCCATGATTTCTAAGTGGGAGAACTTGCAAAACCACAGGGTGTTCAAATACTTATTTTCCTCACTGTATGCTCTTTAGGGTTTTAGCGGGGGAAAATTAAGATAAAGCGAAATAATACAACAAACCATCGAAGCAGAGACGGATTAGCACAGAAAGGGATGTTGCATTGACAACGAGAGTATCATATTTCGGCCCCAAAACATGCATGACCGAAATATGCATGACACCACGTGCGCACGCGTATGTGTGGTTAAATTTTCCAAATGGAAATCCGTCGCGGTGACGGAGAACTTTAGCCCATGCATTAATTGCATTAATTTTAAATGTGATATTTTTGCAACATTAGGGGAGTCACCAATCACAAATCCACAAGGTTTGGATCAGGTATGGTTTGTAAGCCACAGATCGGCTCATTTGACAGATATTCATCTTGGACCTACTCTGTTCCTGATATTCATAAATGATTTTCCTGATCATATCATTAGACTGTTTGTCAATGTTTATGCTGATGATACAACACTTCATGCCTGAACTTGCAGAAGCCACAATGATCAGTCTTGGGCAGGTGATCTTTCTTCTGACTAAGAAGAGCTCATGCAATGGGAAAATAGGTGGATCGTGACCTTCAATGCATCCAAAACCAAGTTATTCTCTTTTCACCACCATTGTTCAGATCCATCCTTCCCTTCTGTTCATTGAAGGGTTCTATTTTCTCTAAAACTCCCTGCTTCGAATAACTGCTAGGCCTTAAATTTACCCCGAATCTTAAGTGGACCTTATACATCCTGTCGTTTGCCAAAACTGTTGGTAATGGTCTTGTGGTTCTATTGTTTGAGAATGTATCTGACTCCTGCTGTCATTTTGTATAAGAGCCAAGTAGGACTGAAAATGGAATACTGCTGCCACATCTGGACTGGAGCTGCTATCTTGTTGCTTAAGAAACCATGTCAGAGATGACCTGTTTTCCACACATCAACCCCTGTCCCTCACAGAAGATGCTGCAAGTCTTTGTTTTATCGCTATTTTCATGGCAAGTGCTCCAATGACCTTACGGCACTTGTAGCACCTCTTCACTCATTTACACCCAGAACTAGATTCGGCGTCTCTATGGAGGCAAACCATCCTTGCTACCACTGCATTTCGACCTCCAGATGGAAGTTTCACGCTGACGGTTTCTTTCCTCGAACTGCCTCTTTATGAAACAAATGACCAAAGGAGTGCATCCCATACACTGTGATTTCTGGATTTTTTTTTTTTTTAGATTATGTCTCTCACAGTGGACATGCACCTAAGATGAAAATTTCAGACCCCTCCATGATTTCTAAGTGGGAGAACTTGCAAAATCACAGGGTGTTCAAATACTTATTTTCCACACTGTGTATGTATGTATGTATGTATATATATATATATATATATATATATATATATATATATACACACACACACTGAACAAAAATATCAATGCAACACTTTCTGCTCCCTTTTTTCATGAGCTCAACTCAAAGATCTGAAAGATTTTCTATATACACAAAAGATCTATTTCTCTCAACTATTGTTCATAAATCTGTGTTCTCCTTTGCCAAGATAATCCATCCCACCTCACAGGTGTGGCACATGAAGACACTGATTAGACAGCATGATTATTGCACACGTGTGCCTTAGGCTGGACACAATATCTGTCTAAAGTGACTGACATTAATTAATGCTTTAAATTATTGATTTTAATTAAGGTCTGGATGAGTTCTTCTTTGGGTTTCCGGCAGTTACAAAGTTCATTTCTACCTCACATTACCTCCAGGGGGCAGTATACTAATTCAATGATGTCACTTTTACTCACCTGCTCCGGCCTCGAGACCAAGACCTGGATCGAGATCTGGAAGAGAAAACAATTACAAAATACACACACACAGACACACATAGGGATTAAGACAAAACAAACAAACAAAAAAATCTCCTGACTGAAAAAATTTTTCACAGCCAAATCATAATCTGTTCACCATGGACCTTTTTCTAGAAACCCTTTTGTGATGGCGTCCTACAATTTAAAGGACATGTCTCACTGAAAGCATAACAATTAAGATTTAGGCTGTTAGTGACCATCTGATGATCATCCAATGTCACTTCCACGACATCTATCAGATGTACATCTATCAGATCTGATCACATTGAACCATCTCCAGCCAAGAGATTAAAGGTCCACTCATCCTCACTCGGATCGACAGCCAGAGAACATTTTCAAGTTCCACTCGTCCTCAGACTAGGATAGCTGGCCTGAGAATAATGTCCAGGTCCACTTGCCTTCAGGTTCTGATCACACGCATAATGTCCAATCGCAAGCTCTGCCTTCAGCTGAAATTCTGTCGTGATTGTGGCACGTTAGATAGTGAGTCCATTATCTCCTGAACACCTTCTGAGTGTTTCCGATATGAGACACACATCTGTTTTTCCAGGCAGCCTGTAAAAACGGCACGGTGGAGACAGTTCACGTCCATCATGATCACAGCAGCAGTAAAGCAGCATCCTGTGACACAAACAGCAGCGTCACCACACTTTAGGTTCCAGAATCTGACAAACTCTGAAGAAGTTAAGAATTTCGGGGAGAAGTATGTCGTCTCCTCTGTAAATCCGGGCATCATTTTCAAATAAAAGCTCAGAAGCTTCGTTATGGGACAGAGCTGTTGGCCATCAGGACGTTTCTGTTTTGCTAATATGTACGTCATACACCGAGAATTGCTCAGTGAGACGTTTTCTGAGACACTCAGAGACTCACAGGAACACTCAGAGACTCAGAGACACTCACACAGACACTCAGAGACACTCACAGAGACACCCAGGAACTCACAGAGACACCCAGAGACTCAGAGACACTCACAGAGACATCCAGAGACTCAGAGACACTCACAGAGACACTCAGGAACTCACAGAGACACCCAGAGACACAGAGACACCCAGAGACTCAGTGACACTCACAGAAACACTGAGAGACTCACAGAGACACTGAGAGACTCAGAGGCACTCACAGAGACACTCAGAGACACTCACAGAGACACCCAGAGACTGAGAGAGACACTCAGGGACTCACAGAGACACCCAGCGACTCAGAGACACTCACAGAGACACTCAGAGACACTCACAGAGACACTCAGGGACTCACAGAGACACCCAGAGACTGAGAGAGACACCGAGAGACTCAGAGAGACACAGAGACACTCACAGAGACACCCAGAGACTCAGAGAGACACTGAGAGACTCAGAGAGACACAGAGACTCAGAGGCACTCACAGAGACACTCAGGAACTCACAGAGGCACCCAGAGACTCAGAGACACTCAGAGAGACACCCAGAGACTCAGAGACACTCACAGAGACACCCAGAGACTCACAGAGACACTCAGGGACTCACAGAGACACCCAGGGACTCACAGAGACACTCACAGAGACACTCACAGAGACACCCAGAGACTCACAGAGACACTCACAGAGACACTCAGGGACTCACAGAGACACTGAGAGACTCAGAGAGACACTGAGAGACTCAGAGGCACTCACAGAGACACTCGGGAACTCACAGAGACACCCAGACACTCACAGAGACACTCAGGGACTCACAGAGACATCCAGGGATTCACAGAGACACTCAGGGACTCACAGAGACACCCAGAGACTCGGAGACACTCACAGAGACACTCAGGAACTCACAGAGACACCCAGAGACTCAGAGACACTCACAGAGACACCCAGAGACTCAGTGACACTCACAGAGACACTCAGGGACTCACAGAGACACTGAGAGACTCAGAGGCACTCACAGAGACACTCAGGAACTCACAGAGACACCCAGAGACTCAGAGACACTCACAGAGACACTCAGGGACTCACAGAGACAACCAGCGACTCAGAGACACTCACAGAGACACCCAGCGACTCAGAGACACTCACAGAGACACTCAGAGACACTCACAGAGACACTCAGGGACTCACAGAGACACCCAGAGACTCAGAGAGACACAGAGAGACTCAGAGAGACACAGAGAGACTCAGAGGCACTCAGGAACTCACAGAGACACCCAGAGACTCAGAGACACTCACAGAGACACCCAGAGACTCAGAGACACTCACAGAGACACTCAGGAACTCACAGAGACACCCAGAGACTCACAGAGACACTCAGGGACTCACAGAGACACCCAGAGACTCACAGAGACACTCAGGGACTCACAGAGACATTCAGAGACTCACAGACCCATACAGACACTCACAGACTCTCAGAGACTCACAGAGACTCACATAGACTCAGGGAGAGACACTAAGAGACTCAAGGGCACTCACAGAGACATCCAGGGACTCACAGAGATACCCAGAGACTCACAGAGACACCCACAGACTCACAAAGACACCCACAGACTCACAGAGACATTCAGTGACTCACAAAGACTGTCAGACACACAGAGACACTCACAAAGACATTCAGAGAGAGAGACTCACAAAGACATTCAGAGACTCAGAGAGACACACAGGGACTCACTGAGACAATAAGAGACCCTCAGAAAGACACTCAGAGACTCACAGAGACATTCAGAGAGACACTCAGAGACTCACAAAGTCACTCAGACACAGAGAGACATTCAGAGACTCACAGAGACACTCAGACACACAGAGACACTCAGAGACTGACAGAGACTCGCACAGACACTCACAGACACACACAGACACTCAGACTCACAGAGACATTCAAAGACTCAGAGAGACACACAGGGACTCATAGACATTCAGAGACTCATTGAGACAATAAGAGACTCTCAGAAAGACACTCAGAGACTCTCAGAGACATTCAGAAAGACTCACAGAGACAGAGACAGTCGGGGACTCACAAAGACACTCACAGAGACACTCAGACACATTCAGAGAGCCGGTCACAGAGACATTCAGACACTCACAGAGACACTCAGAGACATTCAGAGAGCCGGTCACAGAGACATTCAGACACTCACAGAGATGTTCACAGACTCACAGAGACACTCAGAGACTCACAGGGAAACTCAGAGACTCACAGAGACATTGAAAGAGACACTCACAGAGACATTCAGAGACATTCAGACACTCACTGAGAGACACCCAGAAACTCAAACAGACACTGAGAGACTCAGAGACACTCACAGAGACACTCAGGGACTCACAGAGACTCAAAGAGACACTCACAGACTCACAGAGACATTCAGAGACTCACAGAGACACCCAGAGACACTCACAGACTCACAGAGACACTCACAGACTCACAGAGACACCCAGAGACACTCACAGAGACACTCAGGGACTCGCAGAGAGACCCAGAGACACTCACAGATTCACAGAGACACTCAGAGACTCACAGAGACATTCAGAGACTCACAGAGACACCCAGAGACACTCACAGACTCACAGAGACACTCAGAGACTCACAGAGACATTCAGAGACTCACAGAGACACTCAGACACACAGAGACATTCAGAGACTGACAGAGACTCGCACAGACACTCACAGACTCACAGAGACATTCAAAGACTCAGAGAGACACACAGGGACTCACAGATATTCAGAGACTCATTGAGACAATAAGAGACTCTCAGAAAGACACTCAGAGACATTCAGAGAGACACTCAGAGACTCACAGAGACACTCAGACACATAGACATTCAGAGACACGCAGAGACATTGAAAGAGACATTCAGAGACTCACAGACACACAGAGACACTCAGACACACAGAGACACTCAGAGACACTCACAGAGACATTCAGAAAGACTCACATAGACACTCAGAGACTCACAGAGACACTCAGGGACTCACAGAGACATTCAGAGACACTCAGAGACATTCGGAGAGACATTTAGAGAGACATTCAGATGCTCACAGAGACGTTCAGGGACTCAGACAGACACTCACAGACTCACAGAGACACTCGGGGACTCACAGAGACACTCAGGGACTCACAGAGACATTGAACAAGACACTAAGAGACTCACAGAGACATTCAGAGACTCACGGAGAGACACCCAGAGACTCACAGAGACTCACAGAGACACACAGAGATACTCAGAGACTCACGGAGAGACACCCAGACACTCAAGGAGAGACACACAGAGACTCACAGAGACACTCAGAGACTCACAGAGACTCACAGAGACTCAGAGACATTCAGAGACTCACAGAGACACTCACAGAGACATTCAGAAAGACTCACATAGACACAGAGACACACAGAGACTCACAGAGACATTCAGACACTCACGGAGAGACACCCAGAGACTCACAGAGACACACAGAGACTCACAGAGACTCACAGAGACACCTAGAGACTCACAGAGACTCACAGAGACACACAGAGACTCACAGAGACATTCAGACACTCACAGAGAGACACCCAGAGACTCACAGAGACACCCAGAGACTCACAGAGACATTCAGACACTCACAGAGAGACACCCAGAGACTCACAGAGACACACAGAGACTCACAGAGACATCCAGACACTCACGGAGAGACTCACAGAGACATTCAGACACTCACGGAGAGACACCCAGAGACATTCAGACACTCACAGAGAGACACCCAGAGACTCACAGAGACACACAGAGACTCACAGAGACATTCAGACACTCACGGAGAGACACCCAGTGACTCACAGAGACACCCAGAGACTCACAGAGACATTCAGACACTCACGAAGAGACACCCAGAGACTCACAGAAACATCCAGACACTCACGGAGAGACACCCAGAGACTCACAGAGACATTCAGACACTCACAGAGAGACACCCAGAGACTCACAGAGACTCACCGAGACACCCAGAGACACCCAGAGACTCACAGAGACTCACAGAGACATCCAGACACTCACGGAGAGACACCCAGAGACTCACAGAGACACCCAGACACTCACGGAGAGACACCCAGAGACTCAAAGAGACTCACAGAGAGACCCAGAGACTCACAGAGACACACAGAGACACACAGAGACATTCAGACACTCACGGAGAGACACCCAGAGACTCACAGAGACTCACAGAGACACACAGAGACACACAGAGACATTCAGACACTCACGGAGAGACACCCAGAGACTCACAGAGACTCACAGAGACACACAGAGACTCACAGAGACACACAGAGACTCAAAGAGACTCACAGAGACACCCAGGAACTCACAGAGACACCCAGACACTCACAGAGACACTCAGGGACTCACAGAGACACCCAGCGACTCAGAGACACTCACAGAGACACTCAGAGACACTCACAGAGACACTCAGGGACTCACAGACACCCAGAGACTGAGAGAGACACCGAGAGACTCAGAGAGACACTGAGAGACTCAGCGAGACACTGAGAGATTCAGAGGCACTCACAGAGACACTCAGGAACTCACAGAGACACCCAGAGACTCAGAGACACTCACAGAGACACTCAGGAACTCACAGAGACACTCAAGGACTCACAGAGACACCCAGAGACTCAGAGACACTCACAGAGACTCACAGAGACATCCAGACACTCACGGAGAGACACCCAGAGACTCACAGAGACTCACAGAGACACACAGAGACTCACAGAGACACCCAGAGACTCACAGAGACACCCAGAGACTCACAGAGACATCCAGACACTCATGGAGAGACACCCAGAGACACCCAGAAACTCACAGAGACACACAGAGACTCACAGAGACATTCAGACACTCACGGAGAGACACCCAGAGACTCACAGAGACACCCAGAGACTCACAGAGACACACAGACACTCACGGAGAGACAACCAGAGACTCACAGAGACACCCAGAGACTCACAGAGACATTCAGACACTCACAGAGAGACACCCAGAGACTCACAGAGACTCACAGAGACATACAGAGACTCACAGAGACACACAGAGACATTCAGACAGTCACGGAGAGACACTCAGAGACTCACAGAGACACTGAGAGACTCAGAGGCACTCACAGAGACACCCAGGAACTCACAGAGACACCCAGACACTCACAGAGACACTCAGGGACTCACAGAGACACCCAGCGACTCAGAGACACTCACAGAGACACCCAGGAACTCACAGAGACACCCAGACACTCACAGAGACACTCAGGGACTCACAGAGACACCCAGCGACTCAGAGACACTCACAGAGACACTCAGGGACTCACAGAGACACCCAGAGACTGAGAGAGACACCGAGAGACTCAGAGAGACACTGAGAGACTCAGAGGCACTCACAGAGACACCCAGAGACTCACAGAGACACTCAGGAACTCACAGAGACACCCAGACACTCACAGAGACACTCAGGGACTCACAGAGACACCCAGAGACTCAGAGACACTCACAGAGACACTCAGGGACTCACAGAGACACCCAGAGACTCAGAGACACTCTCAGAGACACTCTCAGAGACACTCTCAGAGACACTCAGGAACTCACAGAGACACCCGGAGACTCAGAGAGACACCCAGAGACTCAGAGACACTCACAGAGACACCCAGAGACTCAGAGACACTCACAGAGACACCCAGAGACTCAGTGACACTCACAGAGACACCCAGAGACTCAGTGACACTCACAGAGACACTCTGGGACTCACAGAGACACTGAGAGACTCAGAGGCACTCACAGAGACACTCAGGAACTCACAGAGACACCCAGACACTCACAGAGACACTCAGGGACTCACAGAGACACCCAGGGACTCACAGAGACACCCAGAGACCCAGAGACACTCACAGAGACACTCAGGGACTCACAGAGACACTTATGGACTCACAGAGACACCCAGGGATTCACAGAGACACTCAGGGACTCAGAGAGACACCCAGAGACTCAGAGACACTCACAGAGACACCCAGAGACTCAGTGACACTCACAGAGACACTCAGGGACTCACAGAGACACTGAGAGACTCAGAGGCATGCACAGAGACACTCAGGAACTCACAGAGACACCCAGAGACTCACAGAGACACTCACAGAGACACTCAGGGACTCACAGAGACACTGAGAGACTCAGAGGCACTCACAGAGACACCCAGGAACTCACAGAGACACCCAGACACTCACAGAGACACTCAGGAACTCACAGAGACACCCAGAGACTCAGAGACACTCACAGAGACACTCAGGGACTCACAGAGACACCCAGAGACTCAGAGACACTCTCAGAGACACTCTCAGAGACACTCAGGAACTCACAGAGACACCCGGAGACTCAGAGAGACAACCAGAGACTCAGAGACACTCACAGAGACACCCAGAGACTCAGAGACACTCACAGAGACACTCAGGGACTCACAGAGACACTGAGAGACACTCAGGAACTCACAGAGACACCCAGACACTCACAGAGACACCCAGAGACCCAGAGACACTCACAGAGACACTCAGGGACTCACAGAGACACTTATGGACTCACAGAGACACCCAGGGATTCACAGAGACACTCAGGGACTCAGAGAGACACCCAGAGACTCAGAGACACTCACAGAGACACCCAGAGACTCAGTGACACTCACAGAGACACTCAGGGACTCACAGAGACACTGAGAGACTCAGAGGCACGCACAGAGACACTCAGGAACTCACAGAGACACCCAGAGACTCACAGAGACACTCACAGAGACACTCAGGGACTCACAGAGACACTGAGAGACTCAGAGGCACTCACAGAGACACCCAGGAACTCACAGAGACACCCAGACACTCACAGAGACACTCAGGAACTCACAGAGACACCCAGAGACTCAGAGACACTCACAGAGACACTCAGGGACTCACAGAGACACCCAGAGACTCAGAGACACTCTCAAAGACACTCTCAGAGACACTCAGGAACTCACAGAGACACCCGGAGACTCAGAGAGACAACCAGAGACTCAGAGACACTCACAGAGACACCCAGAGACTCAGAGACACTCACAGAGACACTCAGGGACTCACAGAGACACTGAGAGACTCAGAGGCACTCACAGAGACACTCAGGAACTCACAGAGACACCCAGACACTCACAGAGACACCCAGATACTCACAGAGACACCCAGAGACCCAGAGACACTCACAGAGACACTCAGGGACTCACAGAGACACTTATGGACTCACAGAGACACCCAGGGATTCACAGAGACACTCAGGGACTCAGAGAGACACCCAGAGACTCAGAGACACTCACAGAGACACCCAGAGACTCAGTGACACTCACAGAGACACTCAGGGACTCACAGAGACACTGAGAGACTCAGAGGCACGCACAGAGACACTCATGAACTCACAGAGACACCCAGAGACACAGAGACACTCAGGGACTCACAGAGACACCCAGCGACTCAGAGACACTCACAGAGACACTCAGAGACACTCACAGAGACACTCAGGGACTCACAGAGACACCCAGAGAGACACTGAGATACTCAGACAGAGACAGAGAGACTCAGAGGAACTCAGGAACTCACAGAGACACCCAGAGACTCAGAGACACTCACAGAGACACTCAGGAACTCACAGAGACACCCAGAGACAATCAGGGACTCACAGAGACATTCAGAGACTCACAGAGACACTCAGACACACAGACACTCAGACACACAGAGACATTCAGAGACTCACAGACTCATACAGACACTCACAGACTCACAGAGACATACAGAGACTCACATAGACTCAAGGAGAGACACTAAGAGACTCAGAGGCACTCACAGAGACATCCAGGGACTCACAGAGATACACAGAGACTCACAGAGACACCCACAGACTCACAAAGACACCCACAGACTCACAAAGACACTCAGAGACTCACAGAGACATTCAGTGACTCACAGAGACAGTCAGACACACAGAGACACTCAAACACACAGAGACATTCAGAGACTCACAAAGACATTCAGAGACTCAGAGAGACACACAGTGACTCACTGAGACAATAAGAGACTCTCAGAAAGACACTCAGAGACTCTCAGAGACATTCACAGAGACACTCAGACACACAGAGACATTCAGAGACTCACAGAGACTCGCACAGACACTCACAGACTCACACACAGACACTCAGACTCACAGAGACATTCAAAGACTCAGAGAGACACACAGGGACTCACAGACATTCAGAGACTCATTGAGACAATAAGAGACTCTCAGAAAGACACTCAGAGACTCTCAGAGACATTCAGAAAGACTCACAGAGACAGAGACAGTCGGGGACTCACAAAGACACTCACAGAGCCACTCAGAGACATTCAGACACTCACGGAGAGACACCCAGAGACTCACAGAGACTCACAGAGACACACAGACACTCACGGAGAGACACCCAGAGACTCACAGAGAGACACAGAGACTCACAGAGACACCCAGAGACTCACAGAGACATTCAGACACTCACAGAGAGACACCCAGAGACTCACAGAGACATTCAGACACTCACGGAGAGACACCCAGAGACTCAGAGACACTCACAGAGACACCCAGAGACTCAGAGACACTCACAGAGACACTCAGGGACTCACAGAGACACTGAGAGACTCAGAGGCACTCACAGAGACACTCAGGAACTCACAGAGACACCCAGACACTCACAGAGACACCCAGAGACCCAGAGACACTCACAGAGACACTCAGGGACTCACAGAGACACTTATGGACTCACAGAGACACCCAGGGATTCACAGAGACACTCAGGGACTCAGACAGACACCCAGAGACTCAGAGACACTCACAGAGACACCCAGAGACTCAGTGACACTCACAGAGACACTCAGGGACTCACAGAGACACTGAGAGACTCAGAGGCACGCACAGAGACACTCATGAACTCACAGAGACACTCAGGGACTCACAGAGACACCCAGCGACTCAGAGACACTCACAGAGACACTCAGAGACACTCACAGAGACACTCAGGGACTCACAGAGACACCCAGAGACTCAGAGAGACACTGAGATACTCAGACAGAGACAGAGAGACTCAGAGGAACTCAGGAACTCACAGAGACACCCAGAGACTCAGAGACACTCACAGAGACACTCAGGAACTCACAGAGACACCCAGAGACTCACAGAGACACTCAGGGACTCACAGAGACATTCAGAGACTCACAGAGACACTCAGACACACAGACACTCAGACACACAGAGACATTCAGAGACTCACAGACTCATACAGACACTCACAGACTCACAGAGACATACAGAGACTCACATAGACTCAAGGAGAGACACTAAGAGACTCAGAGGCACTCACAGAGACATCCAGGGACTCACAGAGATACACAGAGACTCACAGAGACACCCACAGACTCACAAAGACACCCACAGACTCACAAAGACACTCAGAGACTCACAGAGACATTCAGCGACTCACAGAGACAGTCAGACACACAGAGACACTCAAACACACAGAGACATTCAAAGACTCACAAAGACATTCAGAGACTCAGAGAGACACACAGTGACTCACTGAGACAATAAGAGACTCTCAGAAAGACACTCAGAGACTCTCGGAGACATTCAGAAAGACTCACAGAGACAGAGACAGTCGGGGACTCACAAAGACACTCACAGAGCCACTCAGAGACATTCAGACACTCACGGAGAGACACCCAGAGACTCACAGAGACTCACAGAGACACACAGACACTCACGGAGAGACACCCAGAGACTCACAGAGAGACACAGAGACTCACAGAGACACCCAGAGACTCACAGAGACATTCAGACACTCACAGAGAGACACCCAGAGACACCCAGAGACTCACAGAGACATTCAGACACTCACGGAGAGACACCCAGAGACTCAGAGACACTCACAGAGACACCCAGAGACTCAGAGACACTCACAGAGACACTCAGGGACTCACAGAGACACTGAGAGACTCAGAGGCACTCACAGAGACACTCAGGAACTCACAGAGACACCCAGACACTCACAGAGACACCCAGAGACCCAGAGACACTCACAGAGACACTCAGGGACTCACAGAGACACTTATGGACTCACAGAGACACCCAGGGATTCACAGAGACACTCAGGGACTCAGAGAGACACCCAGAGACTCAGAGACACTCACAGAGACACCCAGAGACTCAGTGACACTCACAGAGACACTCAGGGACTCACAGAGACACTGAGAGACTCAGAGGCACGCACAGAGACACTCATGAACTCACAGAGACACCCAGAGACACAGAGACACTCAGGGACTCACAGAGACACCCAGCGACTCAGAGACACTCACAGAGACACTCAGAGACACTCACAGAGACACTCAGGGACTCACAGAGACACCCAGAGACTCAGAGAGACACTGAGATACTCAGACAGAGACAGAGAGACTCAGAGGAACTCAGGAACTCACAGAGACACCCAGAGACTCAGAGACACTCACAGAGACACTCAGGAACTCACAGAGACACCCAGAGACTCACAGAGACACTCAGGGACTCACAGAGACATTCAGAGACTCACAGAGACACTCAGACACACAGACACTCAGACACACAGAGACATTCAGAGACTCACAGACTCATACAGACACTCACAGACTCACAGAGACATACAGAGACTCACATAGACTCAAGGAGAGACACTAAGAGACTCAGAGGCACTCACAGAGACATCCAGGGACTCACAGAGATACACAGAGACTCACAGAGACACCCACAGACTCACAAAGACACTCAGAGACTCACAGAGACATTCAGTGACTCACAGAGACAGTCAGACACACAGAGACACTCAAACACACAGAGACATTCAGAGACTCACAAAGACATTCAGAGACTCAGAGAGACACACAGTGACTCACTGAGACAATAAGAGACTCTCAGAAAGACACTCAGAGACTCTCAGAGACATTCAGAGAGACACTCAGAGACTCACAGAGACACTCAGACACACAGAGACATTCAGAGACTCACAGAGACTCGCACAGACACTCACAGACTCACACACAGACACTCAGACTCACAGAGACATTCAAAGACTCAGAGAGACACACAGGGACTCACAGACATTCAGAGACTCATTGAGACAATAAGAGACTCTCAGAAAGACACTCAGAGACTCTCAGAGACATTCACAAAGACTCACAGAGACAGAGACAGTCGGGGACTCACAAAGACACTCACAGAGCCACTCAGAGACATTCAGACACTCACGGAGAGACACCCAGAGACTCACAGAGACTCACAGAGACACACAGACACTCACGGAGAGACACCCAGAGACTCACAGAGAGACACAGAGACTCACAGAGACACCCAGAGACTCACAGAGACATTCAGACACTCACGGAGAGACACCCAGAGACTCACAGAGACACCCAGAGACTCACAGAGACACACAGACACATCCAGACACTCACGGAGAGACACCCAGAGACTCACAGAGACACACAGAGACTCACAGAGACTCACAGAGACATTCAGACACTCACGGAGAGACACCCAGAGACACACAGAGACACACAGAGACATTCAGACACTCACGGAGAGACACCCAGAGACTCACAGAGACACAAAGAGACATTCAGACACTCACGGAGAGACACCCAGAGACTCACAGAGACACACAGAGACTCACATAGACTCACAGAGACACCCAGAGACTCACAGACACCCAGAGACTCACAGAGACATTCAGACACTCACGGAGAGACACCCAGAGACTCACAGAGACTCACAAAGACTCACAGAGACACCCAGAGACTCACAGAGACACCCAGAGACTCACAGAGACCCAGAGACTCACAGAGACACACAGAGACTCACAGAGACACACAGAGACACCCAGAGACTCATAGAGACACCCAGAGACTCACAGAGACACCCAGAGACTCACAGAGACACACAGAGAATTCAGACACTCACGGAGAGACACCCAGAGACTCACAGAGACACCCAGAGACTCATAGAGACACACAGAGACACCCAGAGACTCACAGACACCCAGAGACTCACAGAGACACACAGAGGCTCACAGAGACACACAGAGACTCACAGAGACATTCAGACACTCACGGAGAGACACCCAGAGACTCACAGAGACACCCAGAGACTCACAGAGACACCCAGAGACTCATAGAGACACACAGAGACACCCAGAGACTCACAGACACCCAGAGACTCACAGAGACACACAGAGGCTCACAGAGACACACAGAGACTCACAGAGACATTCAGACACTCACGGAGAGACACCCAGAGACTCACAGAGACTCACTCAGAGCAGACTTTGAAAGAAAAGACAAGTTTAAAAAATGTGTGTGTAAAACTGCACTCTGCTCGCTGACCGACATTTACATCCACACACACTGCAGGCTGACCCTCCGCCCGCCTACAGAGTGCAGACAGGACACAGAGGGACAGACATAAGGACTCGCTGCCAGGAGAAAAACACAACAAAACAGAGGTGCTATTCTAAAAATCGATTTTTAAATCTTTTGAAAAGGGTAAATTTTGTATTTTGCATCAGGAGAGCGCCAGCGTGATGCCTGTGTTTTGGCAGCTCAGTTAACGAAAATCCATCATAGCGATAGAGAACTTTAATCCGTCACACACACACACACACACACACACACACACACACACACACACACACACACACACACACACACACACACACACACACACACACACACACACAGACCTGCAGACAGTGTGTATGTGAACAGCGGTCGGCTGATGCTGGTGATATAGTTTGGCTAAAAATAGACTATAAAAATGGTTTGGGATGGTTGGTGCTTGAGACAGGATTGTAACCAGAAGATGCACCGTTCAGTTCCCCAATCAGGCAGTGAGGATTTATTATGGTGCCCTTGCATGGGCAGAAGCCCACGTCAGTGTGTGAATGGGTGAATCTGTGCAATGAGATTTGAGCTCGTGATGCAGCACAAACACCTTTTCCACTCTGAAGGTTTCAGGAAGCACCGAGGCCGTTTGTGACGGTGGGAGGCTTGCTGGGGTTTTGGGACTTGTGGACCTGAAGACTGAGCCAACAAGGTAATCCTCAGGGAAGGCTTGAAACTACATCTCACCTGGACCTCCTGGGTGTTGCTGAGCGAGATCTTCTGGGTGACACTGATTGTGAGTGGCGAGGAGAGAAGGACCTGGACCTGCACACATGTGACACCATCACTGTGATGTCATGCACGAACATTAGCAGAGACGTGTCTGGTCCAGACCCTCACCTCCTTCCCCGGCTCCGGCTGTGACTCCTGCTGCGGGAATAATGCCTCCCATGAGAGCGGGAGCGAGACCTGGACCTGGACCCAAACCAAAGCCAGGAGAACAGCTGTCAAGAGTGGAACTGGAGAAAGCTGAGAGAAAAAAGTAGATCTAGTCTGCTCTGATACTGGATCTACACTACAGACACAGAGCTGTAGCTAGCTTAGCATTACTCATGCAAAGAACAAAAATTTAACAGGAAATAAAGACAATGCAGAGAAAAACAATTGGTAATAAAATAAACCTTGCATGTTTGCAGGTCGACCCTCTTTGGACCAAGGTTTAGCAGATCTAGATGATCTAGAAGTATCTACCAGCCGACCTCTGCATCTAGTCGTGTCCTTCGATTGCTAACGATGATCGTACTGACAGCCAAATCGCTTGATTGAGACTTGATAGATGCAAGGCAGGTTTTTCTAGAAGGGACTGTGGTCCAGCAGGTCTTTTCCTCGTTACAAAACCACAGCCCAAATTGTTGGCCAAATTTACAGGACAGGGCGGTGGTCTGGCTGTGCTCTAAACCCTTTAAGAAGTTCAGGCGCTCGGAGCTTGTGGTCAAACATGAAGGAGAAAAAGTGATGCAATTTGTCAAGATGCTGTCATGAAATCTTTTAGGAATCGTGACTCTGAATCAAACGAAGACACCTGAAATGTTTTGACCAGGGCAATGATTAAAGTTTCTCACAGTAAGAACATTAAAATCCACATTGCACAACAGAGGGGTCGGGGTGAGACAGGGAGACAAGCAGCATCAACAGACTGTCAAAGACCAGAGCAGACCCCCACCAAGCATCACCTGCAGCACTCGCCTCCACGTGGGCGGGGCTTGTGGTACCGCATATACAACAGCAATGTGCAGATGAGTGCTTTCACTCAGCACTCGAGGGATTCATGATTCCTACATTTCACCAAGCGCATTCTTTAGTGTAAATGTTCCAAATGTGTGGACTGGAGTCGGTTAGCAAACTGCTAACGCTGTGCTGCGATCAATCAAACAGCGCCCGACCCCAGCATGTGTCAACACTAAATGATTATCTCAGTAACACCAATAAGAGGTGATGGTCAAGTGGTTAAAGCTGTGGGCTTGTGACAAGAGGATCCTTGGTTCAAATCCCCATCAATCCAGGAAATCACCTTGTCCCTGTGGGTGAACTGGTGAATCATCACTGTAAAGCGGGTGAACTGGTGAATCATCACTGTAAAGCAGGTTAACCTCAAAAGCATTACATAAACGCAGTCCATCTGTCTCTGAACTCTGGACACTGTGTTACTTTGACCACAGCACACAGTCGCTTCACTAAGTCCGGTCTGCTTCAGGGAACTTTTTCCTTCCCTTTCTCACCACTGAGCTTGTTCATGGTCTGACTAACCCAGCTCCTGGAAATCACATGACCTGCATGTTTTCCACGTTTAACTGCTCATCAGTCAAATCAGGCGTTTCCTCACTCTTGACTGGCTGAGCACAGCTGACTTAGTTCATTAGCAGTGGGTGGAGCAGGAAGAATGGAAAACATCAGGGACAGCTGATGCCCAGGAGAAAGGTTGCACACCCCTGGCCTAGATCTGACTCATGCATAAAAGCTTTGTGGAGACCTGTGCAGTAATTTGAGGCTGTATTTAAAAATAATAATTATAGCAACATCAGATTTACTGAGATATTAGAAACCAGAGCACAGAAACCCAGGAAAGACCTAACCCTAACCCTAACCCATGGGTCTCAAACGTACAGGACATCCAGAAAATATTCACAGCACTGCACTTTTCCACATTTTGTTATGTTACAGTCTTATTCAAAAATGGAGTAAATTCATTTTCTTCCTGAAAATTCTACACATAATACCCCATAATGATAATGTGAAAAAAGTTGTTGGGTTGTTTTTTGCAAATTTATTAAAATACAAAAAACTAAGAAATCACATGTCCATAAGTATTCACAGGCTTTGCCATGAAGCTCAACATTGAGCTCAGGTGCCTCCTGTTTCCACTGATCATCCTTGAGATGTTTCTACAGCTTAATTGCAGTCCACCTGGGGTAAATTAAGTTGATTGGGCATGATTTGGAAACACACACACCTGTCTACATATAAGATCCCACATTTGACAAACAGAGCAAAAACAAAGCATGAAGTCAAAGGAACTGTCTGTAGACCTCAGAGACAGGACTGTCTGGAGGCACAAATCTGGGGAAGGAAACAGAAACATTTCTGCTGCTTTGAAGGTCCCAATGAGCACAGTGGCCTCCATCATTTGTAAATGGTAGAAGTTCAGATCCACCAGGACTCTTCCGAGAGCTGATCGCCTGTCTTAACTGAGTGATCGGGGAGAAGGACCCTAGTTGGGGAGGTGACCAAGAACCCGATGGTTCTTCTCTGTCAGAGCTCCAGCATTCCTCTGTGGAGAGAGGAGAACACAGCCAATATATCAAAGGAGTGGCTTCAGGACAACTCTGTGAATGTCCTTGAGTGGTCCAGCCAGAGCACAGACCTAAATCCAACTGAACGTCTCTAGAGAGATCTGAAAATGTCTGTGCACCGACGCTCCCCATCCAACCTGATGGAGCTTGAGAGGTGCTGCAAAGAGGAATGAACCAAACTGCCCAAAGATAGGTGCACCAAGCTTGTGGCATCATATTCAAGAAAACTTGAGGCTGGAATTGCTGCCAAAGGTGCATCAACAAAGTACTGAGCAAAGACTGTGAATACTTATGGATGTGGGATTTCTTAGTTCTTATTTTTGATAAATTTGCAAAAAAAAAAAAAAAAAAAAAACTTTTCATGTTGTCATTATGGGGTGTTGTGACTAGACTTTCAAGGGAAAAAATGAATTTATTCCATTTTGGAATTAGGCTGTAACATAAAATGTGTAAAAATTGAAGCACTGAGAATACTTTCTGGATGCACCGTACACATAATCAATCAATCAATCAATCAATTTTTTTATATAGCGCCAAATCACAACAAACAGTTGCCCCAAGGCACTTTATATTGTAAGGCAAGGCCATACAATAATTATGTAAAACCCCAACGGTCAAAACGACCCCCTGTGAGCAAGCACTTGGCTACAGTGGGAAGGAAAAACTCCCTTTTAACAGGAAGAAACCTCCAGCAGAACCAGGCTCAGGGAGGGGCAGTCTTCTGCTGGGACTGGTTGGGGCTGAGGGAGAGAACCAGGAAAAAGACATGCTGTGGAGGGGAGCAGAGATCGATCACTAATGATTAAATGCAGAGTGGTGCATACAGAGCAAAAAGAGAAAGAAACAGTGCATCATGGGAACCCCCCAGCAGTCTACGTCTATAGCAGCATAACTAAGGGATGGTTCAGGGTCACCTGATCCAGTCCTAACTATAAGCTTTAGCAAAAAGGAAAGTTTTAAGCCTAATCTTCAAAGTAGAGAGGGTGTCTGTCTCCCTGATCTGAATTGGGAGCTGGTTCCACAGGAGAGGAGCCTGAAAGCTGAAGGCTCTGCCTCCCATTCTACTCTTACAAACCCTAGGAACTACAAGTAAGCCTGCAGTCTGAGAGCAAAGCGCTCTATTGGGGTGATATGGTACTACGAGGTCCCTAAGATAAGATGGGACCTGATTATTCAAAACCTTATAAGTAAGAAGAAGAATTTTAAATTCTATTCTAGAATTAACAGGAAGCCAATGAAGAGAGGCCAATATGGGTGAGATATGCTCTCTCCTTCTAGTCCCCGTCAGTACTCTAGCTGCAGCATTTTGAATTAACTGAAGGCTTTTTAGTGAACTTTTAGGACAACCTGATAATAATGAATTACAATAGTCCAGCCTAGAGGAAATAAATGCATGAATTAGTTTTTCAGCATCACTCTGAGACAAGACCTTTCTGATTTTAGAGATATTGCGTAAATGCAAAAAAGCAGTCCTACATATTTGTTTAATATGCGCTTTGAATGACATATCCTGATCAAAAATGACTCCAAGATTTCTCACAGTATTACTAGAGGTCAGGGTAATGCCATCCAGAGTAAGGATCTGGTTAGACACCATGTTTCTAAGTTTTGTGGGGCCAAGTACAATAACATCAGTTTTATCTGAGTTTAAAAGCAGGAAATTAGAGGTCATCCATGTCTTTATGTCTGTAAGACAATCCTGCAGTTTAGCTAATTGGTGTGTGTCCTCTGGCTTCATGGATAGATAAAGCTGGGTATCATCTGCGTAACAATGAAAATTTAAGCAATACCGTCTAATAATACTGCCTAAGGGAAGCATGTATAAAGTGAATAAAATTGGTCCTAGCACAGAACCTTGTGGAACTCCATAATTAACTTTAGTCTGTGAAGAAGATTCCCCATTTACATGAACAAATTGTAATCTATTAGACAAATATGATTCAAACCACCGCAGCGCAGTGCCTTTAATACCTATGGCATGCTCTAATCTCTGTAAAAAAATTTTATGGTCAACAGTATCAAAAGCAGCACTGAGGTCTAACAGAACAAGCACAGAGATGAGTCCACTGTCCGAGGCCATAAGAAGATCATTTGTAACCTTCACTAATGCTGTTTCTGTACTATGATGAATTCTAAAACCTGACTGAAACTCTTCAAATAGACCATTCCTCTGCAGATGATCAGTTAGCTGTTTTACAACTACCCTTTCAAGAATTTTTGAGAGAAAAGGAAGGTTGGAGATTGGCCTATAATTAGCTAAGATAGCTGGGTCAAGTGATGGCTTTTTAAGTAATGGTTTAATTACTGCCACCTTAAAAGCCTGTGGTACATAGCCAACTAACAAAGATAGATTGATCATATTTAAGATCGAAGCATTAAATAATGGTAGGGCTTCCTTGAGCAGCCTGGTAGGAATGGGGTCTAATAAACATGTTGATGGTTTGGATGAAGTAACTAATGAAAATAACTCAGACAGAACAATCGGAGAGAAAGAGTCTAACCAAATACCGGCATCACTGAAAGCAGCCAAAAATAACGATACGTCTTTGGGATGGTTATGAGTAATTTTTTCTCTAATAGTTAAAATTTTGTTAGCAAAGAAAGTCATGAAGTCATTACTAGTTAAAGTTAATGGAATACTCAGCTCAATAGAGCTCTGACTCTTTGTCAGCCTGGCTACAGTGCTGAAAAGAAACCTGGGGTTGTTCTTATTTTCTTCAATTAGTGATGAGTAGAAAGATGTCCTAGCTTTACGGAGGGCTTTTTTATAGAGCAACAGACTCTTTTTCCAGGCTAAGTGAAGATCTTCTAAATTAGTGAGACGCCATTTCCTCTCCAACTTACGGGTTATCTGCTTTAAGCTACGAGTTTGTGAGTTATACCACGGAGTCAGACACTTCTGATTTAAAGCTCTCTTTTTCAGAGGAGCTACAGCATCCAAAGTTGTCTTCAATGAGGATGTAAAACTATTGACGAGATACTCTATCTCCCTTACAGAGTTTAGGTAGCTACTCTGCACTGTGTTGGTATATGGCATTAGAGAACATAAAGAAGGAATCATATCCTTAAACCTAGTTACAGCGTTTTCTGAAAGACTTCTAGTGTAATGAAACTTATTCCCCACTGCTGGGTAGTCCATCAGAGTAAATGTAAATGTTATTAAGAAATGATCAGACAGAAGGGAGTTTTCAGGGAATACTGTTAAGTCTTCTATTTCCATACCATAAGTCAGAACAAGATCTAAGATATGATTAAAGTGGTGGGTGGACTCATTTACTTTTTGAGCAAAGCCAATAGAGTCTAATAATAGATTAAATGCAGTGTTGAGGCTGTCATTCTCAGCATCTGTGTGGATGTTAAAATCGCCCACTATAATTATCTTATCTGAGCTAAGCACTAAGTCAGACAAAAGGTCTGAAAATTCACAGAGAAACTCACAGTAACGACCAGGTGGACGATAGATAATAACAAATAAAACTGGTTTTTGGGACTTCCAATTTGGATGGACAAGACTAAGAGACAAGCTTTCAAATGAATTAAAGCTCTGTCTGGGTTTTTGATTAATTAATAAGCTGGAATGGAAGATTGCTGCTAATCCTCCGCCCCGGCCCGTGCTACGAGCATTCTGACAGTTAGTGTGACTCGGGGGTGTTGACTCATTTAAACTAACATATTCATCCTGCTGTAACCAGGTTTCTGTTAGGCAGAATAAATCAATATGTTGATCAATTATTATATCATTTACCAACAGGGACTTAGAAGAGAGAGACCTAATGTTTAATAGACCACATTTAACTGTTTTAGTCTGTGGTGCAGTTGAAGGTGCTATATTATTTTTTCTTTTTGAATTTTTATGCTTAAATAGATTTTTGCTGGTTATTGGTGGTCTGGGAGCAGGCACCGTCTCTACGGGGATGGGGTAATGAGGGGATGGCAGGGTGACAGAAGCTGCAGAGAGGTGTGTAAGACCACAACTCTGCTTCCTGGTCCCAACCCTGGATAGTCACGGGTTGGAGGATTTAAGAAAATTGGCCAGATTTCTAGAAATGAGAGCTGCTCCATCCAAAGTGGGATGGATGCTGTCTCTCCTAACAAGACCAGGTTTTCCCCAGAAGCTTTGCCAATTATCTATGAAGCCCACCTCATTTTTTGGACACCACTCAGACAGCCAGCAATTCAAGGAGAACATGCGGCTAAACATGTCACTCCCGGTCTGATTGGGGAGGGGCCCAGAGAAAACTACAGAGTCCGACATTGTTTTTGCAAAGTTACACACCGATTTAATGTTAATTTTAGTGACCTCCGATTGGCGTAACCGGGTGTCATTACTGCCGACGTGAATTACAATCTTACCAAATTTACGCTTAGCCTTAGCCAGCAGTTTCAAATTTCCTTCAATGTTGCCTGCTCTGGCCCCCGGAAGACAATTGACTATGGTTGCTGGTGTCGCTAACTTCACATTTCTCAAAACAGAGTCGCCAATAACCAGAGTTTGATCCTCGGCGGGTGTGTCGTCGAGTGGGGAAAAAGGGTTAGAGATGTGAACGGGTTGGCGGTGTACACGGGGCTTCTGTTTAGGGCTACGCTTCCTCCTCACAGTCACCCAGTCAGCCTGCTTTCCCGGCTGCTCGGGATCTGCCAGGGGGGAACTAACGGCGGCTAAGCTACCTTGGTCCGCACCAACTACAGGGGCCTGGCTAGCTGTAGAATTTTACACGGTGCGGAGCCGAGTCTCCAATTCGCCCAGCCTGGCCTCCAAAGCTACGAATAAGCTACACTTATTACAAGTACCGTTACTGCTAAAGGAGGCCGAGGAATAACTAAACATTTCACACCCAGAGCAGAAAAGTGCGGGAGAGACAGGAGAAGCCGCCATGCTAAATCGGCTAAGAGCTAGTAGCTACGCTAACCTAGCGGATTCCTAAAAACACGCAAAGTGAATAATGTGTAAATAATTTAGAGGTGATTCAGCAGAAGGAGTGCTTTAGTTAAGGCACGTAAAGATTACACTGGGAAACAAATCATAATCTAGATAACTAGATCAATCTAACTGCGCAGATTAAACCGATACAGAAAAACATCGCTGTGCTCCGGAACAGGAAGTGATACAATACCGCAGTGAGAGCCAACCACCAGTAGAGGCAAGCAAGAGCCTCAAAGAGAGTCAAAATACTCCAAGAGTATTAAGAGCAGGCTTAAAGTGTAGATGACACGATATGTAATTCTTTTTTAGCATTTAAGACTAAAATTAAACTACAGTTTAAAATTAATACTTTCCTAGTGTGTGGTTACTGATGAGATAAATATTCAGATTTTGCAACTGCGCGCAAGTAAAAATCAGGAACTTCCAAGCAAGTCACGACATTGGAGAAGAAAGAGGAAGTGACATCAGCGGGAGAACCATTATGTTAGCAGCCCCATTAATTTTGTTAGCAATCAGACGTATTTCTGTGTTTAAGTGCTTCATTTCTGGAGTTATGCTGGCTCAATGTGTTTGCTGCAGGCTTTTATTAAAACACTGCTGCAGGTGGAGTCAGCTGGTTTCAGTTTCCTTAGGATCGCGTGCGTCAGAATGAGTGGATTAAACAGATAAGTGGGTCACCAGTGACCCACTTATCTGTTTAATCTGTCCTCTGTCTGTCTAATCTGTCCTCAGCACATTTTGAAGACAGCTGTTTTGACTTTGTCCCATTGAGGAGGGTGAGACTTCAGCTGGAACCAGAAGTCTGACAGCTGTGGACCAGCGGGTGCCACTTTATTCACACGCTTTGAACACTGCGCTTAAACAATGATAGTTTATGGATTTTTACAGGCTACTGACAACCCCGTTTCAACCGAGTGGTTTGGGTTAGAGCTGCGTGGTGTTATATGTGGGGGAAAGGTTAAGTCTGGCAGGCAGAACCCTTTTGATTGGAAGGTGGAACACATATTGACGAGCGCGTGCATGGTGTCGCACAGCATCTCCACTCCACACGGAGGCAAAACGGGTGTGATGATTTACCCAAACTGACCCCACATACGAGTGAATTAAGTACTTTTATTTATGTTTTGGTCATTTATTGCACTCCGTTCTCAAAACGGTACATGGAAAGCAAATGGCACTCACTTTTCCAAATGCACAGTCTGACGCACTGCTGCCTCATCAGGGCAGCAGTGCGTCAGACTGGTCTTCAAAAAACTCCACACTAGAAAAAAATCATCCGAAAGCAGCTCGACCTCCACTGTGTTTACAATTGATTTGAGCTTGAATCAGCAGGTCCCATTCTCCTGATGACGTCACAACAATATGGCCGTGGCTGAGGTCTGAAATAGAGTGCAGGCTTCAGACAGCTGTTATCCTTCACCCACACACTTATCGACTTTTACTGTTCAGGATTTTTTTAAATATCAACATTTCAACATTTTTAGTGATTATTTGTGCACATTTTTTGGTGTCATCTACACTTTCAGGGTTTGCTCAAGGTTTGCCCTCGTACCTTCCTGTACTTGGTATTGTTACAGGCCGCAATAACACAAATATTCTGCTATCTTGGATTACACACTAAGGTTCTTTAAAATTCACACTGAACTATATTCCTTTTACTATCTACTTGCCAGAGACTGCAGATGAAATGTCACCTGCATTGTCCTTTTTAAATAAATAGCATCTTTTGGGGTGGCACATTGTCTTAGTGGCTAGCACTGTAGAAGGTCCCAGGTTCTCTTCCCACCTTGCCCTTTCAGTGTGGAGTTTTCATGTTCTCGCTGTGTTCATGTGGGTTCCTTCCGGATGCTCCGAATTCCTCACAAATGCAGTTGCAGCAAATATGAGTGAGTTTGTTGGTCTGCATGTGTCCCTGTGACAGACTGGCACCCTGTTCAGGGTGAACCCTGCCTCTTGCCCAGTGAAATAACCCCGCGACCCTAACTGGAATAAGTGGGTTCAGAAAATGGATGGATGAAGATATTTTCAGATTTTCTGGAGGATCCTTGCTGAAGGACTTTACATCAAATGAAGTTATTTAAAGGGATTCAGAAGTCTCACTTCGGTTGTGATGGAATGTCGACTCTGTCACTGCAGTCATGTGAGCAGAAGTCAGATGAAAAGGCCAAGGACACGCCCATGCTTCACTTGCTTCTTCCATGATGCAGGGATGGACTGGTGGCCTGCTTGGCTGGTTTTATTATTATTTTGTTGATGTTTGTCTTGTTTTTGGAACTGAACTTGAAGTATCATGTTTTTGTCTGAGTACATCATCTCTGCCACAGATGATTTCAACTTTTCTAAATAATTCGCAGTGTGACATATTTATGTCCAAGCTCCGACACTATATTACCTATTTTGTACAGACACAATGTTACGATTAGTCTGTCCAAAAAGACAAACATCAAGGAGTCTAAATGGAGTGTCTCTATGTCCTCTCTGTGAATCACCACAGGTACATCTACTTCCTGAACCCCATCCTCCACTGTCCACAGTCTTAGAACCTGGTCCACTTGTCCAGAACCCTGATTTTTAACTCCAGATTAAACCAGATGCTTTTTAGCTCTAAACTAAATTTTATGGATAATTTTAGTAAAAACAAGACAGACTTCATAACTGACCAATCACAACCCAGAAAGCAGCATCTTTAGCCAATCAGCTTTAACCAAGCATGGCTGATCTCATTAACCCCACCCACTTTTCCAGTCTTCTTTCTGAAACAACATTAAGACTGACTGACAGATGACAGCTGGATGAAGGTCTGCACTGTTCAGAAAATTCATTTCTTTCATATCAGAGTTAAATCACGTCTCAGAGTCTCAGTCAACAAGAAACAGATAAAAATAAATAACTAAAAACCCTCCACGGTGGAGCATTTACTTTGATGTTTTACATCACGTGAGAAATCATCCGCCTCGTCAGTTTGGGGTGGATTTTTAAATAAAGTTGTGAATTTATAAGGGTAAAAAACCCAAGAATATTGCATGTTCTTCATCACATTATTTTTCATAATATGAGAACAAAGATTCAGTTTCAACAACACATTTTTTGTTGTCCAAATCTGACATTTTTTGTTTCTGATATTTAAATCAAACCTTTTTTAATACATTCAGAAACATGTTAAGACATTCTTTGTGGCACGTGTCATTTCTTTTCATTCATTCAATTTCTGTCGCTTATCCAGGTCACAGCGGCAACAGACCAGGCAGCTCATCCCACACTTCCCTATCCTCAGCCAAGTCCTCAACTCTTCCCAGGAGGATTTCGATACATTCCAAAGGAAATATAATTCCTCCAGTGTGTCCTAGTTGGATGTGCCTGGAAGACCTTCCTAGGGGGACAGAGGAATCTCATTTCTGCCGTTTGTATTCTCAACCTTGTTCTTTTGATCATTACCCAAAGTTGATGACCATAGGTGAGGATAGGAGCGTAAAGTCCTGGTTCCACCAAATAATAAAGGATGAATAATGAGCCATGTAGCATGTTTTTTTGGTACGAGTCCAGTTATTCAACAAATGTGGGGGAATAGTGGCTCTGAGATGCTCTTAGAGGCACAATACTCGGCTAACGAGGCTCATCTCTGAGCGTGGCGCTAATCAATCAATCAATCAATCAATTTTTTTATATAGCGCCAAATCACAACAAACAGTTGCCCCAAGGCGCTTTATATTGTAAGGCAAGGCCATACGCTAATTTCAAGACATTCAAAATTTAGCAACAACAGCGTGGGGCAGTTTGTGTGTGAGGTACTACGAGGACAAATGAGGATTTTAGAGGTATGTCTGTGGCGAGGACGACACTGTTAAAAGCCCATTATCTGAGCACTTGGCGGCTTTGAGGACAGGAAAGACTATTTTGGACAGACTATTTTGGACAGGCTATTTTGGCTCTGCCTTCTCACGTACTTCGTCGTGACAATCCCACCTGCTTTTTGCACTGGACACTGTATATAAAATAATTAATTATTTTGTAGCAGATTAATCATTTTCTGTCAGAGTTTGGCTGTTAAAAACACCTCTAATCACTTCTGGAATCACAGAGGACTGTTTCATCAGGACTCTTTTTCCTCTCTCTGTCTCATGCGCTGAGGTGGAGAACATATTTGGAACAGTTTAAAAGGTAACTATTTGTAATGCTTATATTGTAATAGCTTGGTAAAACAGTTGTATGTTCATTCCTTCTTTATAATCAGCTGTAAAAGTATGTTTATGATAGATTTAACATCTTGTTATAATGGATCAGATGAGGCGTGCTCTGTGCATGCTGACGCAATGATTTGCACTCAAGACAGGCATTTATGCAGAGCACATGTGTGCAAAAGAGCGATTTTGCAGACAGTAACAGGTGAACACAAAGTTAAAAGTTGGATCACGGTGCCAAAATGACTGTAAGCCGTGGCAGAAATAAAGCCAGCGAGAAAAAGCGCAGAGGGGACTATCCAGCAACCCGTGGTTCAGTTCTAGCTGGTCTGGTTATGGATAGGTTTTGTGTTTGTGTGTTGTTTTTTTATTGGGGGGTGGGATCCACACAGTTGCAAGTGTATATAATTAAAGTGGCCACCTCATTGTGGTGTGGTTTTTTTTTGGGGGGGGGTCACAGAGAGCTGGGTGCACATGCAGAACTGCTGCATTTAATGACTCTGTAACACAGGTGGAACAGCAGCCTGACGCACGGCACACACCGGCCGGACTGTACCGGAGTGTGTATTTTTGGACTGCGTTTAAAAAATGTGACAACATCTGGAATGGATGTTGTGAATTGAAAACCCACACATTAAAGGGACCGAGTGTGGGAGGGCTGGAGGTTTGGACCAAACTCAAGCCCAAACGTGCACCAATGTCACATTACATGGCGCTACATGGATCATATGTGGCGACACAAACCACTCGAGGATGAATGACAGGTCGGTCGAGGCTCACTAGAGGCTGATACCTGCCACATGTGAAGTACAGAGGGGTACATAGAGGCGCCTCAGTAGCAGATACGTGATAGATTTATAAGTGGAACATTAGCCAAATAATCACTGAAATTTCGGGAAAATACATACGTGGCCCATTATTCCTGGCTTTATTATTCAGTGGGATCGAGGCTTAAATCGGCTGGGAAATTGACAGCCTCGCCTTCTGGTTCAGCTCCTTCTTCACCACGATGGTCCAGAACAGCGTCTGTAAAACATCAGACACCGCCCCAATCCATCTATTGATCTCACTCCCCACTAGTGAACAAGACCCCAAGATACTTAAACTCCTCCACTTGGGGCAATGACTCTCCCCTAACCCAGAGGGGACAGTCCACCGTTTTCCAACAGAGGACCGTGGTCTCAGATTTGCAGGTGCCGATTCTCATCCCAGTCACTTCACACTTGACCTTAATCTTGCTCAGTGCACATCACCATCTGATGAAGCCAACAGAACCACATCCTCCACAAAAAGCAGAGATGCAATTCTGAGGGCAAGTTATGAGGCATTCAGAGACTTCTGCATCTCAGGGAAAATCTCATCCACTCCTGGTGACTTGCCACTCAAGAGATTTTTTTTAATGCATCGGTGACTTCCACCAGTGAAATGGAACTAGATACACTAAGGATTCCATCCTTGCTTCCTGTAAGGAGGGCATACCAGTGGGGTTGAGAAGACCCTCAAAGTGTTCTGTCCACCACCTGACAATATCCTTAGTCTGTGTTAGCAGCTCTAAGCCCTTGGTGAAACCAGCATGGGTGAAAAATTGCCTCCCTTTCCAGAGGTGTATGATGGTTTGCCAGAACGGCTATGAGGCTGACCAAAAGTCATTATCCAAGGCCTCTCCAAACTCCTACCACACACCTGTCTGTAGTCCTTCTGGTCTGCTGGGAGCCATCCGCTGATTCCAAGGACCTCTGTATTAACCAGGCATGACCCCTCCTTCAGCCTAATCGCATCCGCTACTGCAGGTGTCCACCAGCAGATTCTTGTGCTGCCACCACGACAAGCACCAACAACTGTCTGGCCACAACTCAAAGAAGCCACCTCAACAATGGAAGCGTTGAACATGGACCACTCCAATTTCATGTCCCCAACCTCCCGCAGTATGTAGAACGTCCTTCAGAGATGTTAAATCAAACCACCTGGACAGATTCTTCTACTGAATGTTCCCAGAAAACCCTCACAAAGCATTTAGGCCTTCTTAAACACTGCTGTGTCTTAACCCACCATCTGACACTACTCATCACCTAGTGATGATCAGATGACAGCTGCACCCCCGCTCCCCCCTCCTTTTTTGTTACCAGAGTGTCCAAGACACATGGTTACAGGTGTGATGACACACTTACAAAAATCTATGGTCGACCTTCAACCTAGGGTGCTCTGGTACCAACTGTACTTATGAACACCCTTGTGCCCAAACAAGGTGTTTGTTATAGACTGGACAATTTTCAATTAAATTTATTTTCATTTATATAGGGCCAAATCACAACACGTCCTGAATCAAACATTTGAGAAAGTACCACATTTAATAACACAAAGATTTTTTTAACCGGAGCAAAAAGACAAAATCAGCCAGGATGAGACAATTTACCCAGACTGACTTCAAATATGAGTAGATTAAGCATGTCTATCTATTTATTTATTTATTTATTTTGGTGGTTTCCTGCTGAGTTTTTTTAAATGAAGAAAAGTGCCAGTGACCGTCCTGAAAGCATTACATGTATTCAGAGCGGGTGTGCCCTCTAGTGTTCAAGAGATGAAACTTCAGCCTCTGACCCAGCAGTAAATAAATTGAATTATTTCATCAAAACATCAAATCTAGGCTTGCATCTTAGACGTACCTTCTGGAAAAATGTACCTGTAGTTTTGAGATCTGCACAATAAATGTTTTCAAAATTACATTATATCTGTTTTTGTTTTTTGTTGTTGTTTTTATTTATTTATTTTGATCAATTTACCTTTGCTAAGGGACCCATTCACAAAACACATGATTTTTACACTTACGTTTATATCACGATATATACAGTTACCGTGAAGGGATTTAATTTATACTGTGATGTGAATTTTAGGTCATATCGTACAACCCTAGCCCTAAGCTTCACTAAAAGACACAGAATTTACATAAAGTTGAGGCCGCGGCCTGCTCCGTTTCTTAATTAAATGAATTTAAAAGAGTAAAAAGCATAGTAACATACTATCCATGACCAGCATAGAAGTCTAACAAAACACCACTTGGATTCGGATCAGTGGGCCATTCCTCCCACTCACTCCCCTCAAAGTTTCTCCAGCGTTGTCAATGTGAGCACTGAAGTCCCCAGCAGGAATCTTCTCTAGGATCCCACTAAGAGTCTCCAAGAAGGCTGGATACTCTGAACTGCTGTTTGGCACATATGCACAAACAACAGTCAAAGTCGATGCGACAAAGCTGCATCAAAGCAGCCCCTCGTTCACCAGGTAAAACTCCAAAATACTCAACCTTGGACTTGTGAGTATCTCCACAACTACCCTGGACAACTCCAGAGAGAATCCAGGCCCTCTCTAGCAGTTTGGTTCTAGAGCCTGTGCTGTGTGTGGAGTTGAGCTCAACTATTTGTAGTTGGTATTGTTCAGCCTCCCACACAAGCTCCGGCTCCATCCCCATCAGAGAGGTGACGTTCCACGTTCCAAACGTCAGGTAACATAACCGAGTGTCACTTTGTATGGTCTTATGCTCTTGTCTGCTGCCCTTTATTAACTCCTTGTCGTTGGTGTGTCTACACAGAGGTGATGCTATGTTGTTTCTTCAGGCTGAGCCCAACCGAGCCCAATGGCTCAGACCTGACTACCAGGCACTCATCTGTGAGCTCTCACCCCACCAAATTCCAACTCCAAGAAGATGAGCCAATTTACCTAATTCGGGCAAGGTGACTCTTTCCACCTTTGTGTCAATCGTGAAGGGTCTTTGTTTGTTTGTTTCTCTCTGACTGAAACTCGGGTGCACTTTAACACATCCTTATTCCAACTGCATAAAAGGGGAGGAGCCACGGACGTGTCACCTGCTGCGACGGCGGCGGCTGTAGCGATGACAGTCATAGGCGTAGTGGCCCTTCTCTCCACACTCGTAACACTTGTCATTGGGATCAAAAGGTCGCCGGGTCGGTGGGCGATCATAGCGGGAACGTCTTGGCATCCTGTTCGAGAGTTCAACCCGAACCCGACATCCACAGATTACCCTACAAAAAGCAGAGTAGGACTAAATCACTGTCTGTTCTGCACTCAACACCTTACAATCCAATTCTTCTTATTTTCCATGCCAACATAAAACACAGGTCAATCTGTGCAGCCATCTGGTCATGTTGTCATAGAAAGACTGCGCAAAGGTCCTCAAAAAGAATGAAAGCTTATACTGAGGAGCTAAAACCTTAAACCAGGAAATGTCCAAAACTGTTCAGCATGTTGTTGTGAATTTTAAAGTAAATCTAATCAGAAAGTCATGAAGGAACCCAGAAGTGGTTTCACATCTTAAAGTTCAGAATCTGCTGTTTTTAGGTCTGAAGGTTACCAGAATCAGAATTATGACTGGGGATGGGAAATTTAAGCACTTCCAAACACGACCTTTGACCTGACATAGTGCACCACAAAGAATGGGTTTTTATCCAAATAACTAGAAACCATTTTGTCTACATCTTTTCACATTTCTATGGAGGCATAGTGGTGTTCGGGGGGGGCTGGATGTTTTTAAATCACCACTACCAGCTCCACTATCAAACACCGAGACAGATATGCCCTGTTGATTGGGGGGGGGGGGGGGGGGGTGCCTGGAAGACATCTCTTGGGAGGTGATGGTCGAGTGGTTAAGTGTTGGGCTTGAGACCAGAGGATCCACGGTTCAAATCCCAGCCTGACCGGAAAATCACTAAGGGCCCTTGGGCAAGGTCCTTAATACGAGAGCTGCTCCCGGTTTGCAGCACCTTCACATCAGGGTGAATGTGAGGCATTATTGTAAAACACTTTGAGCGTCTGATGCAGATGGAAAAGCACGATATAAATGCAGTCCATTCATCATTTACCCTTTGGACAAAACGAGGGGGCAGACAGGTCCTGACATTAAACAAGCTAGTGCTTGTTTTTAACATTAATTAAACTTAAATTAATTCAAAGAGTTCACTTGTGTAGAGTTAGAATATGAAAAATAACCAGGCAGGAAATATTACAACTCCAAACATTAAGAATAAAAAAAGTCTTAATATCTTGTCAAAAGTTAGAGGAAAAAAGCCGTATAATGAAGTTAAAGCATGACGAGGAAAAGGAGAAAACCTGCATATTTCTAACAGTTTATAGCTATTATGCTGCGTGTCAATGACAAAACATCAAACTAGTCGGTAGCCATGGGAAAAGCAACACCAGTTCACACTGCGGTTCCATTTCTCTGCACAGCGGATTCAGTACAGATCTGCACTAGGATTGCCCCAAGTTTTAGACCGGACACACCTCCTGGTACAACTCTAAACAACAAAACCTGTTCATAATCTTATGTGTCTGTTTTTAGAAACACATTATTTTGACCTTGCTCCTGTGTGTGACTTTCACAATAAACTGATTTTACTGCACAGCTTCCACAGCTTTTATTGTAAAAATGTACAAAACATTAAATGAACTGTGATTACCCAAACAACCATAAGAAAGAAAGAAAGTCAAGTTTAGTGTCTGGTGGTCGGTCGGTCATTGTTTTTGTTCCACATGCAGTGAGGTCATCCGTGAATGTGTTTGAAGCAGAAGGTTTATGACAAAAGATGTAAATGATGATTTAAACACAAGATGGAGAGTGAACGCACAAAATACTGACTTTCCATCCAAACCACGAACAGCATCATCAGCATCTCTGGGGTCTTCAAACTCCACGAAAGCAAAGCCTGGGGGGTTCCTGGCAATCCAGACTGTACTCAGGTGACCGTAGTACCCAAAAGCCCGCTCCAGTTCTGCCTTCCCAGCTCCCGTTCCAAGGTTCCCCACATACACCTTGGTCTCTGTAAAGACATGACATGACATGGTCATGTGACATGCACCAGGAACCTGCCTGAATCCTGCTTCAGTTCATATGAAACAATTCAAATCAAAATATCTCTGTGCAGGATCTAAACTGAGCATCAGTGCCACATTTTTCTCATTAACCAAAGGTAGGGGAGATTTTTGGACAAAATGTAACACTGGACTAAACTTTATGAACCTAATAATTACACAAAGTCCCAGAGGTAGATTCTTTGAATGTCACATTTAGAAGAACCAATTATTAATCATTCATTTTCTATACCCACTAACACCCAGCAGCCATTGGGTGAGAGGCGGGGTTCATGCCAGAACACCCCGAGGAAACCCGCGCCAACTCCACACAGAAAGGACCAGGCGGGAAGCCATCCCCCAACTTTCTGGCTGTGAGGTAATAGTGCTAACCACTAATCCACTGTGCCACCCCAGAACCAATTATTAGTGCATTAATAACCATTTAATTTTAAAGTGAACATGAAAACTGTATTGAACAGATTTGTCACTGGATTCCACAATGTCACACCAGAGCTACATACAGGAAGTGCATGAGGCAAACAGGAAACACTGAATAAGGTCAAACATGAGAGAGCGGTTAGCTTCAGGGGCTCACGTCTGCACGAAATCCAGACAAGTCGAACGGCAAGACAGTACAAACTCTGGTCCGTTTTAGCCATCCATCCATTTTCTATACCGGTTTACTCCAATTAAGGGTCACTTTGGGGGGGGGGGGGGGGGGGGGGGGGGGGTATTTCTTTCATTTTTTTTATGATTTTGACACAGGCTATTTTATTGACGAGTACTGCTCATGTTCTAATTTAATATAAACAATTATTTTACTGGAGACAGAGCTGCAAGCACACGGCTGTATGTGCTGTAAAACTGAGAATGAAAATGTCCCTGGAATGAACAAATGGGTCAATGAAATGAAAAACATGTCTGTAAAGATTTGCTTCTGGTTTTTAGCAGGTGGCGTGACAAGTGTAAACAGGTATGGACATGCACATGTGTTTAGGAGAGGACCAGTGTCACACATTTAAATTTTGGGCCACTTTGGACAAATTTAAGATTTACATCAAGATGCATGTTCATCCACCAGTTGGCACTACGGGTGTGATGAGCATTCAGGGTCTGGCTCTCATCACACATGAAAATTCAGTAAGGTATATCTTATATATTAGATTCCAATTCTAAGGTGGACCTATGCCAGTATACAAAGGTATATCTAAATAACTATATCTAGGTATATCTAGGTATATCTATTCCTTTTTAGAAAATATCTAAAAAGGAAGAGTAAAATAGGAGAGTAGAAAAGAGTAGAGTAGAGCCACTTAGGTGCCTGGTCTTGAGAACCAGGGATGGTAGGTTGTGAAGTTTGGAGCAAATCGGTCAGTGCATAAAGGACTTATGATAAGTTGATGGTTCATCCACCAAGAGGTGCCCAGAACATGACCAGATGTGGGTAGGTGCACATGGGCAAACTCATCACACAGTTTCAAGCAAATCAACCCATGCATGAAGGAGTTTTGACAAGCTGATGATTCATCCACTAGGGGGCGCTCAGAGCACAAAGAGAGGGGCCAGGTGTGTTCAGGGGTCAACCCTCATCACACATGTGAAGTTTCAAGTCAATCAGACAAAGCATGAAGGAGTTATCATGATTTGATGTTCCATGGAGAAGGGTCAAAATGGCAGCGCCACAGCAGCCACACACGTCGACATAGAAAAAAGCTTTTGATAAGTTCTGATCAGTATAGCCTCTGGGTGAGCTGAAAGAAACGTGAAGTGCATTGGACAAAATCCCTAGGAGGAGTTCATTCAAATACAACATGTGGAAATCATTTCAAAATGAGAACATTCAAAATGGCCAACTTCCTGTTTGGAGTAGACCCATGGTGCAAGAGACTTTTGTACGTCTGTGCAAGTCACACATGTACCAATTGTCATCTCCCTATTCCAAAAAAACCCTATGGGGAGGGGTTTTTGAATATTGCAAGGGGGCGCTATAGAGGCATTTTGGCCCGTCCATGGGTGACACCCCATCACATGTAAGAGGTTGTGTACCAATTTTCATGATGATATGACAAAATTAAAGCCATCAAAAGGAATGACGTAATTTCATGGTGAAGGATCGATACTCAGCACACCACCATACTGACGCCATTACTCGCAGCTTCTCGGCGATCAGCGCCTACGTTCACCAACTTGTTCTGCATGTTTTAGAAGTGGAATGAAGTTGACTGTTACCACTGGGGGGCGCTATGCCTTAGGTGGGAAGTTAATATATAGGGATGTTCAGGGCGGAGCCTTCTTCATGTCCAGCAAGTTTGAAGGATCTCCGATGAAGTGTGTGGGCGTGACAGCCGTTCGAAGTGAAACAGCATGCTCCGAAACGCTTGCCAAAGTTTGACGAATCCTAGCAGCCACACCTTTTGACCTCCAAAAATTCTTTTGATAACTTTTGATAAGCATGGGGTCATGAAGCCTCAGACTGTAACCACTTATCTCTTCGGTGCTGCGCGGCCTGTCTGAGTTCTCCAAGTCTGACTGCCCGTCATACCAGTGTCAGTGCAGAAAGCTACATGATAACTTCAAACCAGAAAACATTGGTCTCCACTTCTCAGCTGTACATTTATGAGTCTAGTAACTGTAAATAAATTATATATATAAACTCAGACATGTGTTATTAACACTCTGGAGTCTTGGCTATTTTGGGGCATTTTCGACTACTTTTGGTTTTACCTTCATAATTTACCTTAAAAAAGCTGTTTGCCTTGTTTGGTGTCATTTTTTTTCTTTCATTCTGACATACTGCATTAAAACAGTGACCCTACAATTACCCCAAAACCTAAAAGTTTTTTTTTTACTGTGAAAACCAGAAATGTGTTTAACAAACCATTTTTATAATTTAGAATGCAAATATAAATGTTAAATTTCAAAAATATATGTAAAAATGTAGCATAAACAAAGTTATACACAATTCACATTAAAATGCAGGAAATGCTTCAGGCATTTCTGTGGCTATTTACATGCAATAAGATGCCACACAAATTATATTTGTGCCACTCAGAAAAATAATTCCTGTCCAATACACATCAGAAGCTAAGAATTTGTAGATATTCCACCTCAATATCCATGTGTATTTTTCCCCAGTTCCTTGTTTTGGTAGCATTTTTATTGGAGTTGGTACAGACTGTCTTGTTAGTGGCCATATATTTTATATATATATATATATATATATATATATATACGAGGGTAGGCTGAAAAGTTCTAAGGCTCCCCATGAAGGAGTAACGCATTAACTGCATTATAGTGAGCCTTAGAACTTTTCAGCCTACCCTTGTATATATATATATATATATATATATATATATATATATATATATATATATATAAAAAGGTGTTTTGCACTTGGGGGGGGGGGGTCTCTACCTGAACTAGTATTCTCTGCGCCGAGAGCCTGCTCTGTGTTCCATGACTCAGCGCTGGAGCAGAGTTCTGCAGCGAGTCCTGGAGAAGCTAGAAAGAGAAGCACGCGGTTCGATCCACAGTGCAGCTCTGTGCGCACAGATCGGTGGATCCACCTGCTGTTGTTCAGCCAGACAGAACAATAAAGTCCACTTCATCGTCAAATTGATCACACTCTGGTGACGCATTCTGCACTTCGATCACCTTCAAGCAGTTCAAAAAAAGAGAGAGAGACTTGACGTGTTGTTACAGAAGCCTGATTATCTTGATGCACTAAATAAATAACTACACACACTAACCACACATGCTAAAACACACTCCAAGCACAGCAAATATCACACAACTTTCAAAACTGATTGCTGTCTGCTTTTCGCTCCACACAAAACCACACTTTTCTTCTCTCAGCAAGCAAATTAAGTGGATTATGGATCATTGTTTATTTGGTAATATATTTTACATTAGTGATAAAGAAAATGTTTTTTTTTTTTACTTGTTTGTTGTCGCAAACAGAGCGACATGGAAGAAAATCACGTTCACAAAATGCTCGCACACACCCCCACATAGGGTCTGTGGGTTGTCATCAATCCCATGTAGAGTAGGTGATTTTGTTTGGTTAGCTCTTGAGTTTTCCACCAATGGTAACACCCCTCCCTCCTGCTGCAGTTGATGGAGTCGTATTTCATTCCAGCCCTCTCGCTCCTCCAGCTGAATGAGGAAATCAGTTGTTTTGCTACGGGTGTCTGCAAAACGCGCAGCGAATATGTGAAAATAATCCCCCAAAAAACCCTCATAAATTATTTCTCATAATTCAAGTTATACTTGGTCTACTAACAAAATTTAAAAAGTGGTGTGGAGGTTGAATTCCACACGTTCAACATGCATTTAAACAGACAGAGTGGAGTGGATTGTGTGCTACATCGACTTAATTAGGTCATCAAGCTGGCCAGGAAGACATTGCCAGCTCACCTGGAAGACATTGCCAACTCTCGCTACCTCAGCAGAGCTGCCAGCATCTGCAAAGACACATCCCACCCCAGCAACCACCTGTTTGACCTACTACCCTCCGGCCGACGGTATAGGTCAATCAAAACTAGGACAAACAGACTCAGGGCCAGCTTTCTCCCCAGAACGATCACTGCTCTGAACAAAAACAAATCACTCTAATCCACACCTTCAAGTTTCTTGTGCAATATCTGTAAACCATGTGCAATATTCCTGTGCAATATAATTCCACAGTTGTATATAATTCTTGTTTTACATTACTTAGTCCACATTTCATTTTATTTTACCTTACCTTATATTAGTTGTACATATACTCTGAATAATTTACTGTTAAATTTCACTATCTTTTATTTGGCTAAAAATTACTCGCACCACAGAAAGCACCTTTTTGGAGCTGCACTCAAATCTCATTGTAATGCAAATTACAATGACAAAGGCGATTCTGATTCATGTGACTTTTATGTGGTGGCACGTCAATCAACTCCAGAGGGTTAAATGTTTACTAAATGTTAGTGTCACTCACAAATGTTAAAAAAAAAATTTTTAGATCTCAAATAAGTGACTCTTCTCATACTCAATATACGAGTACACATATACACACTCGTACACATATAACTAACTATATACAGTACAACAGAACTAGACCAATATACTAACTATATACGATACAGCTGTGTGATCCATGTGCAGAGTTGATGTGCAAAAGGATGGAGGTTTGATTCTGGGGTTGATTTCACACTAATATTTGAAAGAAGACAAAAAAAATTATGCTTTATTCAGCAGGAATATAGACTTTCATATCAAGTTATCCCTGGAAGTTGGTCATCACACAGCAGTTGGTCCACAGCTGGTTGGCTGTTCCAGACAAGATCAGAGGAAGAGTGCGTTCCCAGATGCGATACTCCTTCAGTCTGCAAATGGCTCCCTTCCACAAGGATTCAAAGTCAGGTGATTGCTCTGGTTTTCAGAGAATCTTCTTTGCTGAGCTGTGCTGTGGTTAGGAGTGAAATAAAATAATTTATATTATTTCAGTAAAAATTATCTGCACATTTTTAAAATGTGCAGATAAACATTTTAACATAAACATTTTATTTATTCTCCAAAAAAGAGCATTAAGAACAATTCACAATGCAGGTTATCGAGACCACACCAACCCATAAAATATTAAAACTCCACGATTGCGTTTAAGACTATTCAATTAATGTATAAAGTGAAAAATAAGCAACTATCCTTTAGAATTCAAGAATTTTTCACAGAGAGAGAGGGAAAATATAATCTAAGGGACTTGTATTATTTTAAAATTGCAGGGCCCCGGATGACCAGGAAAGGTTTCTGTGTCTCCATTTGTAGCCCTAAAATAAGGATTAAACTGATGGAGGAACTCAAGCGACATATTATTCAGTTTAAATATCAATATAAAGAAATGATGTTCTCTAGATATGTGACTGATGAAGAACAATGAGTTTGTGCTCTATGAGTTGCTGAATTGTGAATGTAGTTTATTCGGTAACATTGGGATTGTGTCCTATGAGTGCAGTGATTGAGCGGTTGAAATAGGGAGTGGGAATAAATGGTTTCTTTGCAGTCCCCCCCCCCCCCCACTTCAGACTGGATTTAACTGGATGGATGTATAATTTTTTATATACATATGTACAATTTTTATTTCTTTGGTTAATGGGGTAGGTATCTACAAGCTATTTTCTCTTTTTCTTTCTTTGTATGTTTTGTTAATTGCTTGGATCTGTGTGCCAAAATAAATTCAGTTCAATTCAAAAACCTTAATACTAACAGTCACAATGTTCATTTGCATTGTTGACTTTGTGTCCTGCCCACCTGTCATCTTGAAGGGTGGTTTAATCTTCATAACCAGCTCCTTTACTTCAGCCCCAGCTGCTGTCGGCAGCATCCACTGCACCTGTATGAGAGAAAATAATCAAAATGAGAAAGCTTTCTACAGCTCAATATTTATCTTTACTGCTAGTGTTAGAATATTGTTTTTAATTGAGCAGAATTATTTTACTATTAATTATTAATATATGGCATTTCAGTAACTGTACCTGTATTCCATGCTGGCTGGATGTTGTGATTTTTATTTTATTTATTTAAGTGTCTGTGTGTGTGTGTGTATATATATATATATATATATATATATATATATATATATATATATATATATATATATATATATATATATATACACACACATACATATATATACACACACGAGGTCTGTCAATAAAGTAACGGTCCTTTTTATTTTTTTTTCAAAAACTATATGGATTTCATTCATATGTTTTTACGTCAGACATGCTTGAACCCTCATGTGCATGCGTGAGTTTTTCCACGCCTGTCGGTGACGTCATTCGCCTGTGAGCACTCCTTGTGGGAGGAGTCGTCCAGCCCCTTGTCGGAATTCTTTTGTCTGAGAAGTTGCTGAGAGACTGGCGCTTTGTTTGATCACAATTTTTTCAAAACCTGTGAGGCACATCGAAGTGGACACGGTTCGAAAAATTCAGCTGGTTTTCGGTGAAAATTTTAACGGCTGATGAGAGATTTTGAGGTGATACTGTCGCTTTAAGGACTTCCCACGGAGCGGGACATCGCGCAGCGCTCCCAGGCGCCGTCGTCAGCCTGTTTCAAGCTGAAAACCTCCACATTTCAGACTCTTTTGATCCAGGACGTCGTGAGAGAACAGAGAGGTTTCAGAAGAAGTTGGTTTCAGCATTTTATCCGGATATTCCACTGTTAAAGGAGATTTTTTTTAATGAAAGACGTGCACACGGATTGCAGCGTCGGCTCGCAGCCGCCGCAACGCGCCGCCACAGGAAAAACACCTCTGTTGGAAGCCTTAAGGACAAGTTGGAACATGCCCAACTGTTAAACAATTTCTCAGATACTCACTCCACTGAAAGCCATCAAAAGCCGCCTGGATTTTACAAATGGTTATCAACACGGAGGTGTTTTTCCTGTGGCGGAGCGTCGCAGCTGCAATCCGTCCGCACGGATTGCAGCTGCACGGATTCTGCCTTCTTGGCCAGGTCACTCTTGGAAAAAAAGATTTTTAATCTCAATGAGGCTTTTACCTGGTTAAATAAAGGATATATATATAAAATTTGTTGATGGATTAAATACAAACAAAATGGGTAATACACAAAATCCTGAAACATCTTTACACATAAAAAAATAAAAGAACAGAAGGGGCTTATTGTAAATTAATTATATACAAGAAAAAAATAAAATAATTTTACGATGGAAGAAGCTAATCTTGAGGCATTATTGGGATCAATCAAAGATGGACAGATAAAGAAAACATACCTGGCTGAGGAGCCGAAAGGTGTTCCGTGTTGTGTTGTCGCAGCTGGATCGGCTGTAGTCACCACTTCGTCCTCACACAGCGGCTTCTCCACAGTCAGAGCAGAGCGATCGTCACGTTCTAAGCTCTCACCTATTTCTTTAGGACACTTCTGTCACTCAGGAATGAGTGAAAGCTGAGGTACAGCTGGTCTCGCGAGGGATGTCACTGAATACATCACTGCCCGTCAAGTGCGTGCCATGGTCAAGTGTGTGCCATGCACAAATCTTCTAACTGTCCACCTGCAGGTGCCTTGTTGCCGTTGCCTGTCCCGGCTCGCCCATGGACCCACATCACGTTGGACTTTGTGAGCGGTTTTCCATCCTCAAAAGGGTACACTGTAGTTATGACTGTTGTAGATTGTCTCTCCAGAATGGTCCATTTCATACCATTGAGAAAATTACCATCCGCTAAAGAGACCGCTGAAGTTATGTTAAACCAGGTTTTCAAATTACACGGGTTGCCGCAAGACACTGTTTCTGATCGGGGTCGACAATTTGCATCTCATTTCTGGAGGGAGTTCTGCCGTCTCCTCGGGGTAACATGTAGTCTCACTTCGGGCTACCATCCACAGGCCAATGGGCAGACGGAACGGCTTAACCAGGAACTGGAAAAGGGGCTCCAGATTCTCGCATCCTGCCATCCCGCATCATGGTCAGAACAGCTTCCTTGGGTCAAACTTGCTCATAACAGTTTACCCTCAGTTTCCACCGGTTATGTTGGTCATGTTTTTGGTCACCAACCCATGCTGTTTCCCCCTATTAATCTCGATTCCACAGTTCCTTCTGCACTCAGTTTAATTCTTCGTTGCCAACAAACCTGGGAATTGCCCGTTTGCTGGAACTGCAGAGCAGCACGGCACGCTCTCGCACACTGGGGCCAGCAGGACCTTGCCTTTTAGTGGTTGCAAATAAAGTTAATTTGAGTATCTAAACCATCGTAGAGGTGAATAGCCCCACCCAGTGTATAGGAATGTGTTCACTAGCTCTACATCAATCCATTATCTGGAATAAATTTGCAGTGACTTGATGTGCAGGGTAACCAATCAGGTGTTAGAAATCCGCCCACTGACTTTGATGGCCAACTTTGACAGATAAAATAAATTCATGATGCACTGCAACACAAGGACCATGAAGTAATTAATTAAATGGTGAAATAATTACATGTTTTTGACCATGAAATAATAAAATAGTGAAATTATTATTTATATATTTAATTCCAATTTTAATGAATTAATGACACATTTAAGTAATTATTTAATGACGAATTTATTTATTAAATTTTGGCACTTTTATTCCTCCATATGTTCTTGCACAAAGGTGAGTTTTGTTAATTCAGAATAAGCTATTTAATTTCTCAAAGTGATCAAACACAAAGTGACAGTGTGGTCTTTGCTGTCTGTACACATCTGGCTGATCAAACTGTCACCTGACAGCACATGTTGTGTTCTTTTATAACATAAAAAAAACTTAAGAATTTAAAGGATGGAAATCCCTATAAACTCACCAGCTTTTAATTATAGTGGATATGTGACAGAGGCCAGCAGGAATCGCTGTGCAATAGTAGTCAGTAAACCTCACATTCCATTTAAAGGATTCTCTGGCCACAAGGCCAGAGCCCTGGATTTTTGGCCAACTGGACAGACATGGGAGGCGGACCCCATTTAAATCGACTCCTTTTATCTTTCTGGTCCTGGCTAAAAAAATCCTCACAGTCTTTAATGTGGCGCTTTTTCAAATGTTTAAGTTTGCTGTATTGTAGCTTCCACCTCTTGGTACAACAGCTCTGCAAACATTGCACATTGCTGCCTTGCTTTGCGGTGTTCCACACAGCGGACATGTGATGAAAAGTTCGCCAGCTCCAGTGCTGCTTATATTAAGGCTCGCCTACTCGCTAGATGCAGGCTGTGGGGAGGATTTCCTGAACAGAGGCGTGTCTCATTGCTTCATGTCTCATTAGGGCACACCTCCATTCGGGAGGTCTCTTCTGTGGTTTGCAGCCAGAGGCAACCAGCAGGAAATTCCTTCTGGAGACGTTTCAGCAGGGAAAAAAAAACAAAAAAAAACAGACATGGCTCCTGGATCGGAAAACTCCGCAGGTTGTATTGGAAATTTTTAGAGCCCGACCAATATTATCGGCTGATATAAGCCCTTTTCAAAGTACTCCCTATCGGCCAAAATTTTTGCCGACAGAACGCTGATAATTTCTCATGAACAGAACAATTACTGAAATAACGTTTGTGTCGGCAATGTAAAATGTCCTTGAACCATTTGCCCAGTAGATGGAGCTCTGACTCCATTCAACTGAGAGCTGCTTACACCCCTGCTTAAATGTGTTCATCACCGGCCCCCATAGTTCGCCGTCACACTGCACTGATAGGCTGACAAAAGCATACAAGTAAGTTTATAAGGATGTTGTTTGTACTAACTTTGCGATTACATTCACCCCACATTTCTCCCATTTCAGTTCAACTCAGTTTGATTAACTCAGTTTATGTAGTAATGTGTCAAATGTACTTCATTGTGTCGGTCACGCTTTTTATTAAGTCCACGTTGTGTAGACCTTATTTTTAGCTTGAAAAACTTTCGTTTACTGCTAAGAGGTTGAAACATTCAGATTCACTGGTCGTCCGGAAGGGTTCTGGGAATTACTGCCGTTCGCCATTAACCGTCTGGGGCCAACGCCATCGTATACGATGGCTGGGACCAAGCTTTACTAAATTTTAAATAACTTTTTAATGATATGAGATAGAAATGTACTTTTTTTTGCTGAAAAGTTAACTCCGCGGACTTTCGATCCAACGTCGGCCATCTTGGTACTCCTCATAGAAGATGTGTGATGACGTGCGCAATGTGAGTGTCCAATTGGAATTGGTTCTCCGTCACATGGTTTTCCAAAATCCAATCGTAGGGCAGATTTACCTCACGTGATATGGCAAAGATCGTTTTCAGGAGTGGTTGGCCCGTATGAATAGCCCCCTAACTGCTCCAATTGGATCTTTGCTTTTTTTGAACTTGAAAATTCTTCTCTGTTATAAAGTTAATCAATATGAAGACAAAGCTTCAGCTTTTAGCTCATACCTTTTTTGTTAAGGGTCCAAAAAAGAACATTTTATTCATTTAAAAAAAAAAAAAAACAATAATATCAGCTGATTTATTGGCAAGTCAGACGATTTATCGATTATCTGCATTTTTTTCATCCAAATATCGTAATCGGCATCGGCCTCAAAAAATCTGTATCGGTCGGGCTCCAGAAATTTTTCAATCCATGAATTACATTGGTATTGGAACCTGATACCAATACTGGATCGGCCCCATCCCTAGTAGAACGTGAGCCAGAGGGGTTGGTCGTTACCGAAAAAGTGGCAAAGGCTACCATACCTTTTCTGAAAGCCTGGAATCTCAGCTTTTCAATGATACATGATGGCCATCTGACAAGAGTAGCTGTTAGAAGTTATGGCACATAACATAATCTAAGGTTGAGAAAAATTTTGCAGACGAACCAATGCAAAATAGTGAAGTAGCTTAAAATCTAAAAATGGTATAACAAGTGAGACATGGATTCCTATGTTTTTGGGTATGACAAACCCAATTATGACATTAGCATTGCTGTAGAAGGTCAAGGTCATGACCTTTTGACAAGGTCAAAGACATTTTTCCACAAATTTTGTATTATCTCTCAATTTTCCCATCCTTTATTTTATGAACAACAAATGAGAAATGGATTCCTAAGTTTCTGTTTCTTGAATATCCAATTACAAAAATAGCTTTGCAGTGAAAGGTCAAGGTCACAAACTCTTCCTCAGGCTGGCAACATTTTTAAGGTTTACTGCAACATGTTATTTTGTACATTTTACATTTGTTTTCCCACTCAGGTTTCTAAGATAAGATAAGAAAAGCCTTTATTCATCCCTCAATGGGGAAATTTCAGTGTCACATCGCAGCATAGAACAGCAGGAGTAGACAGAAGGGCATGAAATAAAACGAACAAGCATCTCTTAAAAACAAGAACTAAAAAAGCACTGAGTGCCGGGTAAAGCTAAGGCTACCATTGTTCAGTTCAATGCTGCACTGCCGGGATGCTATACACTGTCGGGATGTGAGAGTGATCAGATAAAATGTATTCAGCGTGAAATGTACGATAAGTTGATATTTACAATATGAAGTTAAAATATAAGTACTATATATATGTAATATGTAGTGTAATATATGTAAAGTGACTTGAGTTTGCACCATAAGTTAAATTATTGCACCTAATAAATCAATCAATTTTTTATATAGCGCCAAATCACAACAAACAGTTGCCCCAAGGCGCTTTATATTGTAAGGCAAGGCCATACAATAATTATGTAAAACCCCAACGGTCAAAACGACCCCCTGTGAGCAAGCACTTGGCTACAGTGGGAAGGAAAAACTCCCTTTTAACAGGAAGAAACCTCCAGCAGAACCAGGCTCAGGGAGGGGCAGTCTTCTGCTGGGACTGGTTGGGGCTGAGGGAGAGAACCAGGAAAAAGACATGCTGTGGAGGGGAGCAGAGATCGATCACTAATGATTAAATGCAGAGTGGTGCATACAGAGCAAAAAGAGAAAGAAACAGTGCATCATGGGAACCCCCCAGCAGTCTACGTCTATAGCAGCATAACTAAGGGATGGTTCAGGGTCACCTGATCCAGCCCTAACTATAAGCTTTAGCAAAAAGGAAAGTTTTAAGCCTAATCTTAAAAGTAGAGAGGGTGTCTGTCTCCCTGATCTGAATTGGGAGCTGGTTCCACAGGAGAGGAGCCTGAAAGCTGAAGACTCTGCCTCCCATTCTACTCTTACAAACACTAGGAACTACAAGTAAGCCTACAGTCTGAGAGCGAAGCACTCTATTGGGGTGATATGGTACTATGAGGTCCCTAAGATAAGATGGGACCTGATTATTCAAAACCTTATAAGTAAGCAGTCTGAGAGCGAAGCGCTCTATTTTACCTAATAAATACATCAGGTAATGACATGATTATTGTCCTGGTTGCTATGGTTACCACAGTATGACCACTGATCATTGTACAGTCTGACAGCAGCCGGGAGAAACGATCTGCGGAATCTCTCCCTCACACAGCGAGGGTGGATGAGTCTGTCACTGAAACTGCTCTCCAGAGCAGACAGAACGTCCTGCAAGGGGTGACACTCGTGGTCCAGCACAGATGTAAGTTTAGCCAGGACCCTCCTGTCCCCCACCTCCTGCAGAGTCCAGGGGACAGCCCAGGACAGAGCAGGATTTCCTGATGATCTTATCCAGTCTTTTCCTGTCCCTCTCTGTGATGGTGCTGCTCCAGCAGATCACACCGTACAGGATAGCTGATGCCACCACAGAGTCATAGAAGGTCCTCAGGAGTGGCCCCCTCAGTCCAAAAGACCTTAGCCTCCTCAGGAGGTAGAGGCGGCTCTGACCCTTCCTGTAAAGTGCGCCCATGTTGGGAGTCCAGTCCAGTTTGTTGTTCAGATGAACACCCAGGTACTTATATGAGTCCACTCTCTCAATGTCCCTTCCCTGGATGTTCACTTGGGGCAGTGTAGTGGGGCGGCGTCTGAAGTCCACCACCATCTCCTTGGTCTTCCCCGCGTTGATGAGGAGGTGGTTCCTCTGACACCAGTCCACAAAGTCCTGCGTTAGTCCTCTGTACTCCGCGTCATTGTCATCCATAATAAGTCCAATGAGGGTGGAGTCATCGGAGAACTTCTGCAGGACACAGCTGTCCATGTTGAGTCTGAAGTCTGCAGTGTAAAGAGTGAAGAGGAAGGGCGCGAGGACCGTCCGCTGGGGGGCCCCCACACTGCAGGTCAGGAGGTCAGACATGCAGTTCTTGGTCCTTACAAACTGGGGCCAGTTTGTGAGGTAGTCCAGGACCCACTCAGCCAGATCCTCGTCCACTCCCGCAATCACCAGCTTGTCCCTCAGGAGCCGCGGCTGGATGGTGTTGAAAGCGCTGAAGAAGTCAAAGAAAAGAATCCTCACACCGCTGCTGGGCCTCTCCAGGTGGGACAGTGAGCGGTGCAGCAGGGAGATGATGGCGTCCTCCACTCCAATGCCAGGCCGGTAAGCAAACTGCTGTGGATCCATAGCAGAGCTCACCGTGGAGCGGAGGTGACACAGGACGAGACGCTCTAGGGTCTTCATCAGGTGGGATGTGAGTGCCACTGGCCTGAAGCTGTTGAGGTCCTTGGCGTGCGGTGTTTTGGGCACTGGGACCACACGACGTTTTCCAGAGGTGTGGCACCGTCCTCAGCTTCAGGCTCAGGTTGAAGACCCGCTCCATGACCCCACGCAGGATTTGAGGAGCCTCGGGCTAATCTTGTCTGGACCTGCTGCCTTTTTGCTCTTTATCCTCTTCAGCTGACTCCTGACCTGATCTGCCGTGAAGAGTGGAGAGCAGGTGGGGGGGAAGGTAGGGGTGGAGGAGATCTGGTTGGTGCCAGGATGTGTATTGGGAATGAAGCAGTCTGTGGTGGCGGTGTGAGCAGAGGTGTAAGGAGGGGAGGGGGGATGCTGGGCAGAGGCACCGAAGATAGAGCAGGGGGAGGAGGAGGAGGGGTTGTGTCGAACCTCAGGAAGTACTTGTTGAGGTCGTTTGCCCATTGATGGTCACCTTCTGCCTGTTTGGGAGGGGGTTTGAACCCAGAGATGGTTTTCAAGCTGCTCCACACCCCCCGGATGTTCTGGTGTTGGAGCTGCTTCTCCAACTTCCTCTTGTAGGCGGTCTGAGCTTTGCGAATTTCCCTCCTCAGTTCTCTCTGTATATTCTTCAGGGCCTCTCGGTTCCCTGATTTAAAGGCTCTCTTCTTCACCTTCAGCAGAGTCTTTATGTCAGGGTTAATCCATGGTTTGTTGTTCGAAAAACACTGCACTGTCTTGGTAGGTACAGTGTTTTCAAAGCAAAAGTTGATGTAGTCCGCGATGCATTCTGTCATGGCGCTTATGTCCTTCTTGTGAGGGTCACAGAGTTCGGACCACACAGTTGTGCTGCTACAGGCTGGCTATTCAGGCAAGACTGTCTTTCATCAAGCTTGAAGTTAAGATTTCTGGTAGTCTTGCTTCGAGTTCAGTCAAAGTTGAAGGTTTAATACATCGCCGCAATGATAGGCAAGGTTGTTGCTCCACTACACGCGGCAGCATAATTGTAAACCTAATAAGCGAGTGGTCAGAGACCACTGATGCAAGAGGCAGGATGTCGATATTTGTGACAGCAAGGCCACGTGCAAGAACCAAATCCAGAGTATTACCACTGATATACACTGAACCATGAATGAACTGCCGAAATCCTAGTGCATCCATGATTTCCATAAATGATTTACCAAGGGGATCAGAGGGCTTATTTATGTGAATGTTAAAGTCACCAATAATCAAAATGTTGTCTACACTAGTTGAAAGACCAGAGATGAACACGCCAAATTCATCTAAAAAATCAGAATATGGGCCAGCAGGCCTATAGACAGTGACAATATAACATAGCTGATTTCCAGTTTTATGGCCCTGACAGTACGTAGCATCATGGGCATAACGGAGAGTCAGATGCTCAAATGAATTATATTTATGACCCCCAAAGTTAATAAAGCAAACCTGGATGTATAAATAAAAGCAACACCTCCGCCTTTACTTAACATCACGTGAAACGTGACTAAAAGTGTACGCCGGTGGGCAGGCCTCATTCAGAGGAAGGACAGCTGTGGATTTAAGCCAGGTTTCACATGTTCACAGGTTTCAAATGCTAATGTCATAATTGGGTTTGCCGTACCCCAAAACATCGGAATCCATGTCTCACTTGTTGTTATACCATTTTTAGATTTTCAACTATCTCATGATCCTGCTTTGGTTCGTCGACAAAAGGTTTTTCAACCTTAGATTACGTTTTGTGCCATAACTTCTAACAGCTATTCTTGTCAGATGGCCATCATATATGATTGAAAAGCTGAGATTCCAGGCTTTCAGAAAAGGTATGGTAACCTTTGCCACTTTTTCGGTAACGCTTTCCGTATTTTGAGGTCCTGGTTCACGGTCTACAGTTCAGACTTCCAGAAAGCAAAAGCACACAGTGATAAATTAAACACCGGCACAATGTTGTTCTTCTCTGGTGGACATGCAATGATTTAAATGCAAAGACAGAGGGACAGACTGGCAGAGGGTTAGAGGGACAGACTGGCAGAGGATTAGAGGGACAGAATGACAGAGGGTTAGAGGGACAGACTGACAGAGGATTAGAGGGACAGAATGACAGAAGGTTAGAGGGACAGAATGACAGAGGGTTAGAGGGACAGACTGACAGAGGGTTAGAGGGACAGAATGACAGAGGATTAGAGGGACAGACTGACAGAGGGTTAGAGGGACAGACTGACAGAGGGTTAGAGGGACAGACTTACAGAGGATTAGAGGGACAGACTGACAGAGGGTTAGAGGGACAGACTGACAGAGGGTTAGAGGGACAGACTTACAGAGGATTAGAGGGACAGACTGACAGAGGGTTAGAGGGACAGACTGACAGAGGGTTTAGAGGGACAGACTGACAGAGGGTTAGAGGGACAGATTGACAGAGGGTTAGAGGGACAGACTGACAGAGGGTTTAGAGGGACAGACTGACAGAGGGTTTAGAGGGACAGACTGACAGAGGATTAGAGGGACAGACTGACAGAGGGTTAGAGGGACAGACTGACAGAGGGTTTAGAGGGACAGACTGACAGAGGGTTTAGAGGGACAGACTGACAGAGGGTTTAGAGGGACAGACTGACAGAGGGTTAGAGGGACAGACTGACAGAGGGTTTAGAGGGACAGACTGACAGAGGGTTTAGAGGGACAGACTGACAGAGGATTAGAGGGACAGACTGACAGAGGGTTAGAGGGACAGACTGACAGAGGGTTTAGAGGGACAGACTGACAGAGGGTTTAGAGGGACAGACTGACAGATAGCTCCACGAGTTGACGTCTGCATCAAAGCACGACTTAACCATCACAAAGTGAACTGATACATCTCATTTCGCTCCAGTATTTTTGGTTTTTGAAGTATCAAATTAAACCAAATCATTTATGAAAAGTTTATAGAAAACATCTGTGACAAAGTAAAAACGTCTTTGTGAAACTTTGCCGTAAATGCAGAAGAACACAACTGTGGTTTATAAAACTACAGACTTGGAAAATACACCAACTACCTCTCCAGCCGGATACAAAATTAAACACAATACTTTATTACGGTGGAAAAATCTAGAATCTCGTGTGTCGCAGCCGCAAAAAGTGAAAAGACGGAGAAGACTATTTACTGGATCATTTAAGATTTGAACAAATGATACCGCAGAACCTAAGCTAGCGCCGTTAGCATCAGTGATGCTGAAGTCACATAGTAAACACTAAAAAAGTATTTACCTCCTCCATAACGACCGTATCTGGCCATGACACTGAACCCAGAACCCAGAACCCAGAACCCAGAACCCAGAACCCAGAACCAGAACCGAGACACGGCTGCAACACAACCGCTGTTGCTAGCTGCTTCCTCTTCCGAACTATTGGTGTTACACGTTTCCAGCGCATTATCGCCACCACCTGGAGCGGAGGATGAAACGACAGCGCAACAAAAAATAAAAATGAAAGTCAGTAGTACACTGACGAGTCTTGTCGAAAGGTCTTTTTGGTCTATTGTTGCTCTTTTACTTTCAGTTTTCACAATGCAGTTTTCATAATGCAGTTTTACATACAATAATTTACCAGCAGAGTCTGTTAACAGACTGAACAATTTCAAATCTACTGTTAAACATCATCTTTTAAGTGAATTGTTTTACCAGGAATCAAACACTTTTATGTTTGATTCCTTTTATAAGGTCTGGCCCTGATCTCATTAACCATATTACTATCTATCCATCTATCTACAGTTTGGAAAATAAGTATTTGAACACCCTGCGATTTTTCAAGTTCTCCCACTTAGAAATCATGGAGGGGTCTGAAATTTTCATCTTAGGTGCATGTCCACTGTGAGAGACATAATCTAAAAACAAAAAAAAATCCGGAAATCACAATGTATGATTTTTTAAATAATTTATTTGTATGTTACTGCTGCAAATAAGTACAACCCCTGTGAAAATATTTGGTACAGTAGCCTTTGTTTGCAATTACAGAGGTCAAACGTTTCCTGTAGTTCTTGACCAAGATTTTACACACTGCAACAGGGATTTTGGTCCACTCCTCCATACAGATCTTCTCTAGTGGATTCTTATAAGTACCTGGGTGTTCATCTGAACAACAAACTGGACTGGACTCACAACATGGACGCACTTTACAGGAAGGGTCAGAGCTGCCTCTACCTCCTGAGGAGGCTGAGGTCTTTTGGAGTGAGGGGGCCACTCCTGAGGACCTTCTATGACTCTGTGGTGGCATCAGCCATCCTGTACGGTGTGATCTACTGGAGCAGCAGCATCACAGAGAGGGACAGGAAAAGACTGGATAAAATCATCAGGAAATCCTGCTCTGTCCTGGGCTGTCCTCTGGACTCTGTGCAGGAGGTGGGGGACAGGAGGGTTCTGGCTAAACTTACATCTATGCTGGACCACGAGTGTCACCCCCTGCTGGACGTTCTGTCTGCTCTGGAGAGCAGTTTCAGTGACAGACTCATCCACCTTCGTTGTGTGAGGGAGAGATTCCGCAGATCGTTTCTCCCGGCTGCTGTCAGACTGTACAATGATCAGTGGTCATACTGTGGTAACCATAGCAACCAGGACAATAATCATGTCATTACCTGATGTATTTATTAGGTGCAATAATTTAACTTATGGTGCAAACTCAAGTCACTTTACCTACTATATTTTAACCTGTCCATATTGTAAATATCAGAGTAACTTATCGTACATTTCACACTGAAGTCATTTTATCTGATCACTCTCACATCCCGACAGTGCAGCATTGAACTGAACAATGGTAGCCTTAGCTTTACCCAACACTCAGTGCTTTTTTTTAGTTCTTGTTTTTTAAGATATACTTGTTTGTTTTATTTCATGCCCTTCTATTCTTACTGTTCTATGCTGTGATGTGACACTGAAATTTCCCCATTGAGGGATGAATAAAGACTTTTCTTATCTTATCTTATCTTATCTTAGATCTTTCAGGTTTGGAGTTTCAGCTCCCTCCAAAGATTTTCTATTGAGTTCAGGTCTGGAGACTGGCCAGGCCACTCCAGGACCTTGAAATGCTTCTTACGGAGCCCCTCGTTAGTTGCCCTGGCTGTGTGTTTGGGGTCATTGTCATGCTGGAAGACCCAGCCATGACCCATCTTCAATGCTTTTGCTGAGGGAAGGAGGTTGTTTACCAAAATCTCCCCATCCATCTTCCCTTCAATACGGTGCAGTCGTCCTGTCCCCTTTGCAGAAGAGCACCCCCACAGTATGATGTTTCCACCCTCATGCTTCACGGTTGGGATGGTTTTCTTGGGGTTGTTCTCATCCTCTAAACATGGTAAGTGGAGTTGAGTCCAAAAAGCTCTATTCTGGTCTCATCTGACCACATGACCTTCTCCCATGCCTCCTCTGGATCATCCAGATGGTCACTGGTGAACTTCAAACGGGCCTGGACATGTGCTGGCTTGAGCAGGGGGACCTTGCTGCCCTGCAGGATTTTAAACCGTGACAGCATCATGTGTTACTAATGTAATCTTTGTGACTGTGGTCCCAGCTCTCTTCAGGTCATTGACCAGGTCCTCCTGTGTAGTTCTGAGCTTTCTCAGAATCATCCTTACCCCACAAAGTGAGATCTTGCATGGAATCCCAGACCGAGGGAGATTGACAGTCATCTTGTGTTTCTTCCACTTTCTAATAAATAATCATAACAGTTGTTGTCTTCTACCAAGCTGCTTGCCTGTTGTCCTGTAGTCCATCCCAGCCTTGTGCAGGTCTACAGTTTTGTCCCTGGTGTCCTTAGACAGCTCTTTGGTCTTGGCTATGGTGGACAGGTTGGAGTGTGATTGATTGAGTGTGTGAACAGGTGTTTTTATACAGGTAACCAGTTCAAACAGGTGCAATTAATACAGGTAAAGAGTGCAGAATAAGAGGGCTTCTTAAAGAAAAATTAACAGGTCTGTGAGAGACGGAATTCTTGCTGGTTGGTAGGTGTTCAAATACTTATTTGCAGCAGTAACATACAAATAAATAATTAAAAAAATCATACATTGTGATTTCCAGAATTTGTTTTAGATTATGTCTCTCACAGTGGACATGCACCTAAGACGAAAATTTCAGACCCCTCCATGATTTCTAAGTGGGAGAATTTGCAAAACTGCAGGGTGTTCAAATACTTATTTTCCTCACTCACTCTATCTATCTATCTATCTATCTATCTATCTATCTATCTACCTATCTATCTATCTACCTATCTATCTATCTACCTATCTATCTATCTATCTATCTATCTATCTATCTATCTATCTATCTATCTATCTATCTATCTATATTAATAATAATAATAATTATTATTATTATTTTATTTTTTAGGCTTATCTATTATCTGCATGTTTTCACCACATTTTGTCAGTCAGATCAAAAAACATTCCAAATCTAAGGTGAAAAAACAAGCATATAAACAAACAAATATTGTTGTATTATGTTGTATTATGTCTTGTTGTATTGTGTTGTATTATGTTGTATCATGTGTTGTATTGTGTCTTGTATCATGTTGTTAAGGTTCTGTTACTAGTCTATAAAATTGTTCATGGACTGGCACCTCCCTACCTAGCTGACCTAATTAAACCCTATGCACCAGCCTGGGCTCTGTGTTCTCAAGGTGCAGGACTACTTTGTGTCCCTAGGGTGAATAAAAGTCTGGGGGTCACAGAGCTTCTCTTATCGTGCCCCTGTTCTGTGGAATGATCTCCCTGCATCAATAAAAGAGTCAGATTCTGTACAGACTTTCAAGTCCAAACTTGAGACACATGTATTTTCCCTTTCATATGGCTAGTATACTTGCATAGTATGAATCTATGCTGCCTATCTTTCATTTTATTAGTAACAGAACAGGCCTCAGTCTCAACTTTATCTAAATTTTGGGTCTGTTAGTGGAGCTTAGGTTTAGTGGCCGGCGATCACATTAGTAATTTCTTTGCTTTCCAGTCAATTTACTTTTGATGAATTGATAAATTTAACCTTAGGTGTAGTTTTTCCGGGAGACTGATTCTGTTCTTTTTCTCTCTGTCTGTTGTGTGGGCTGCTGAAGAGGAGGTACTGCTGGCACACCACCAGAGGGCGCCCTGCCTGAAGTGCGGGCTTCAGGCACGAGAGGGCGCAGCCGCCTCGAGGAAGTAGCCGGGAGTGACAGGTGCCACTCATCATCTCATCATTCCATCCATCCATAAAAGCCGGACAGCAACTCCACCTCCCTGCCGAGATATCGTTCTACCAGTCAGGTAAAACTCTCAGCCGTTTTGGTGCCTTACGCACGTTTGATCAGCTAAGCTTACAGTTGTAACATATTTTGCTTCTAAGCTTGGAGAGCTGTTAACCTGTGATACTGAGTTTGCAGACGTATCCTTTGTACACTCGCAGCTTGAGGCTGAGTTTGTGGAAGTCGAGAGGAGTTGGCGTTCCCGCTCCTCACTCCTGCATTAGTTAGTGTGACATTGGATTCTGCACGAACTCTAACAGAGTTGAGATCAGGAGGTGGAGGTGTTTTCCCACCCAAAAGGAACTGTTGCTGACTGTCTTACTGGGTGTGCACACACCCACCATTAACTGTTTCTGCTTCCTGCCAGCAGTACCAAATCTGACAGCTGGAGACGGTGGTCACCTGGGGACTCAGGACTTGGCGGCTCCAGTGTGCTCCAGATCCGTGGGCAGTGGAAATCGTGTGGGACCCGGCTCTTCTCTGGACAGACGTCTTCTATCCTCGAGCCTGCCCACACGTCACCTTTGTATATTTGACTTGATTCCAAATCTGCAGTCGTCTGTATTCCGTTGTGCACATTCACAACATTAAATTGTTATCTTTTGGCTCATCTATTGTCCGTTCATTTACGCCCCCTGTTGTGGGTCCGTGTCACTACACTTTCCCAACACTGTCTGAGGTATGGATAGCAGGAGGACTACTGAAGACAAGGTGCTGGATTGACAGACTGCACACTACAGTCTGCATTTGAAATGGGCATTGCTGTGGGAACAGGCCCACTGATGGCATGAGGACTGCTGGATGACCCCTGCCTGTGGCATAACCGTCTGAGTGGACTTCTCACCAAATACATATAATTTTGTTTGGATTATGGTATGTTGTTTTGATTTCCTGTTTTCTGTTTCTTCAGCTTTGTCAAACTTTGTAAAAGCCTTGTAACTGTTAGAATGGCCTAAGAAGTAGGTCACCCCTTTGAGTCTGGTCTGCTTGAGGTTTCTTCCTCAGAGGGAGTTTTTCCTCACCACTGTCACCTGTGTTCTTGCTCTGGGGGTTGGTAAGGTTAGACCTTACTTGTGTGAAGCGCCTTGAGGCAGCTTTGCTGTGATTTGGTGATATATAAATTAAATAAAATGAAAAAATAAATTGAAAGTTGCATTATGTGTTGTATTGTGTTGTATTATGTGTTGTATTGTGTGTTGTACTGTGTTCTATTCAGTGTTGCCACAGTTGCTTTGAAAAAGTAATCCAATTTCTAATTAATGATCACTCCTTGAAAAAGTAACATAGTTACTTTACTGATTACACAATTTTAAAAGTAACTAAGTTAGATTTTAATTTCTTTGATATATAATCTTTATTTAACCAGGTTCGTCTCATTGAGATTGAGATCTGCTTTGCAGGGGAGACCAGGGGCCTCATGTATAAAGCGTGCTTACGCACAAAAACCTGGTGTACACCCGTTTCCACGCCCACGTGCAGATGTATCAAAAGTGACTTGAGTATGGAAATGCGTGGTGCATCGTGCAAAAATCCTGGCTGGTGTAAGCACGTTGTACCATCTTCAACATGTACAGGTGATGCAGGGAACCGTTAATAGTGTGAAAACTTGAAGTCATCAGAGTGATGAGGAACATCAGAGACACACTGATGAACATTTAACACACCCACGTGTTTGCAATTATATGGGTGGATATAAAAGCACACGCAAAGTGATGCGTAAAACAGTGGTGTTGTTAGAGGATCTTGCAAATGGTGCAATCTGACGTGAGCGTGTATTCGGAGAATGCAAAGATTTACTTCAAAATGAGGATAATCGGCTCTGAAACCGATTTCGATTACCAACTACACTGTTACTGTAATTGCGCACAGAACTGCAATCAACCCCGAACGCAGTATGGTGAGGAGCCAGGGGCTGTCTGTGCACACACAGGTGCTGAATACGCTGGGCATCCTGGCATCAGGGGCATTCCAGTGGGAGCTAGCTGATCAGTCAGGCGTGTGCCAGTCAACCTTGAGCTGAGCCGCAATCATCCAAATGCAGTGGGGGGCACAGTTCCGCTAACCGCTAATTATCGAAGCTAATGTTTTCATTGTCGGATTAGCTTTTCAGGTAACTTTTAAAACCATCATCGGACCAATTATCTTCCAATAAGATTTGGTCCGATAATTCTCAGATCGCTAACATGTTTTTGCAGGTAAAGTGAATAAATCCGCAACAGTTAAAAACCTTTGTTAAATCTGATATCAAAGATTTTAGTGCTTACCTATTAAATGTTTAGTAGCAAATAAACATCTCTATTCTATGTAAACTGAGAAGAACTGGTTTCAGGAGAAACCACTCAATCCTCCGCAGTCAGAGAAGAAGTGGTGACGAGATGGCAGCTCTTGACACCATACTAGCTCACTGGCAATATCATCCAAGTCATCCAGAGGCATACCGTTTTAACTTATAGTTAAAATTTTAACCACACTAATTTCAGACATGTTATTTAAATTAACATCACTTCTGAAGTTTTATAAAGTGAAAACATCAGCTATATGTTTTAGTTTTAAAGTACTGCACTAATTTTGAAGGTTTTAGTGTGGACATGCTGTGTCCAGTGCATTATGGGTAATCTTAGGACAGTCACAACTAGGGATGGATATTGATACGATTTTATCGATATCGATGCCATTATCGATTCTGCTTATCGATCTGATTCCTTATCGATTCCCTTATCGATACCTCTTGTGAATTTTGCACTAAAAGTAGACTTTACAGGTTTTCTATGTATTTCATTGAGTCTTAAAGTAAATAAATATGAAATTAGTCCCTGTATCCTTGATCTCTGGACAGAAATAAAAATAAACGAAATGGTGTTTCACTTTGAAGTTATTAATTCCGACTGGACTCTCTCGTTCTAACTTTACTTGTCAGAGAGCCGCACAGTGTTTGGAGCTGTGTGAACAGAACGGAGGACGATTCTCGTTTCTTTCTCAAAAGAAGACAGAAGTCCCAGTTAGTAACTTTAATCCGTACAAACGTGACTCACGATTGACATATTCAGGGATGAAAGTGGTGAAAACAAAAAAGCTGAAACCCCAAATTACCCCCCAACACCACCTGCATGAAAATGTTTGAATTCTAGAAGCTCTGAAATGCAATCTGGGACTATTCCAGACAATAAACTGGAGTGAGTGCAGCATCCATTTAGTGAGAAAAAACCCAACTTTCCTTATTCACATTCATTCCAGTAGTATTCTGCTCTTACTAGGATGCAGCAGTTTTCTAGTTTGGCAGATAGTTCTGGAGGAAATCACTGAAGAAATTAACAAACTGAAAATATGGTTTGACCAAAACAAACTGTCATTAAACGTAAATAAGACAGGGATGAAATGGAGGAATGAGAGTCACTAGGTGTTCACAGGAAACACTTATTTATTTATGTATGTATGTATTTATTTATTTATGTTCATTGTTAGTTTTATATTTTCTGTTGTGTTTTTATTCAGGTTCTTTTTGTCTCTTTCTCTAAAATTGTATATAATCATTAGATTAGTTATTATTAGTATTATTGTTGTGCTTGCTATTATTATTAATATATAAACAAAAATAAATTTAAAAAATATTACAATTTGTAATACATTTGACTCTTTTACAACAACAAATGCTTGACATCTGCAACGGCTTAATGCTAACTTAATGCCATAGACATGCTAACGTGTTAGCATCAGTCCCGTTTTTAAGTTATAAAATACATCTATTAACTGTTTCAGAAGACCATAACAGGTCGGTTTAACATAAAAAGGGTAAATAATACTCACAGCCATATGCTCTTTAGGGTTTTAGCGGGGGAAAGCAAAAGAAAAAAATGAATCAATGAAGCAATGATCGAAGCACTGCTTCGATCTGTGAATCACTGCTTCGATTAGTTCAAGGTTCAAGGCAAAGCTGCACTGCAGAAAAGTTGATTACAGACCCGCTGCAGGGTCTGTAATCAATGTAGAGAAATGATCATTTTCCTGACAAACACCCCCAAAAACAATGGTCACTCTGAAGGACCGATAAGGGAATCGTTAAGTAAAAAGCTTATTGATGTCGGTGGATCGAACCATTTCTTAACGATACCCGAAAGGAACCGGTTCTCGATACCCATCCCTCACGACAGGAGAAATGCATTTGAGACGTTCTGATCAGGCTCCACACGGACAACAGCATTAAACTCTGTGTATATTGTGCCTAAAACTCTCGTAAATTTATTCTCTGGGTTTATAGACATTGTTACTTGTTATTGTGTTTGTTTTATGTAAACATGCCAAAAGACGCTCAGGTTGCTTCTGCATTATTTTCATTTGGAATCATTGCAATTGATTCCTGTTTACACTTTAGAGTCCTGCTTATGTCAAACACTGTTTGTCGTCTTTGTTCCAAAGTTATATATATATATATATATATATATATATATATATATATATATATATATATATATATATATATATATATATATATCAGATTCAGAATCAGAAGAAGTTTATTGCCATTGCCAATGAACAGGATTCACAGACTAGGAATTTGCTTCGATACAATGGTGCAACATTAAACAGAGAGCAATATAAAATGCTAAGATAAAATATACAATATGTGCCAAAATAAGAAAAAATATAAGATAAAAAAATGACATATGAAATATGAAAGGCTGTGTGCAACAGAAAAACAGAAAGAAAGAGAAACAGAAAAAACAGTGCAGTGGGAGGAGTGCAATTAAAACCAAAGTACATTGTCTAAAGTGACCCGTGATAAAATGATAAAGTGACAGAGTTAAGGTTAAGGTGACTGAGTTATGAGGAGTTCATGAGTCTAACGGCAGAGGGGAAGAAACTGTTCTTATGGCGGGAGGTTCTGGTCCGGATGGACCGTAGCCTCCTGCCCGAGGGGAGTGGTTTGAACAGACTGTGTGCAGGGTGAGAAGAGTCAGCTGTGATCCAACCTGCTCGGCCCAGAGTCCTGGAGACGTGCAGGTCGTGGAGAGATGGAAGGCTACAGCCGATCAGCCGATCACCTTCTCAGCAGAGGCCACAATGCGCTGCAGTCTGTGTCTGTCCCTGGCTGTGGCCACGGCGTACCACACCGTGATGGAGGAGCAGAGGATGGACTCAATGATGGCCGTGTAGAACTGCACCATCAGCTGGACAGGCAGCTTGGTCTTCTTCAGCTGCCACAGGAAGTACATCCTCTGCTGGGCCTTCTTGATGAGGGAGCTGATGGTTGACTCCCACTTGAGGTCCTGGGTGATGGTGGTGCCAAGGAAGCGGTGACAGTCCACAGTGGTGATGGGGCTGCTGGGTTAGGGTTTGGGTTTATATATATATATATATATATATATATATATATATATATATATATATATATATATATAATATATATATTATATATATATATATATATAAATAAAAGATATCTGAAATTCGGTTTGCGTTTATTAAATTTCACGCAGATTAAACGTAGCAGACACAGATTATTTGGAATATTTGTTTTGGCAAGTGTTCATGGTCTCGACTGTCAAATACTGGCCAGTAGTGTTCATGGCAGTATTCACCCTAAGTATTGAGATGTCCCATAATCCTTTGTGTGGCTGAGAGTTGTTGCAGCCACTTGCAGCAGCTAAGGAAATAAAAATGGACATTTTGGTTGTATAATGTTCATTTACAATTGTCGTCATGGATTCTGTTGTTTAAACCGCAGTAACTCTCTGGCGCACAAAAAACAAAATGGTACACAAGGATAAAGGTAAGAATCTGAGCGTCTGGGTGCCAGTAGATGGCAGTGTTCTATGTATTTTGATCCCTGTTATATCAGACAGTTGTCTAATCATAACTTGACTTTTGGCTTTTGCAAATGGCTTCTTTTTTTTACAAAAGCGCATTTATATGTAAATACCAACACACATGTCACGTTACATTAATGTGTTGGTTTTTACATAGAATGAATGAGTCAACCAATCAGTGTTAGCAGAGGCTCATTTACCCAAAATCCCTTTGGCATCTATCTGTCTTTGTTACAAAACTTCAGAATGAGTGCATTATTTTTTTTCAATCTTTTTATTGATTTTATTATTTTCAACATTAACAGAAATAAACAACATAGCAGTATCATCATATAATAACTTGTTCAAGTATTACTCTTATCTTTACATTCATAACTGTATACCCAAAGGAAAATAAAATAAAATAAAATAAAATAAAACAAAAACACCCCCCCCCCCCCTTAAAAAAAAAGTCATGTACATATAAAGAACACTATACCTGCACTAGGTTAACATATCCAAAAAATAAAAATAAAAAACCAGGAGGACGCTGGTCACATTTTACTTGTTAAAATGATCCATAAAGGGTTGCCATGTTGAGTGGAACAGCTTGACATTGTCTCTCAGTGAATATCTGATTTTTTCCAATTGTAAATGGTGCATAACATCTCTCAATAGGGCTGGATGGGTCGGAGGAGCTTTGCTTTTCCAATTCAACAATATAAGGCGACTCACCAACAATGTCACAAAACTCAAAACATGCATTTCTTTTTTACTTAAATCCTTACACATAGATACACCAAACAATGCCATTATTGGATCTGGGGGGAGTTTCTTCTTAAAAATTTCAGACAGTGTTTCAAATATTTTAACCCAATAAGTGCCGATATTAATGCATGTCCAGAACATATGTGACAATGAAGCGGGAGCCTGGCCACAACGATCACATGTGGGATTTACTCCTGAAAACATTTTAGACATCTTCCATTTGGACAGGTGTAATCTGTGCAATATTTTAAATTGTATTAGTCCATGTCTGCAGCAGACTGAGGAGGAATGAACCCGTTCCTGCGCTGTAGTCCACTGTTCCTCAGTCATGTTAACACCTAGTTCACTGCACCAGGCGTCTTTCAGGTGATCCAATGTGGCTATACAGTCTAATTGTGAAAGTTTGTTGTAAATCCTGGAAATAGCCCCTTTCCTTAGTGGGTTTGTCAGGAACAAATCATCTGAAGCAGTACTCTGCGGTGCATTGGGAAAGGATGGAAATATTTCTCTGACAAAGTCACGTATTTGTAAGTACTTGAAAAAAATCTTTGCTGTCTATATTAAACTTTTTCTGGAGTTGTTGAAATGTGGGAAAGACATTATCAATAAATATATCTTTAAGTGTATGCACGCCTTTGAATTTCCATTGTTGAAATGACAACCCTGAAAACAAAATATGGGCTTGATTATGGACCAACGGCGTTAAAATTGAACATTGATCCCAGTGAAAATGCCTTCTAATTTGAGACCAAATCTTAAGAGAATTAAATACCACAGGGTTTTTGCATTTATATTTATAGTTATATTTATAGTTCAAGGTTTGAATAAACTAAAGACCTCAGTCCATTAGGAGAAAAAATTTGACTTTCCATCCGTTCCCAAACAGGTCTATGAATTCCACCCCAGAATGACATGCAACGTATGTTACAAGACCAATAATAGAGCCAAAAACAGGGCAGTCCCATTCCTCCCATAGGTTTAGGTCTTTGTAAGAATGTTTTTTTAATTCTGGGTGTCTTTTTGTTCCAGATAAACTGATAAATTAAAGAGTCAACTCTCTTGAAAAATGCTTTTGTTAATAAAATGGGAATGTGTTGTGTGGGCCGCCAGAAGAGGAGGTACTGCTGGCCCACCACCAGAGGGCGCCCTGCTTGAAGTGCGGGCTTCAGGCACGAGGGGGCGCTGCCGCCTTACAGGAACAGCCAAGGTGACAGCTGTCACTCATCAACTATGACAGCTGTCACCGATCATCTGCACTTCACCCCGGATAAAAGCAGGATGACACCTCCACCACATCGCCGAGATATCGTACTTCTTTGGAGGTAACTTTCTCTGCCTGCGTATTGTACAAATTGATTTCAAGAGCTACTTTGTTGCAGCTGTCTACCCAGAGGACCGGCGTGGGCCGCGACTGTTTCGTTCTACTTCCCACCAGATAAGTGGTTACTCAGACGCTGCACGAGTGTGTGTTAGAGGTGGAGGTGGAGTTCCCACCGTTGTTGTTACTGGGTGTACACACACCCACACTTGACTGTCTTTGCTCTTCGCCAGCAGTACCAGATCCGACACGCTGAGACGGTGACCACCTGGGGGACTCGAGACCTGGCGGCTCCAGTATCCTTCGGGTTCGGTGGCGGTGGAAATCGTGTGGTTCCGGTTCTTCTCCAGACAGACGTCTCCTATCGTCGAGCCTGCCCACACGACACCTTTATCCATTGACTTGTATTTATTCTATAATCTGCTGTGTGTGGTTGTGACATTCACAACAGTAAAGTATTCAAATTTAACTCCCTCTATTGTCCGTTCATTTACGCCCCCTGTTGTGGGTCCGTGTCACTACACTTTCCCAACAGGAATGCATTGAAACAGAAATAAAAATTTGGGTAAAGTGGACATCCTGACTATATTTATTCTTCCGGCAAGCGAGGTAGGTAACTTAGACCACTTTGTAAAGTTTTCTTCTGTTTGTTGAAATAAATTAGTAAAGTTATGTTTGAAGAGGCCAGAAAACTCTTGAGTCACATTTATTCCCAGATATCTAAACCTATTCAAAATGGTGAAAGGAAACGAGGCAATGGAGTTAATTGGAAAAAGTATGCTCTTTGATAAGTTAACTTCATATCCTGAAACTTTTCCGAAGTCCATTAACATATTCCTAATTTTCGTCAATGATTTTGTAGGATCTGTGATATATAGCAGCAGATCGTCTGCGTAAAGCGATACTTTATGCTCCGTACCACCTCTTAATATGCCTTTATAGTCCTTTGCAGAGCGTAATGAAATGGCTAAAGGTTCTATAGCAAGAGTGAATAACAGAGGGGACAAAGGACATCCTTGTCTCGTGGAGCGATGGAGAGAAAAGGGACTAGAGTTTATCGTGTTTGTCTGTACTGTGGCCTGAGGTATAGCATAAAGCAGCCTGACAAGAGATATATAATTAGAGCCAAGTCCAAACTTCGACAGGGTCGAGAAGAGATAATCCCACTCGACCCTGTCGAAGGCCTTCTCAGCATCCAGCAAAAGTAAAATTTCAGATTGATCATTTGTATCGTGCGTGTAAATAATATTAAATAACCTCCTAATATTAAAAAACAATTGCCTGTCTTTCACAAATCCTGTTTGGTCCTGGGATACAATTGTTGGTAGAACTGACTCTAATCTCCCTGCTAGTATCTTCGCTAGTATTTTATTATCTACATTTAATAGGCTAATGGGTCTGTATGAGCCTGGTTTGAGAGGATCTTTACCAGGCTTGTGGATCAGAGAAATAGTAGCCTCATATATAGTTTGAAGGCAAACATCCTTTACTTAGTGCCTCATTGTATACATCCAAAAGAAGGGGTGAAATCTATTCCCCGAAGGCTTTATAAAATTCTGCGCTACACCCGTCTGGACCAGGACTTTTTGAACATTGCATATTTTGAATAGCCCGTTTTATTTCCTCTAATGTTATTTTTTGTTCCAGTTGCATTCTATGTTCGGAAGATATAGATGGTATTTGAAGACCTTCAAAAAATTTCTCAATTAATATTGGATCATTTTTAGATTCTGAAGAATAAAGTTTGTATAATATTCAAGAAATGTTTTATTAATCTGCTTCGGGTCACTAGTTGTCTGCCCTGTACTCATTTTTATTTCTGTTATTAACCGCGAGGCTGCAACTTCTTTAATCTGCCGTGCTAACAGTCTACCTGTCTTTTCTCCATGCTCATAATACTTGTGTCTAAGCTGCGTCAGCAATTTAGTTGTGTCATTCGTGTAAAGTAAGTTAAGCTCTGTTTGCAATGAAACTTTTTTTTGTAAAGTTCCGTAGAAGGTGAAACTGAGTATTTCCTATCTATCTCTAACAGTTCTTCAGCAATTTTTGATTCCCTTTCCCTTCGTTGTTTATTCCTTTGGCTGCTCAATGAAATAATCTGGCCTCTCAAATATGCCTTTAGTGTATCCCATAATATGGATCGTGTGACCTCTGGTTTATCGTTTATTGAAATAAATATTTCAATCTGATTCTTTCTTTCTTCAATTAACCAATTATCTGACAGCATGCTATTATTAAATCGCCATTTTCGTGTGGTTGATCCATATTCAATTGTTAACTGAAGAAATACTGGACTATGAGCAGACAGTACCACTGGCTTGTAATCACAACTTTGAATCTGTGTCAGATACTTGTAGGCAAGCAAGAAGAAATCAATTCTGGAATACGAGTGATGAGCAGGAGAAAAATAAGAAAACTGCTTTATCTTTGGAGACAAAACCCTAAATGGATCAACTAGGTTATATGAATTAATAAATGCATGCATAGCTTTTGCGGATTTAGACATACTCACTGATCTCTGAGATGATCTGTCAAGATCGGGATCTAAGACAAGATGAAAATCTCCGCCAATTATTAATTGATAGATTAATTGATGAATCCATATTAGGCAAAGCCAATATAAATGATCTGATAAAACATTCATCATCTACATTAGGAGCATAAATGTTCACAAGTGTAACTGGATTATTATAAAGTTGTCCTGAAACCATAATGTACCGACCTTGGGAATCAGATGTTACTTTTGATGCTTTAAAGGGGACGCCTTTTCTGATAACAATGGCTGTGCCTCTGCTTTTTGCAGTAAAGTTTGAATGAAATACCTGCTCTATCCATCTGACCCGCAACCTCTGATGATCCTGATTTCTCAAGTGGGTTTCTTGTAGAAATCCTATGTCCGTTCCCAATTTTTTAAGATGTGCTATAATATTGCCCCGTTTAACAGCTCCATTAAGACCTTTACAGTTCCATGAAACCAGATTTATCAGATTATGAGATTTAACATTTTTTATCAATGTCACTAACCATACTCTTCTTGTTGGTAAAGATTCACAACCCAATCATTCATTATTTCAACAGGTCCCCAAAAATAATTACTCATTACCATAGTGCAGGTAGAAACATGAACAAAAACAAAAAACTCCACTGAACTTGTCCCTGTTCTCTCTCTGTTCGTCCCTAAACAAAAAATCCCTATGGAACTTGGGAAGAGGAACACAACACAAAACCAAACCCCCAAAAAAACAAAATAGTCTAGTTTGGATTCAGAGAGATATATGAACATCTGACTTACCACTAAGCCCCTACACAATTATATCAAGTATATCCAGACCCCTTACTCAGTACAGACTGGCAAACTCACAATTAACTTTTAACTGAGGACCCAAAGTTGTCCCCTATTATCCCTAGTATGCGCCTATATACATATAACCTCACACACACAAAATAATAATAATGATAATAACGATAGGTACAGGCTATATGACAGTTTAGTAACATTAGAATCTTCACATATAAATACACAGTAATCAATTACCAACTCAAAAAAAAAAAATTACACCTTTTACTCAATACAAGTAGTAACAAACTTTTTTTTTCCTTCCCTCTCCCCCCCTTTTTTTCTTTTTTTTTTACATAATAACTTAGTAGACTAATTTACCTGGTTAATGGTTTATCAGTTCAGGCTGCAAGTTTGACCTTCCAGTAATGTCTGATGTAATCTGTTATATCCGTGCTGTTTAGTTTGATCTGTCCCCTCGTGCATTTAACCCTCCGTCCTCAGATGCGGCCGCTGCCCCCATTGCGCCCTCCGACATCCTCAGCTTGATGTTTTGAATAAACTTCTCCGCTGCCTCAGGGTTGGTAAATGTGTGTCTGGAGCCATTCACTGTTACCACAAGTTTGGCTGGAAAATACAAGCTGTACGTAACTCCAGCGTTGCGGAGCTTCGACTTCACCTGATTAAATGCTGCTCGCTGCCGTCCGACTTCGGGACTCATGTCGGGGAAAATATAAACGGGAGAGCCCCCATAATGTAAGCTGCTCCTGCTCCTGGACAGTTTTAGAATTTTTTCTTTATCCTTGTAGTAGTGCAGTCGGACAATGATGGCCCTCGGACGCTCCCCACTCCGTGGTTTGGGAATCAGGCTTCTGTGAGCTCGGTCAATAACAATGGGGGAGTCGAAGTTGTCCTCCCCAAGGACCTCGGCCAAAAATTTGGCAACAAAGTCAGTGTGGTTGCCAGCCTCGGCGCCCTCCACAATTCCAATAATACGGATGTTCTGTCTGCAACTTCTGTTTTCTAAGTCCAAACATTTTTCCTGTAACTTCTTATGGTCCGTCACCAGTAGTGTGTATGATTTCTCCAGTGCTGTCAGTCTATCAGACGTATCACACAGGGACTTCTCCATTTCCTTCTGTGTATTAGCTGCCTCCTCCTGTAGTGTAAACAGCCTCTCAACTTTGCCCATTAGTTCGTCTCGGGTAGCTTTGATATCCGCTTTAGCTTCTTCCCGCAGAGAGCAGATGTCCCTGTGAATGCTCCGATGCATACTATCGATCTTAGATTTAACACCGTCCAAACTATCCTCGTACTCTTTTAATCCCGCATGCAGTTCCACGCGTAATATTCCCACGGAGATGGGGGCATCCTCTCCGGTCTCCGCACTAGTGTTAGCCTTAGCCTTAGCTGCTTCGTTTCTCTCATCAGTTGGGGGATCAATATCTATGGTCTTCTGCGTGTATTTTTTTCCTTTTTTGGCTTCCATTTTGGCTTAGGTACTGGTTTTATGTTAGTTATCAAAGATACTTGGGTCTGGAAATGCAAAATAATTAAACAGTATACAGAGCTGGACGCTTACACTACTTCACTCCATGACGCCGGAAGCGGAAGTCTGAATGAGTGCATTATTTAAAATTGAAAGATATGTGTTATATTTTAACTTTGTAGAAATGACAAAACTGACATTAATGGAGTTATTCTTGTTGGGAAAGTGTCGGTACACGGACCCACAACAGGGGGCGCAAAGGAACGGACAATGGAGTAGGTCAAATAACAACACTTTACTGTTGTGAATGTGCACAACAAATACAACAGATTACAACAATAGATCAGAATCAATTCACAAAGGTGTCATGTGGGCAGGCTCGAAGATAGGAGACACCTGTCCAAAGCAGAACTGGAACCACACGATTTCCTCCGCCACCAGACCCCGGGAATACTGGAGCCGCCAAGTCCCGAATTCCCAGGTGGCCACTGCCTCCGCGTGTCGGACCTGGTACTGCTGGCGAGGAACAAAAACACAATTAAAGGTGGGCGCGTTTGCACCCAGTAATCCGCACGGCAGGAAAGCTACCTCCACCTCTCGTTGGAAAAAAAGGTCTGTTATCACTCACAAAAATCACAAAAGGTTACTGTCAAGCAGTCAGCTGAGAATATTACCTTCCAGGTAGAACGATATCTCGGCAAAGAGGTGGAGACGTCGTCCTGCTGATGTATCCCTGCTGATTGGTAACAGCTGTTGCAGGTGATGCGCGACAGCTGTCACCCTGGCTGCTCCTGTGAGGCGGCTGCGCCCTCTGGTGCCTGGAGCCCGCACTCCAGGCAGGGTGCCCTCTGGTGGTGGGCCAGCAGTACCTCCTCTTCTGGCGGCCCACACAACAGGACCCCCCCCTCAACGGGCGCCTCCTGGCGCCCGACCAGGCTTGTCCGGGTGGCGGCGGTAGAAATCGGCCAGGAGGGCCGGGTCCAGGATGAAGCTCCTCTTCACCCAGGAGCGTTCTTCGGGGCCGTACCCCTCCCAGTCCACCAAATACTGGAAGCCCCGGCCCATCCTATGGACATCCAAAAGCCGGCGTACAGTCCAAGCCGGCTCGCCATCGATGATCCGGGCAGGAGGCGGCGCCGGACCCGGAGTACAGAGGGGTGAGGAGTGATGAGGTTTAATCCGGGACACATGAAACACAGGATGGATCCGCAGTGAGGCCGGCAGCCGAAGCCTCACTGCGGCTGGACTGATGACCTTCAGGATCTTGAATGGGCCGATGTAACGGTCCTGTAACTTGGGGGAGTCCACTTGGAGGGGGATGTCCTTTGTGGATAACCACACCTCCTGCCCAGGCCGATACGCAGGGGCCGGGGTCCGCCGACGGTCTGCATGGGCTTTTGCCCTCGTCCGGGCCCTTTAGCAAAGCAGAACGGGCAGCACGCCACACCCGACGGCACTTCCGCAGGTGGGCCTGGACCGAGGGCACACCGACCTCTCCCTCAACCACCGGAAACAACGGGGGCTGATACCCCAGACATACCTCAAAAGGGGAGAGGCCGGTGGCTGAAGACACCTGGCTGTTATGGGCATACTCGATCCAGGCCAAATGGGTACTCCAGGCCGCCGGGTGTGCGGCAGTCATGCAGCGCAAGGCCTGCTCCACCTCCTGGTTTACCCGTTCTGCTTGCCCGTTGGTCTGAGGGTGGTACCCGGACGAGAGACTCACCGTGGCCCCCAGTTCCCGGCAGAAGCTCCTCCAGACTTGCGAGGAGAACTGGGGACCGCGATCGGAGACGATGTCTGTTGGAATCCCATGCAGCCGGACGACGTGGTGGACCAGGAGGTCCGCTGTCTCCTGGGCTGTTGGGAGCTTCGGGAGGGCCACGAAGTGGGCCGCCTTGGAGAATCGGTCCACTATCGTGAGAATGGTGGTGCTACCCTGGGACGGCGGGAGGCCCGTGACAAAATCCAGGCCGATGTGGGACCAGGGGCGATGAGGCACGGGCAGCGGCTGGAGTAAACCTGATGCCCGGCGATGGTCAGCCTTGCCCCTGGCGCAGGTGGTGCAGGCCTGGATATAATCCCGGACGTCGGCCTCTAGGGACGCCCACCAGAAGCGCTGCCGGACAACTGCCACGGTTCTTCGCACCCCTGGATGACAGGAGAGCTTGGAGCCGTGACAGAAGTCCAGGACTGCAGCCCTAGCTTCTGGTGGGACGTATAGTTTGTTCTTCGGCCCAGTTCCGGGGTCCGGGCTTCGTGCCAGGACCTCCCGGAGGGTTCTCTCTACGTCCCAGGTGAGGGTGGCCACGATAGTGGACTCCGGGATGATGGGTTCCGGTGGATCCGACAACTCCGCTTTGACTTCATCTTCATGTACCCGGGACAAGGCATCCGATCTCTGGTTCTTGGTCCCGGGACGGTAGGTGATCCGGAAGTCAAAACGGCCGAAGAACAGTGACCAGCGGGCTTGCTGGGGTTCAGGCCGCTTGGCGGTCCTGATATACTCCAGGTTCCGGTGGTCAGGGAAAACCGTGAATGGCAACGGACGTTCCCCTCCAACAGATGTCTCCACTCTTCAAGAGCCTCTTTCACCCGCAAGGAGTTCTCGATTGCCGACGATCATAGTTCCGTTCGGCCGGGGTCAACCTGCGGGAAAAATAGGCACACGGGTGAAGGACCTATCGGTCTTCCCCGCTCTGGGAAAGCACGGCTCCTATCCCTGAGTCCGAGGCGTCCACTTCAACCACTAACTGGCGACTAGGATCGGGCTGCACCAGAACGGGTGCAGACGAGAAGCGCCGTTTCAACTCCTTGAACGCAGCATCGCAACGATCCGACCAGGTGAAGGGGACTTTGGTGAGGTCAGGGCTGTCAGGGGGCTAACTACCTGACTGTAGCCCTTAAATGAACCTCCTGTAGAATTTGCAAAGCCGAGGAACTGTTGCAGCTTCCTACGGCTAGTGGGTTGGGGCCAGTCCTCTCACCGCCGCAACCTTGGCCGGAATCAGGAGCGACGGAGTTGGGGGAGATGATAAACCCCAGGAAGGACAAAGATGTGCGGTGAAACTCACACTTCTCGCCCTTCACAACAGCCGGTTCTCCAACAACCGCTGCAGGACCTGACGTACATGCCGGACATGAGTCTCAGGATCCGGAGAAAAGATGAGTATATCGTCTAGATATACGAAGACGAATCGGTGCAAGAAATCCCGCAAGACATCATTAACCAATGCTTGGAATGTCGCGGGGGCGTTTGTGAGGCCGAACGGCATGACCAGGTACTCAAAGTGACCTAATGGGGTGTTGAATGCCGTCTTCCATTCGTCTCCCTTCCGGATCCGAACCAGGTGATACGCATTTCTAAGATCCAGCTTAGTAAAGATTTTGGCTCCATGCAGGGGGGTGAACACGGAATCTAATAATGGCAACGGGTATCGGTTGCGAACCGTAATCTCATTCAGCCCCCTGTAATCAATACATGGACGAAGTCCGCCATCTTTCTTGCCCACAAAAAAGAAACCTGCCCCCATCGGGGAGGTGGAGTTCCGGATCAGCCCGGCAGCTAATGAGTCCCGGATGTAGGTCTCCATTGATTCGCGCTCAGGTCGTGAGAGGTTGTACAGCCTGCTGGACGGGAACTCAGCGCCTGGAACCAAATCAATGGCACCAATCGTACGGACGGTGCGGGGGAAGGGTGAGTGCCAGATCCTTGCTGAAGACATCAGCAAGATCGTGGTACTCAACCGGCACTGCCGTCAGATTGGGAGGGACTTTGACCTCCTCCTTAGCCTGGAAACCGGGAGGAACCGAGGATCCTAAACACACCCGATGGCAGGTTTCGCTCCACTGAACCACCACCCCAGACGGCCAATCGATCCGGGGATTGTGCTTTAACATCCATGGGATGCCCAAAATCACGCGGGAGGTAGAAGAAGTTACAAAAAACTCAATCTCCTCCCGGTGGTTTCCAGACACCTCCAGAGTTACTGGTTGTGTCTTGTGTGTGAGTAAAGGGAGGAGGGTGCCATCTAGTGCCCGCACCTGCAATGATGAAGGAAGCGCCACCAGAGGGAGCCCTACCTCCTTTGCCCATCTGCTGTCTAGCAGATTCCCTTCTGACCCCGTGTCCACCAGTGCTCGGGCTTGAAGGGTTAAATCCCCGCTCAGGATTGTGACTGGGAGTCGTGTGGCAATTTGTGTGTGTCTCACTTGAATGTCTTGACCCCCCCTTAGCCCAGTCTCTAAGGGTGAGTGTTGACGTTTTGGCCGTTTGGGGCAGTCTCTCTGTGTGTGCTCTGTTGAGCTGCAGAGAAAACACTCTCCACGGATCAGCCTCCCCATTTTGGCCCTGTGCGTTTCCCTAACAACGTCACCAGGGGGAGCTGTTGCCCCACAAAGCGCTGCGGCTGTGGAGCGTGGGGAGGGCGGCCCCTTTTCGAACCCGGAAGGGAGAGGGGCGGCGCGTATCCGGTCACGTCCTTCGCCTCGCTCCCGACGGCGTTCCTCTAACCGATTGTCTAATCGTATAACGAGATCAATAAGCCCGTCTAAATCCCGCGGTTCGTCCTTGGCCACCAGGAGCTCCTTCAGGACCAACGACAGTCCGTTTACGAAGGCGGCACGGAGGGCAGTGTTATTCCAGCCGGACCTCGCAGCCGCGATGCGGAAGTCGACTGCATAAACAGCTGCGCTCCGGCGCCCCTGGTCTCATTGACAGCAGCACGGCTGAAGCGGTCTCTCCTCTATTTGGGTGATCAAACACTGTTCTGAACTCCCTCACAAACCCATCATATATCAGAAGGAGCCGTGAATTTTGCTCCCAAAGCGCTGTAGCCCAAGCGCGTGCCTTGCCGCGAAGCAGATTAATGACATAAGCTATCTTACTAGCATCAGTCGCGTACATGACGGGACGTTGTGCGAAGACGAGCGAACACTGCATAAGAAAGTCCGCGCATGTCTCCACACAACCTCCGGAAAACGGCTCTGGAGGGCTTATGTATCTTCCGGGGAAGGTGGGAGGGGGTCGTTGAACGACCTGTGGAACGTCACTGTTACCGCACAGGGTCGACAGGAGGGAGAGCCGCAGCAGCGCCCTGAGGGCGCGCTTCCACCTGCGCGGCGAGAGCCTCCACCCTGCGGTTAAGGAGGACGTTCTGCTCGGATCATTAAATCCAACCGAGCCGTGAAAGCGGTGAGGATCCGCTGCAACTCACTGATCATTCCTCCTGCGGAAGCCTGTGCGCCCTGTTCTTCCATTGGCCGTTCAAACAGCCGGTTGACGCCCCTCGGTATCCATGACGCTGGGCCGAGATATCCTGTTGGGAAAGTGTCGGTACACACGGACCCACAACAGGGGGCGCAAAGGAACGGACAATGGAGTAGGTCAAATAACAACACTTTACTGTTTGTGAATGTGCACAACAAATACAACAGATTACAACAATAGATCAGAATAATTCACAAAGGTGTCGTGTGGGCAGGCTCGAAGATAGGAGACACCTGTCCAAAGCAGAACCGGAACCACAATGATTTCCTCCTCCGCCACCAGACCCCCGGAATACTGGAAGCCGCCAAGTCCCGAATTCCCAGGTGGCCACTGCCCTCCGCGTGTCGGACCTGGTACTGCTGGCGAGGAACAAAAACACAATTAAAGGTGGGGCGCGTTTGCACCCAGTAATTCGCACGGCAGGGAAAGCTACCCTCCACCTCTCGTTGGAAAAAAGGTCTGTTATCACTCACAAAAATCACAAAAGGTTACTGTCAAGGCAGTCAGCTGAGAATATTACCTTCCAGGTAGAACGATATCTCGGCAAAGAGGTGGAGACGTCGTCCTGCTGATGTATCCCTGCTGATTGGTAACAGCTGTTGCAGGTGATGCGCGACAGCTGTCACCCTGGCTGCTCCTGTGAGGCGGCTGCGCCCTCTGGTGCCTGGAGCCCGCACTCCAGGCAGGGCGCCCTCTGGTGGTGGGCCAGCAGTACCTCCTCTTCTGGCGGCCCACACAACAATTCTATCCGGATTAACTTTTTTCATTAAAACCATAAGTCAAAACTGCTTTATTTTCCATGACCTCTGCCTCATGGAGGCACTCATGTATTCTGTTAAGTAATATAATGTATTTTTTTGTGTGTGTAGAGTTGTGCTTCGCTGTTTTTCTCAACTGCTGCAAGCTAGTAGTAAATAGGAGCTTCCGGCAGTGGGCAGGGCGCACAAAGACACAAGTGCTGACGCCGTTTGGGTTTGTGGTTGCTTTCAATGCTACCAGAAGCGATAGTGGTGTTAAAACTCAAAAGCAGCTTGTTAGTAGTTGCAAGGGTACCAGAGACAATATTGAAAGTTATCGGTTAGCTGTAGCTTCCGAGAAATTTTTGGGTGGTTTATTGGTTTAGCTTTATAAAATATAACTTTTCAGTTAGCTGATTAGCTGTTACTGAAGCTAACTTTTTGGTTAGCTGTGCCCACCACTGTCCAAATGTCATCAGATACATTCCAACATTACAGCACATGTTGCAGCAAGAGCTGGTTTCCCAAATGTAATTGGAGCTACTAACTGCACACATTTTGCTATAAAGACGCCATCACATGATGAATGTTCTCTGCTCTGCTCAGGATATTACACATTGCCAAGGTCAGAAGAATAAAAAATCAGCCGTATTACTTTGTCACTGTATATAGGCCTCCTGGCCCATATTCTGAATTCTTAGATGAATTTGGTGCGTTCATCTCTAACCTGTCAACTAGTGCAGATAACATTCTGATCATTGGTAACTTTAATGTTCATATAAATAAGCCTTCTGATCCCCTCTGCAAATCATTTATGGAAATTGGGATGCATTAGGATTTTGGCAATGCATTCGGACTCGGTGCACATTAGTGGAAATACCCTGGATTTGGTTCTCGCACATGGTATTGCTGTCACAAATACTGACATCATGCCTCTTACATCACTCGCATATTAAGTTTACAGTTTCGCTGGCCGTGTTTAGTGGAACTACAACCTTATTTATCACTACGGTGATGCATCAACCGCCTCAACTACGACCAAAGCTCGAAGCTAGACTGCCTGATGTCTTAGCTTCACATTTGGCAAATACCCAATCAGTAGACAGTCTTGTGGATAGTTTAAACTCAGTGCCTCAAAACTACACTCAACATGATTGCGCCAACTGTGTTAAAACCGCGCTCCCCTCAAAACACAGTCACCTTGGTTCAATCATTACTTGCGTGACCTCAAACATAAGGCTAAGGTCTAGAACAGAAATGGCGTCGTTCAAAATTAGAAGTATTTCACCTTGCGTGGCGTGATGCTATCTTAGACTATAAACATGCACTACTAGATACAAAGTGGACCTATTACTCTGATTTGATCAACAAAAACAAGCATAACTCAAAATTCTTGTTTGACACGGTGGCAACACTATTCATGGACAACCACCTGTAGTTTGCTCTCCTTTACAGCACAAGATTTCCCTGGATTACTTTGAGAAGAAAATAGAAGACATTAGGTTAAACATATCCCAGCATACCATTAAACCATTACTTAAGAAACCTAATATTGACTGTAGTGTATTGAAAAACTATCGGCCGATATCAAATCTCTCATTTTGCTCTAAAATTCTGGAAAAAGTGGTGTCACGGCAGCTCGTGGACTATCTTACTGAGAATAATCTCTTTGAGCCACTGCAGTCTGCTTTTAGAAAATATCATTCCACAGAGACGGCTCTCACTAAAGTGGTGAATGATCTTCTGCTTACAATGGATTTGGACATCCTACGGTTCTGGTGCTGTTGGATCTCAGTGCTGCATTTGATACCGTGGATCATCATATTCTACTTGATAGGCTGGAAAATCACTTGGGGGAGGTGATGGTCTAGTGGGTTAAGGTGTTGTGCTTGAGTCCAGAAGATCATGGGTTCAAATCCCTGCCCTGATGGGGAAAAATCACTAAGGGCCCTTGGGCAAGGCTTTTAATCCCCTATTGCTCCTGGTGTGTAGTGAGCACCTTGTATGGCAACACCCTGACATCGGGTGTGAATGTGAGGCATAATTGTAAAGCACTTTGAGCGTCTGAAGCAGATGGAAAAGCGCTATATAAATGCAGTCCATTTATTTACCATTTACTTTGGGATTACTGGGAGTGCCCTTGCATGGTTTACATCATACTTGACCAGTCGTTATCACTGTTTTTGTACAGTAACACTACCTCTAAACTTAGTGACATGAAATTTGGGGTTCTACAGGGGTCCGTCTTAGGCCCCCTGCTTTTTCCCTTTATATAGCACCCTTTGGGCACATATTGCAGCGTTTTGGGTTTACCTTTCACTGCTATGCTGATGATACTCATTTATACATGCCGATAACTGCTGGTAATCTCATTCACATAAAATCCTTAGAAGATTGCCTTGCATCAGTGAGAGGTTGGATGTCTAGAAACTTCCTACTTTTAAACTCTGATAAGACTGAAATGATGGTTCTTGGTCCAGTCAGACATCTGCATCAATTTGAAGAGTTAAGCTTAGCCTTGGCTCATGTGTCATACATCACACAGACAAAGTGAGGAACCTTGGGGTAATTTTTGATCCTACATTGTCCTTTGACCTCCACATTAGAAATATTACTAGGACTGCTTTCTTCCACCTGTGAAATACAGTGAAGATTCGTCCCATTCTGTCTATGGCTGATGCTGAGACCCTGATCCACGCATTTATCTCTTCTAGATTGGATTACTGCAATGTTCTATTTTCTGGTTTACCGCAGTCCAGCATTAGGGCTCTCCAATTGGTTCAAAATACTGCAACCAGACTTTTGACATGAAGCAAAAAGTTCGACCACATTACACCCAGGGGTGCAGGACTACTTTGTGTCCCTAAGGTGAATAAGATGTTGTGAAAGTGTAGGAACACGGACCCACAACAGGGGGCGCAAATGAACGGACAATGGAGGAATCAAATAACACTGTATTTACTGTTGTGAAAAAGGCACAACAAATACAACCGATTACAATATGGAGATTGAGTCTTATTACAACGGTGTCGTGTGGGCAGGCTCGACGATAGGAGACGTCTGTCCAAGTCGAACCGGAACCAACCTGATTTCCTCTGCCACCGAACCCCGGGAATACTGGAGCCCGCCAAGTCCCGAATTCCCAGGTGGCCACTGCCTTCCGCTCGTCGGATCCGGTACTGCTGGCAGGAAACAGAAACAGTCAGTGTGGATGCGGCTGCACCCAGCACACGGAGAGTGGAGAGTCCACCTCCACCTCTCGTCAACAACAATCAAGAAATGTAGGAAGGTGAGTACTTATCCTACTTCGTCCAATACGGTCTTCAGCTGACCTAAGCACAAGCAACACAGTATTAATTCTCAGAATAATACAACTGGCTGAGTTCGTTACCTCTTTGGTAAGGCGATATCTTGGCAAATGAGGTGGAGATGCCGTCCTGCTGATATACCTCCTTATTGATTGGGATCAGCTGTCTCCAGTGATGGGTGACAGCTGTCATCCTGGCTGCTCCCGTAAGGCGGCAGCGCCCTCCGGTGCCTGGAGCCCGCACTCCAGGCAGGGCGCCCTCTAGTGGTGGTGGGCCAGCAGTACCCTCCTCTTCAGCGGCCCACACAACATAAGAAGTCTGTGGGTCACAGAGCTTTCTCTTATCGTGCCCCTATTCTGTGGAATGATCTCCCTGCATCAATAAAACAGTCAGATTCTGTGGAGACTTTCAAGTCCAGATTTAAGACGCACTTATTTTCCCCTTTGTATGGCGAGCATACTGGGCATAGTATAGTTCTATGCTTTTTACCTCTTTTAAATTCATTTTATTAGAAAACGGAGCATGCCGTGGCCTCAACTTCATCTAAATTGTGGGTCTTTTAGCAAGGGTGCAATTTAGAACTAGAAACTGGGGGGGACAAAGTGCGAGGCCCGCAGGGCCGAAGCCCATAGGCTGGGGGTCTGGGGGCCGTTTTAGGCCCCCAGAAGCCAACAGTTTCTAGATAAGCTCAGATGCATTCTGAGCATCCAGAACAGTAATTTTAATGTTTTGAGAAGACCATAAAGTGGACACCATGTGACGTATGCTATTTGAAACTGTGGATATAAGTACTTTATTCTGAGAATAGCCAGCATTGATTTTATTAACATCCTGGTGTAAATAAGGTATCACCACATGTGTAAAACTCAAAAAGAATGATAGAATGAGTTAAAAAAAAAACAACTGCAATGTGGTAAAATGTATTCATAAATATGAAAGAACAGGCTCTTAATTCTTATTAACTATCGCATACTGTATTTTTTTTCTCAAGATTTTTTTTTTGCATAAGTTTGAAAAAACAACAGAACATAAGTTTAGGATAAATTACTTATCATGAATTTAATTTTCGAAGTGGCACTAATGACAACACTCATACTGAACATAAACTCAACAAAAATATAAATGCAACACTTTTGGTTTTGCTCCCATTTTGTATGAGATGAACTCAAAGATCTAAAACTTTTTCCACATACACAATATCACCATTTTCCTCAAATATTGTTCACAAACCAGTCGAAATCTGTGATAGTGAGCACTTCTCCTTTGCTGAGATAATCCATCCCACCTCACAGGTGTGCCATATCAAGATGCTGATTAGACACCATGATTAGTGCACAGGTGTGCCTTAGACTGCCCACAATAAAAGGCCACTCTGAAAGGTGCAGTTTTATCACACAGCACAATGCCACAGATGTCGCAAGATTTGAGGGAGCGTGCAATTGGCATGCTGACAGCAGGAATGTCAACCAGAGCTGTTGCTCGTGTATTGAATGTTCATTTCTCTACCATAAGCCGTCTCCAAAGGCGTTTCAGAGAATTTGGCAGTACATCCAACCAGCCTCACAACCGCAACCACGTGTAACCACACCAGCCCAGGACCTCCACATCCAGCATGTTCACCTCCAAGATCGTCTGAGACCAGCCACTCGGACAGCTGCTGAAACAATCGGTTTGCATAACCAAAGAATTTCTGCACAAACTGTCAGAAACGTCTCAGGGAAGCTCATCTGCATGCTCGTCGTCCTCATCGGGGTCTCGACCTGACTCCAGTTCGTCGTCGTAACCGACTTAAGTGGGCAAATGCTCACATTCGCTGGCGTTTGGCACGTTGGAGAGGTGTTCTCTTCACGGATGAATCCCGGTTCACACTGTCCAGGGCAGATGGCAGACAGCCTGTGTGGCGTCGTGTGGGTGAGCAGTTTTCTGATGTCAGTGTTGTGGATCGAGTGGCCCATGGTGGCGGTGGGGTTATGGTATGGGCAGGCGTCTGTTATGGATGAAGAACACAGGTGCATTTTATTGATGGCATTTTGAATGCACAGAGATACTGTGACGAGATCCTGAGGCCCATTGTTGTGCCATACATCCAAGAACATCACCTCATGTTGCAGCAGGATAATGCACGGCCCCATGTTACAAGGATCTGTACACAATTCTTGGAAGCTGAAAATGTCCCAGTTCTTGCATAGCCGGCATACTCACCGGACATGTCACCCATTGAGCATGTTTGGGATGCTCTGGACCAGCGTATACGACAGCATGTACCAGTTCCTGCCTCCTGCTCACTGGCCTCCCAGTGAGCAGGAGGCCAGCTCAGTGGAACAACAGGTGGCTGACTTCCTGCAATCTAAAGGTATTCAAATGGACTGTAATAACATTGAAGCGTGCCACCCCCTGCCCAGGAGAGAGGATGGAGACAAGCAAGCAGTTATAATGAGGTTTGTCAACAGAAAACATAAAATGGCATTGTTAAAACAGGGACGGAAACTTAAAGGAACAAACATATTCATCAATGAACATCTGACCAAAAGAAACGCAGACAACGCCAGGAAAGCTCGTTTCTTAAAAAAGCAGGGAAAAATTCAACAGACATGGACATCCAACTGCAAAACATTTATCAAATTGAATGGAACACCAGAACAAGCGAAGGTTATGGTAATCAGGAACATCGAGGATCTGGACAAATACGACCAATAAGGTATGAGGACACAAACACATCACAACACCATGACACAGACCAGAGGAACCTATTCGTCTACTACATCATCTACATCTGGAGACAAGAAGGATATAACTCAAAGGATTGCTGATCATGGAAAAGTAGAACTGAGAACATTTAAATACACAGACCACAATGTACTGGACTTGGAGCACGATATAGACCCGGACAATAATTTCTTCTCAAATATTAATGACAGTTGTTGCTATTATACAGATGAACAGTTTAATCGGATCATTAAAACGGATAACAAATGATCAATAATCCATTTCAACAGCAGAAGTCTGTATGTAAACTTTAACAACATTAAAGAATATTTAAGTCAATTTAAAAAAATATTTAACATAATTGCTATATCAGAAACATGGATCAATGAAGATAAAGGAATGGATTTTGAACTGGATGGATATGAATTTAATTGTGTAAACAGAAAGAATAAGAGTGGAGGAGGAGTGGCTGTGTATGTGGATAAGAACATGGATTATAAAATAGTAGACAATATGACAACTGTGATTGATAACTTATTAGAATGTATAACTATTGAAATATGTGAAGAAAAAAGCAAAAATGTATTAGTCAGCTGTATATATAGAGCACCAGGATCTAGTATTGAAACATTCACTGACTGTATGGGAAAAATGTTCTCAAAAACTAATCAAAAACTGTGTTCATTTGTGGTGACTTAAATATTGATCTGCTCAATCCAAATAAGCATAAAATAACAGATGAATTTATCAGTATAATGTACAGTATGAGTTTATATCCAAAAATCACCAGGCCAAGCAGAATTACATCCCATAGTGCCACCTTAATTGATAATATATTCAGCAATGATATTGAGAATAACATTGTGAGTGGATTATTAATCAATGACATTAGTGATCATCTACCAGTTTTCATCGTTTATAATAGAAACCATCGGCGGAATCAGCCAGAGGAGAAAATAAAATACAGGCGAGTGCGGACAGAGGAAAACATGAACACACTAAAGAAGGATTTACAGGAGCAAAACTGGGAAAAGGTATACAGTGAAAGTGATGTTGATAGTGCATATGAAACTTTTTTACAAATATTTACATCATTATATGATAAAAATTGTCCAATTAAACAAGACTACAGAAAACAAAAAATCCAAGCTCGACCATGGATGACGAAAGGGTTACGAAATGCATGTAATAAGAAAAATACACTGTATAGAGAATTCATAAAACTAAAGACTAAAGAGGCAGAAAATAGATATAAGAAATACAAAAATAGATTAACTAATATTATACGGGTATGTAGGAAGGAATATTATAGTAACATATTATATAATAACAAAAACAATATTAAAGGAATTGTTGGGAAAGTGTAGGAACACGGACCCACAACAGGGGGCGCAAATGAACGGACAATGGAGAAAGTCAAATCACAAAGGTTTACTGTTGTGAATTCACACAACAAACACAACAGATTACAAATACAGCAGTAACCGAATTCCAATGGTGTCGTGTGGGCAGGCTCGACGATAGGAGACGTCTGTCCGAGTCGAACCGGAACCACCCGATTTCCTCTGCCACCGAACCCCGGGGATACTGGAGCCGCCAAGTCCCGAACCCCAGGTGGCCACTGCCTCCGCTCGTCGGATCCGGTACTGCTGGCAAGGAACAGAAACAGTCAGGTGTGGGTGCGGCTGCACCCAGCAACACACAGGGTGGAAACACCACCTCCACCTCTTGTCAGGAAAATACTGGTAAGTGCAGGAGTGTGAGTACTTATCCAAGAAGTCCAATACAGTCTCCCGCTGTACTACTCACTATCTGCTATCCAACACACAAGCAACAAAGTATTATCGTCAAGAACACAATTGGCTGAGTATGTTACCTCCTTAGTAGAGCGATATCTCGGCAATGAGGTGGAGATGCCGTCCTGCTGATATACCTCCCTGTTGATTGATATCAGCTGTCTCAGGTGATGGGTGACAGCTGTCACCCTGGCTGCTCCTGTGAGGCGGCAGCGCCCTCCGGTGCCTGGAGCCCGCACTCCAGGCAGGGCGCCCTCTGGTGGTGGTGGGTCAGCAGTACCTCCTCTTCAGCGGCCCACACAACAAGAATATGGGATATATTAAATAGCATTATCAAAAATGGTAATAAAAAACAGAGTTACCCTCAGTATTTAATTGATAATAATGTCAAGAAGGAAAATAAGGATGAGGTAGTCAACGGTTTTAATAATTTTTTTGTAAATATTGGACCAAGCTTGGCAGAAAAAATTCCCAATTCCCAACCTGAGTATTGGGATAATAATCTCATAGAAAGAAATCCCTGTTCAATGTTCCTCACAGCAGTGGATGGAAAAGAAATTATAGACATTGTGAATAATTGTAAATATAAAACATCTACCGATTTAAATGAAATTGATATGGTGGTGGTAAAACAGGTCATTGAATGGATTGTAGAACCATTAACATACATCTGTAACTTATCATTTCAAACCGGTAAATTTCCCAATCAAATGAAAATAGCTAAGGTTGGGCCGCTGTATAAGACTGGGGATAGACACCACTTCACAAATTATAGACCTGTTTCTTTGCTTCCACAATTTTCCAAATTATTAGAAAAGTTATTCAATAATAGATTAGACAAATTCATAAATAAACATAAATTACTTACTGATAGTCAATATGGATTCAGAGCACATAGTTCAACATCACTTGCATTAATAGAATCAGTTGAGGAGATTACAAACGCCATAGACACACAATTACATTCAGTTGGAATATTATAGACCTTAAAAAGGCTTTTGATACAATCAATCATGACATATTAATCAATAAACTTGAACAGTATGGGATTAGGGGGTTGGTGTTGCACTGGGTGAGAAGCTACTTAAGTAACAGAAACAGTTTGTGAAGTTGGGGGAATATACATCATCATGCTTGGACAATGCTTGTGGCGTCCCACAGGGGTCAGTATTGGGTCCAAAACTGTTTCTAATTTATATAAACGATATTGTCAATGTTTCCAAAATATTAAAATTAGTATTATTTGCAGATGACACAAGCATTTTTTGTTCAGGGGGGGATTTGCAGGAGTTACTGAGGAGGATCAGTATAGAAATGGGAAAATTGAAAATATGGTTTGACAGAAACAAATTATCATTAAACTTAAGTAAAACAAAATACATGTTATTTGGCTATTGTAATACAGACATACAGGTTCAGTTACAAGTCGAGGGGGTAGATATTGAAAGGGTACATGAAAATAAGTTTCTGGGGGTGATAATAGATGATAAGATAAACTGGAAGACTCATATAAAACATATTCAAAGTAAAACTGTCAAGAAGCATTTCAGTTCTAAACAAAGCGAAACATATTCTGGACCACAACTCACTCCGCATTCTTTACTGCTCACTGGTTTTACCATATTTACAGTACTGTGCAGAGGTATGGGGTAATACTTATAAAGGTACAACACAATCACTATCAGTAATGCAGAAAAGAGCTATAAGAATTATTCATAATACTGGCTATAGAGATCATACAAATCCACTATTTTTACAATCCAAATTCTTAAAATTCACAGACTTGGTTCATTTTCAAACAGTACAAATCGTGTATAAAGCAATAACAATTTACTTCCAGCAAATATTAAAAATATGTTTTTTAACAGATCAGGGGATTACAGTCTGAGGGGGAAATTTAATTTAAAACATCAGTGGGCACGAACAACATTAAAAGGTTTCTGTATTTCTGTCTGTGGGGTGAGGATGTGGAACAGATTGGGAGTGGGGCTCAAGTAATGTCCAAGCATGAACCAGTTCAAACAGCGGTACAAAAATATGGTTTTTTCTAGGTATAGGGAGGATGAAGGGTAATGAGGGTTAGGGTGTTTTTGTTTTTTGCTTCGGCTTGTAAATATATAGTATTTTGTATGTAAGTAGGTATGTGTAGGTGTATATTTATGTTTGTGTATATATGTGTATGTATATATATGTATATGTGTGTATATGTGTATATATATGTGTATGTATGTTGATATATATATATATATATATATATATATATATATATATTGATATCGGTTTAGGTGTGTAGGAATCTATGTGTATATGTGGCAAAGGGTATTACTGGTTGCGGGGAAGAAGGGGTAGAGATAAATAAGATGATGCTTCACCCTACCCCTTTTCGGACATGTTGGGTACACAGTAGGAACTTTTTTGTTGTTGTCTTTACTGATCTATCTTGTAATTGTTGTTGTATCAAATGTTCGAAATAAACAGTTTTCATTCATTCATTCATTCATTCAATATCCAGCAACTTCGCACAGCCATTGAAGAGGAGTGGACCAACATTCCACAGGCCACAATTGACAACCTGATCAACTCTATGTGAAGGAGATGTGTTGCACTGCATGAGGCAAATGGTGGTCACACCAGATACTGACTGGTATCCCCCCCAATAAAACAAAACTGCACCTTTCAGAGTGGCCTTACGTCGACGAACTGGAGTCAGGTCGAGACCCCGATGAGGACGACGAGCATGCAGATGAGCTTCCCTGAGACGGTTTCTGACAGTTTGTGCAGAAATTCTTTGGTTATGCAAACCGATTGTTTCAGCAGCTGTCCGAGTGGCTGGTCTCAGACGATCTTGGAGGTGAACATGCTGGATGTGGAGGTCCTGGGCTGGTGTGGTTACACGTGGTTGCGGTTGTGAGGCTGGTTGGATGTACTGCCAAATTCTCTGAAACGCCTTTGGAGACGGCTTATGGTAGAGAAATGAACATTCAATACACGAGCAACAGCTCTGGTTGACATTCCTGCTGTCAGCATGCCAATTGCACGCTCCCTCAAATCTTGCGACATCTGTGGCATTGTGCTGTGTGATAAAACTGCACCTTTCAGAGTGGCCTTTTATGTGGGTAGTCTAAGGCACACCTGTGCACTAATCATGGTGTCTAATCAGCATCTTGATATGGCACACCTGTGAGGTGGGATGGATTATCTCAGCAAAGGAGAAGTGCTCACTATCACAGATTTAAAATGGTTTGTGAACAATATTTGAGGGAAATGGTGATATGTGTATGTGGAAAAAGTTTTAGATCTTTGAGTTCATCTCATACAAAATGGGAGCAAAACTAAAAGTGTTGCGTTTATATTTTTGTTGAGTGTAATTTCACTTGCATAGACTGATTTTGGAGATCAAGCAATAATTGCAGATGGGCTTTCTGAGGTCCCAGATAGCTTTTCTGGTTTCCTTTTCTAACTTTCAATTAGCATACGGTCCATTGATACTTATGTGTAGACACTAATCCCTAGAGGCAACTATTTTTGGTTTCAAATCTGGGCAAATGCAGTCCCAGAAAATTCCGAATGTGACAAACAAGAAACAGGTGTTGGAAACAAGTCAATGCTGCTAAAAATACAAACTTGCAGAAACAAGATACTATTCTGACATGGTTTGCACATAAGACTGACATAGCATGTTTCAAGTAAACACATATATGTCAGAAGGTGGGGGGGACATACCATATTCTGTCCAGCCTGGTTGAAAAGGTGGGGGAGACATGTCCCCCTATCCCCCACCAAATTGCGCCCATGTCTTTTAGTGAAGCTTAGGGCTAGTGGCTGGTGATCACCTTACTATTTCTTCTGTTTTTCTTGTTGCTCAGTGCTGACAAATTACACTGTATTTGTTGTCTTTCTGATGCTTGATTCTGCTCTCCATTTGAGGTACAGCTCCATCCAGAGATTGGTGTGGTGTGGTGGAGTTTTTCCTTACCACTACTGCTCTGGGGGTTAGTAAGGTCAGACCTTAGATTGGATTATTGCAATGTTTTATTTTCTGGGTTGCCGCAGTCCAGAATCAGGGGTCTTCAATAGGTTCAAAAACACTGCTGCCAGACTTTTGACACGAAGCAGAAGGTTTGACCACATTACTCCCATTTTGGTGTCTCATCACTGGCTTCCTGTCCCAGTGAGATCAGATTTTAAGGTCCTGCTACTGGCCTATGAAGTTGTTCATGGACTGGCACCTCCCTACTTAGCGGCTCTACTTAAATGCTATCGTGTCAAACAAAAACTTTGAGTTATGCTTGTTTTTACTGATCAAATCAGAATAATAGGTCTGCTTTGTGGCCAATGATGCATGCCTATAATCTAAAATAACATCCCGCCATGCAAGGTGGAATACTTCTAATCTGGAACTATGCCATTTCTGTTCCGAACCTCTAGCCTTCTGCCTGATTTCACACAAGTAACCATTGAACCCAAGCGACTGTGCCTTGGGGAAGGCGTGGCCTTAATAATGGAGGCGCAATCTTAGCAAGTGTAGGTGGTCGTGTGGCACGAGGGCCCATATATGACTGCTTGCAGTCCTAGCTATTATTATTATTATTCCCTCTTCAACCCCAAATTTAGTCCTTTTCAAAGTCATCCAGCCTCATCCGAAATTCGATATTTTGGGGGTCACGCACAACGTCGCAGCGAAATGGCGAAATAGCGTCCCCTACAAATTTTCAAAAACCCCTCCCCATTGGGGTTTTTTTTTGTCGTAGCCTCACGAAATTCGGTACACATATTTACCATGCTGGGACGCACAAAAATGTCTCTTAACGTCATGGTGAAATGTCACCAGGAAGTCAGCCATTTTGATTTTACGTTTCAATTTTGAGGTCATTTTTGCCATTTTTGGCCATTTCCACTACTTACATTTGAGCGAACCCGTCCTAGGGATTTCATCCAATCGTCTTCAAATTTGGTCCACATCATCAGGACCCCATGCTGATCTAAAGTTATCAAAAGAATTTCTGTAGGTCCAAAGGCGTGGCTGCTAGGGTTCGTCAAACTTTGGCGAGCGTTTTGGAGCACGCTGTTTCACTTCAAATGGCTGTCACGCCCACATACTTCATCGTAGATCCTTCAAACTTGCTGGACATGATGAGGGCTCTGTCCTGAAAGTCTGCATATTAACTTCCCACCTAACGCATAGCGCCCCCGGATGGTAACAGGAAATGTCCTATTTTTACTTTAACAGGTACTAAAGTCACACAGTTAACCCCATCAACTTCATTCCACTTCTAAAACATGCAGAATAAGTTGGTAAACGTAGGCAATGATCACTGTGAAGTTACAAGTAACGGCGTCCGTGTGGTGGCGTGCCGAATATCGACCCTTCACCATGAAATTACGTTCTTCCTTTAGACGGCTTTAATTTTGTCATATCATCATGAAAATTGATACACAGGTCAAACACGACAATTCACAGGGGCGTCGCCCATGGGCGGGGCAAAATGCCTCAATAGAGCCCCCTTGCAACATTCAAAAACCCCTTTTGGAGTAGGGAGATGAAAATTGGTACACATGTGTGACTTGCATAGACATACAAAAAAGTCTCTTGCACCATTGGTCTACTCCAAACAGGAAGTCAGCCATTTTGAATTTTTGTGTCATTTTGGCATGATTTCCACACGTATTTGAACGAAGTCCTCCTAGGGATTTTGTCCCATGCACTTCAAATTTCTTTCAGATCATCCACAGACAATACTGATCAAAATTTATCGAAAGATTTTCTCTATGTTGAAGGGTGTGGCTGCTATGTTGCCGCCATTTTGAACATTCACCATGGAACATCAAGTCATGATAACTCCTTCAAGCTTTGCCTTATTGGCTTGAAACTTCACATGAGGGTTGGCCCCTGAATACACCTGCCCCCTCTCTGTGTGCTCTGAGTGCCCCCTAATGGATGAACCATCAACTTGTCATAACTTGTTCACGCATTACCTGATTGACTTGAAACTTCACAGGTATTATGAGGGTCAGCCCCTTAACACACGTGGCTCCTCTGTGCACTTAGCGCCCCCTGGTGGATGAATGATAAACTTCTCTTAACTACTACATGCATTGTCTGATTTGTTTGAAACGTGAACTGTGTGATGAGGGTCGGCCCCTGTATGCACATGCCCACATCTAGTCACAAGGGGATGCGCTGGCCTGGGTAGGCGGTCGCGTGGCACGAGGGCCTGTATATGACTGCTTGCAGTCCTAGTTATTATTATTAATGTCTTTTTAAAATTTTGCTTGATGGTGATGTAAGAGTGCTCCATGATGCATAACACAAAATGGCTGATGCACATGCAAATTGTCCAAAATGTCCTTTCTGATCTTAACCTAACTGCTTTTCAAAATGGCTGATGCTCAAAATGTCCTTGTGTTTGGTAAAACTATCTGATCCTTTTACAGCTGTCTAATTGATAAAACCATATGATCTTTTTGTAGATGTTTAATTGAGGAAACCAATCAGCATGAATGGAACACTCCATTTTATTGTGCGACACTACACTACATACATACACACACACTCTAAGATTTTTACATAACAACCATGAATGCAACATGGACAGACACCCGCCTATTTTCACCTCACCTTACAGCCATCTCAGACACTGATTCAAGCCAGGTTAAGGACCACCCATATGGAGGGTGGCTTAGGCTGAAGGAACAAAAGGTAGTGAAGGAGAAAAATCTGGGTTCTTTGTTCTTGGTGTTTGCATGCAACCGGTTCAAGATCCCAGTGCTGAGATGATTCCTGTATCAGTGTAACAACTCTTTACAATACATCATCTAAACTTTGAAGTCCATTTCCTGTCCAGTTCTTTGAGGATCACTCACCATGATAAAAGAACCTAACAGTGAGCTGCAGAGCTTTTTAACAGGCTTCCTGTGTTCAGTATTTGCCAATAAACGTGTGTAAATTGTGAATGTCACACTGTCAGCGGCGCCTCACCTTTTTAACGTCAGCGTGTGCGCGCTGTTCTGCATGTCGGTCTCACTCACACATGCTCTGTAGCTCTCGCGAACATTTTTCCAGTTTCATGATTAATCCGTTTAACAGTGTACTGAATAAACTGTTCCTGCGTGTCTCCACGTCATTTCCAGTCATCTGTATTCGTGAACATGGCAACATGAAACTCTTTGTATATTGTGCCTAAAACTCTGGTGAATATATTCTCTGGGTTTATAGACGTTGTTATTGTGTTTGTTTTATGTAAACATGGGAGAAGCTCAGGTTGTTCCTCCGTTATTTTCAGTGTGAGTTGCTGTGAGCCTCGATCGCTTCCTGTTCATGTTGTTTTGGGGGAAGTGAAGTTTGCACATTAATGTCCTGCTTATTGTCCTCTACAGCACTGTTTGTCCAGTTTGTTCCACAGTAAAATATATAAAATGTCTGAAATTCGGTTTGTGTTTATTAAATTCCACGCAAGTTAAACGTAGCAGACACAGAGTATTTGGAATATTTGTAATATTTCTTTTAGCAAGTTTTCAGGGTCTCATGCATGCAGTTCTTGTTTTTCTTTCGGCTGCTCCCATTAGGAGGCGCCACAGCAGATCAGTCGTTTCCATCTCATCCTGTCCTCTGTATCTTCGTCTGTCTCACCAACCACCTGCATATCCTCAGCACATCCATAAACCTTCTCTTTGCCCTCCTTCTTCTCCTCCTGCCTGGTGGCTCCATCCTCAGCATCCTTCTCCCTATATACCCTGGGTCCCTCCTCTGCACATGTTCAGCAACTTGTACCCACCGCCGATGCTCCTGCTCTTAGTTCCCTTCCACTTGGTCTCTTGCACACACAATATGTCTACTTTTCTCCTGTCCATCATATCAGCCAGCTCTCTCCCTTTACCAGTCAGACGGCCAACATTCAAAGTCCCCACTCTCACTTCCACCCTTCTAGTTTTCCTCTTCTCCCGCCGTCTGTGGACACGTTCTCCTCCACTTCTTCTTTGCCCAGCAGTAGCCCAACTTCCACCAGCACCCTGTTGGGCAATGGCACTGGTGGTGGAAGTTGTTAACCTGGGCCTTGACCGATCCGCTATGGAAATTTGATTCTTAGTCTGCATAGTTGGGTTGGCTTGTTTTACGCTGGATGCCCTTCCTGAAGCAACCTTCCTCATTTATCCGGGCTTGGGACCGGTATCCTGGAGTGGCTCAAAAGAGCCAGGTACCACGGGTCTCCTCCCTTACTGTGATTGGTTGAGAGCTCTGAGCTCTATTTGGTGCATGACTTATGACATCAGGGGCTTTCTCCTACGCTGGAAGCAGGCTACGCTGTCTCACGTTCGTGGCGTTGCTAGGCATGACCGGTGGGAATTCCCACCATATCAGGTTATAAAATGGCCACTGAACACAGGTGTAATGTGTAGTGTAGAGTTCAGTGTGTGCATCACCTACACCAGAAGCAGGCTATGGGACTGGTACTCAGAATGTACAGTCACTTGCCCAGTTCCGGATCATTGCCAGTTCCGGATCACTGCTGTAGTGTTTGCGCCGCTGTTTCTCATAATCAGCACGAATAAGCTAATACTTGGTACCAATGGAAAGACTGATATTTTGTCTACAAACGACCACAAGCTCGACCAGATCCAGCCGCCCTTGTGATCAGCAGAGGAATCAAAACATCCCGGTGTCTGCGGTGTGCGCACGTATTCTGACTCACTCATTCATGCAAGTTTGAAAGTAACGATCTCTAAGACGTAGTAAATGTGAGTTACCCATTCAGTGTTTTTGGTTCTACAGTGGGAAAATACTTACTTGGGTAGAAAATGTCAGTGTGTTATGTCTTGCTGTTTAATTGCTGCACGCATTTATCTCCAATGTGAAAATTTGCCAGTTGTGAGTCATGTGGACTTTGGGGGTCATCTCAACATCATGAATGGGAGGGCTTTAACTTTTTAATTCGGGAGAAATCTCACCTCCACACTTTTTGCTCGTAAAAACGTATAACGGCGCCTTTCGAAACTAAGTAACTAAGTTCTCATTTAATAAGTATAATTTATATCATTTTGTGTTCAAAACACATTCTCGGGCACAGTGTGTATCATTCTGCATTAGAAGGGCTCCCGATGCCAGGAATGAACCCAAAGTGACACAGAGTGTCGTGATCCAGAACCAGCAAAGTGATCCATTTCTGGCAAATATCTGCACCACACATAATGTGGCTTCACACTTTAAGTAGAAGGGCTACACCATCCAGACTTCTTCAGCTAAATAACATCCAAACACACAATAAAGGACATTCAGTTACATTATGGCTCCGTATAGCGGGACTTTAAAAAGATGATCAGGTGTTGGGGGTGCATTTCATGGTGTGCATTTCACTGCACGGGTGCTGAATCCGGCACAACACCTGAACTGGGCAACCGTCTGTACTGGCTGCACACCCCATGTGACCCCATGTGGCTGAGTTGCATGCAGTCTTTTTTAACGTGATGAAAAGTAGTATAATGTTCATTTGAAATTGTTGTCATGTGCATTCTCTATGTTGTTTTGAGTACAGCGACTCTCTGGTGCGCAAGGGATTATGGGATATCTCAATCGGGCGAATGATTTCTTTTGTGTTCATGTTGTCTGTTGTGGGGTCATGGGGAATCCCTGCTCAAAGGGCCTATTTACATGAAACTGCATATTTAAAAGGGGCGTGGCCAGGGAGGAGTTTGGTTCCACGCTCAGTGAGATGTACAAACGGAACGTGTGTGAATTCAATGCTACGCACACTTTCATACATTTGAATATATTGGTGCTTAGGCCAGATTCAGGGTTTTGGCGAAGGTCAACTTTTAGTAGAAAGCCCACGTTAGTCTTTGGACATGAGGCCGCTGATTGTTTGCTCTTGTTTGGGTGTAATTCTGACCTCCAGCTGCAGGGGGCAGCAGCGTCATAGACAAAGAGCCGGAAGCACCGGAAGCTTGAACTGGGCTCGTGTTTCCTGCAGATCCTTAAAGCTGCCGTTCGGCGGGATTCATTATTGATTATTGATTCCTGACTGATGGCGCGGAGCGGGTGGCTTCTTTTTGGTCCGCTGCAGTGGATCCGTTACGTCAACAAACACGTAAAAGTAAAGGCGGGAAGAGATGAAGAACACCGCGGTCACGTGCTCACTGTGGATCCGGTCTCCGCCAGGTACAAACTTTTATTCGTTTATCAATTAATCACTTTGATTGATTGTTCCTACGTCTTTGAAGTGTCGCTGCCCGGTGAGACCCTGAAACCGGAACCACAACAGTCTTGATTCTGTTCTGAATCCCGATCAGACCGTTTCATTAACATTCTGGATTCTCTTTCCAAAGTAGTAGATTTATTTTGTGATTAAAACGAGGAAACTCATTCACGTGTACAGTGAGTGAGTGAACACGTGAATAAGTAAATGGGTGAGGAGTGAATGAGCCCCTGTCAACGTGTGAATATGTAAGTGGACCAGTGAATGAGCCCATGTGAACGTGTGACTAAGTGGACGAGTGAATGAGCCCATGTGAACGTGTGAATATGTAAGTGGACGAGTGAATGAGCCCATGTGAACGTGTGACTAAGTGGATGAGCCCCTGTGAACGTGTGAATATGTAAGTGGACGAGTGAATGAGCCCCTGTCAACGTGTGACTAAGTGGACGAGTGAATGAGCCCCTGTGAACGTGTGAATGAGCCCGCGTGAACGTGTGACTAAGTGGGCGAGTGAATGAGCCCGCGTGAACGTGTGACTAAGTGGGCGAGTGAATGAGCCCGCGTGAACGTGTGACTAAGTGGGCGAGTGAATGAGCCCGCGTGAACGTGTGAATCAGCCTGCGTGAACCTGTGACTAAGTGGGTGAGTGAATCAGCCCATGTGAACGTGTGAATAAGTGGGTGAGTAAATGACCCTGCGTGAACGTGTGAATAAGTGGGTGAGTAAATGACCCTGTGTGAACATGTGAATAAGTGGGTGAGTAAATGACCCTGCGTGAACATGTGAATAAGTGGGTGAGTGAATGAGCTCCAGTTAATGTGTGACTGTGTGAGTGAATGAGCCCGCGTGAATGTGTGAATATGTAAGTGGGCGAGTAAATGAGCCTGTGTGAACGTGTGAATAAGTGGGCGAGTGAATGAGCCCATGTGAACGTGTGAATATGTAAGTGTGTGAGTAAATGACCCTGTGTGAACGTGTGAATGAGACCATGTGAACATGTGAATAATTGGGTGAATGAATGAGCTCCAGTTAATGTGTGACTAAGTGTGTGAGTGAATGAGCCCGCGTGAATGTGTGAATATGTAAGTGGGCGAGTAAATGAGCCTGTGCGAACGTGTGAATAAGTGGGCGAGTGAATGAGCCCGCGTGAACATATGAATATGTAAGTGGGCGAGTAAATGACCCTGTGTGAACGTGTGACTAAGTGGGTGAGTGAATGGGCCTGTGTGAACGTGTGAATGAGCCTGCGTCATCATGTTTGTATTAGAAGGAAACTCTCCTTATAGACTCTTGGATGGGGAAGTCGTCATGGCGATCCCTCGGTGGTGAGGGAGATGGTCTCTTGTTCGATTCCTGGATGGGATGGGGGACATGGAGGTGACACACCAGGTCCAGTCTTGACCGTTTCTCACAGACGCTGCACGTGATTGTTGCTGGAAGCTTCTGTCGGTCTTTGTTCTCTTTACGTCTGTGCCGTTCATCCACGTTTTCAGACGTCCACTTCCATGCGCAGTAACTTGTGATGGATGGGCGTGGCCTGCAGTGAGAGGTGGAGACTTTGACCTGCTTGACGCTGGTGTCCGGGACAAAGAAGAACAAGTACCAGTGGACCTCAGGGCTCGTGTGGGACCTCGGTCTTTACGATCAGTCCCAGAGAACATGAAGGATCCATCACTTGTTCATCAGGGATGCTCACAGACCCTTTTTTTTTTTATAAAGGTTCTGACCTGCAGCTAAAATTATAAACTGTCCTGATCACATATTCTAGTCTTTCCAAAGTCTTCACAAGAAAACATTCCAGCATCGACTCCACACAGTGAGCAAAACCACAAAAGGAATTGTCAAAAAGTTGAGGTGTCACCCTAAAACACGAAAGGCTATCAACCAATAAGAGCTTCTCATGGCGACCTGTGAGTTTTGCATTTCATCACACTGTTGTGAGGTCACAGCGGCAGATGATTCACAATAACGAGCCTCGGGGTAGCTATGTGTGTGCGTTCCCACAGTCGGCGTGCGAATTAAATGCTCCCTCATAACGAACGACATCATGATAGAAAAGTGAAAAGCCCAAAAGAACATCTCTGCAATAATCATCATTAATCAGCACTTGGATCTGATCCTGGATCTGGATCAGATGGATTTTGAAAAACTTGAGAAATAAACCTTTAGTGTGCAAATAAATTTTACATCTTTTACTTCAGCGGATGAAAAGGATTCAACTTTATTTATCCTGAAGGAAATGATCTTATTCTGAAAACTGGGAGTGAAAAATAAAGTCAGTACTTAGTAGTAGTATATTTTGGTTTCCAGCCATGATGTGATTGGGTGTTGTGCCAACCCTTAGCCCCACCCCTTTCAGCAGCCATATCAGTCAGTCAAAAGAGAATCTAGTAGTTTCTGTTCAGTTTGATTTTTAAACTATTTCATAGATTCTCTCCAACTTTAAGCCAAATATGAGACAAGTCATTGATCACAAAGTGATTTATTATTATTATTTTTTTTTGTGGAGAGAAAAGTGCAACAGGATCTTCACACAGTTCCTCTGCATCACGTGTTCTGGGTTCTAATTGAATTGAATACCTTTATTGTCAATGAACTGATTTCAGAACCATGAAATTAGGGCTGCAACTCCAGCAGGTAAACATGAAAAAAGTTACATAATAAAATACACTTACAATAAATTAAAATACATAAGTATAAAGTGCAGTGCGACCAGGTAAACATAAAAAGGAAGGGGGGGTTATTGTCAATGATTGTTTAGTGCAGTTATGGTATTGATCTAAATCAAGGCCAAAAGTTTTGTAATCTGAAAATAAAAAAGATTGAAAAAATAGATTTTGAAACTGAAAATTAAAGTGTTGTTCTTGAATTTTATAATAATTTAAAAAGTATTATCAAAATAAAAATAAGTGTAAGATATATATTTTTCAGTTTAAATACATTTTTGATTCAGCTCTAATTTTTTTTGATCAAATTTATTTTCATTCATAATTCTTTTTTTCACCTTCAGATCTTATTTTTTCAGTTTCAAACTTTTGGCCCCGTTCTGGTGTGGCTTCGATTAAGAGGGGCGTGGAATTGTGAGTGACAGCAGAGCAATCAATCCTCACATGATGTTGCTTTCAGGAAACGTGGGTACTTTGATAGATAATGACTTAACACTTTCTCTCCACTGTGTTGTCTTGATACCTGTAAATAAAGTCATGTTAAGGACAAAGGTGTGTATTACAAGTAATTCTAGACCACTGTTGGTCATTTTTTATGTTTAAAAACTGGAAAATATGCAAGATTGTAAAGTTTAACACCTATACCTAAAAAACTGATGTGTCCCAAATGCACACAAGACTGTGAACGCAGCACAGCATCGCCGCATGGAGATGAGGCAGGTCGCTCATTTTACAGGCTGCAGTGGAGTGTTACGAGCTTTCTAAGTGACACACACAGAGACCTGGCTCAGCAGAGCTGAAGGAAGCTTTAATATGGACAGAACCAAGCAGACCGCCCAGAAATCCAAATCCAAAGCCGCTGCTGTCTCTGGTCCTCAGAATTTTCTCTATAAACACATCTGCCTTGGATCTTGGACACATTACAAACTTTCACGTCCTTCACTGCTGAGTGTCAGAAAACACTGTACTGTTTGTTTTTGTATTATTACGTACAGCAATTTGCATAATCTCTCCTGGATGTTTACATCTCTATTTTTAATTATTATTACGGATGCACCAATACCACTTTTTTCCAGACTGAGTACAAGCACTGATACAAATAATGATACCATGACAGTTTTATGATGACTTTAAAAAGCATGTTTTATCCATCAGTTGATCCTTACTTTTTGACTGTAACTGCTACCAGTACAATTAGCTTTTTTTATTTACAAACATTTCACTTAAATCATGCAAATTCACTTTTTGACTCCAACAAATTGTCCTTTGAAAATGTGAGGGACACATTCTTTTTGATGAAAAGAAGCTTCTCTGCATCATTTCTGTTTTTATCGACAATGTGTGACACTAAGCTAAACAGCCTTTCACTCTCCACACTATTTTTTAAACTTGTAATTAATTATGTATACATAACATACACAAATACATACTATATATATATATATATATATATATATATCCCCATCAAAACCTGGAACATGTAAATATTGGAGGAGCACAGCGTCGCATGCACATGCACACGGTGTTGCCCGGCATCTCCACAACACACAGAGGCAAAACGGAGTAATTTTAACATTTTAGTTTTTCTTTGTGGATCATGGGATAATTTCATCATGTTCACACAGAATCACCCGTTGCCTGTGCTAAATGAGACATTAATGAATGAGGTGCGCAGTGACTCTATGAACCTGAGGTGCAAATTGCAGCTCATGGAGTTATAGCAGATCGGCTCCGAATGCAGCACCACAGACATTCCGCAAACAAATTACACCTGTAGCGGACCTTAACACCCACACCAGGGGCTGAAACTCACCAACCTGATGGACGACCTCCACTGCTGAATCCATGATCTGAGTTCTGGCGGAGGAACTGGTGCAAAGTCACGGAGGAACTTTTTTATCAGCCACATGAGGAATTAAAGTATTTTCAGATGTTGTTTTCCAAAGTCAGGAGGCTGTATGTGAATAATTTTTGTTCAGGATCATGTGATGATGAATTCCACGAACAGGTAAGACTTTATTAGTTACTCTGTGTGTGAATTTATTCTGCATGAGAACTTTCAGCCAATCAGTGGACAGCATTGATGGACATATTTTGACTTATGAGCAAATTACATGAAAACCTGTAAAAATCCATAAATTAGCCGCATCATTGTTTAAGCTGCAGTTTTCAAAATGTATGAAAAAGTAGCAGCTTATAGTCTGGAAATTACAAAGTGTGAAAATTCCACATTGAGAGGTTGACATCACACTGCTGTAAAGGGGTATCAGGTCACGGAGTATTGGAGAAGTTTTATGATTACAAATACGAGTAAATGAATACAGGATCGGGCTGATACCCGATACTGGTATCGGGATCAGTGCATCCCTAATTACTATTAGTATTTTTATTGCTACTTGCACTGTGGGCCTCAGGGAGTACTGCAGTATCAATCCTATGTATGTCCAGTACACATGGCATTGACAATAAAACTGAATTTGACTTAAGAAGGAATTGACACCCCAACTTGACTGGTCCCCTTGTGGTTAAACTCAGTATTGCAGCCAGTGTATTGCAGTGATTTTAGTTTTATGTTACTGGCATTTTTAATTTATTGTTACTGTGGGGCACTGTGATTTTATCTTGAAAGGTTCAATACAAATAAAGTTTACTTACTTACAGTGGCTCCTTATGTTTAATGAAATGGTTTACGAGTCACTATAGCTGGATACTGAGTTACCAGGCACAGTTCCGCTAATCCGCCAATTAATGAAGCTAACTTTTTGTTAGCAGATTAGCTTTTCAGCTAACTTTAAAAACCATCAGTGGACCAATTAGCTTCCGCTAAATTTTGTTCCGTTAACTTTCAGTTTGCTAACATTTTTTGCTATCATAATGAGTAAAGCTTAATGGCCAGAAACATAAACCCTAAAATCATACGTTACTTCCTGTCTATTGTGTGTTTTGCAACAGTCAGGCCGCTGTAAATCTAAAATGCAGTTTTGTGAGAATGTCTCAATTTGTGTAAGTGAGCAAAGCGAATGTGTGAGCCACAAATACATTTATTTGTAAAAAACAGATTTTTACAAATAAATGTGCATTTGTAAATATGTCCTTTTCATCTGTTTTAAAAAAAGCCATTTGCAAAACCAAAAATTCTGTTTGTCAAGTGTGATTCAGCATTTGTGGATCACCGATTACTTTTCACCGTAATTCATTTTGTTTATAAATGAAAGAGTGAAACGTGCCTTGCGTTTGATGTTTTCTGCCACTGTATTGTTGTGTGTGAAAAGTGACATTTCTTTGCAGCAGCTGGCAGAATGCATAAAGACAACAGCTCTGGCTCATTGTTCGTTTTGGATTTCTGATCGTCTTTGAATTTACTCAGAAGTCCGTGCGGTGCTTAAATTCAAAACTGGCTTATCAGTAGCTGCCAGTGTACCGAGTCAATACTAAAAGTTAGCGGTTAGCTGTAATGTCCGCAATTTTTTTTTTAGCAAATTACTGGCTTAGCGGTATAAAAGTTAACTTTTCAGTTAGCGGATTAGCGGTTATCGAAGCTAACTTTTCGGTTAGCTGTGCCCACCACTGCCAGAGACTAACCCTGACTAACTGTGGTCTCCTCTGCAGTGTTGTCCTGGTGAACTTTGGGGAGGAGGGCACTGTCTCGGTCAGGGTGGTGATGGGCCACGCCGTGGAGGAGGTGGAGGTGCTGCAGCAGGCGGACATGGAGACAACAGCGCGCCTTTCTGCGGTGCTCCTCCTTCCAGACAGCAGCAGGTTCAGTGTGGGAGAGCTGCAGAGGCGGAAGGAGTGCGTCAGGCGGTGGCTGGAGAAGAACAGAGTGCCCGTAGAGAACGATTATGGCAGCGAGGCACTGAAAGTAGGCGGCACTTTAACAGTCATGCCCCCATATGGACCCGATGACTGCCAAGGCTCCAATGAGATCATCCTTTCCAGGGTCCAAAAACTGTTGCTTATGAACCCTGCAACCCTGGATGGACCTGGAGATGGTTCAGAGTGAAGCCTGAAGACCAGAACTGAAAAGTCTAAAACTGTCAACATGCAATAATCTGAATCAAGCAACTAAAAATGGTTCTGGTGTCTTTGGGACGAAGGCATTTTAGGTCTTCATAGATCTGCATTTTGAGTTTTGTCAATAAAACTACAGCAAACAGTTTGAACCTGGAAACATTTTTTTTTTAGTTTACACACAAGTTCAAAAAAGAGCTTTGAGGTTCAGAGTACAAATAGTTTTATTCCCTTATCTGGTTCGGTTCTTGTGAGCACAACAATCAACATGTCCATCTGAATAAAGTACCTCTTTGGTTGTGGCCGGGTACCTGAAGCCTACTGGCACCTGCTCAAAGTTCAGTCGACAGCAGTCTCTCACCCACCACAGCTTGGATTCATCCTTCACGACCAGTCAGATCCCACTTCACAGATTGAGAAACCAGTTTGTTGAATCAGATGTTCTTCTCTCCATCCTCACTGGGCGCAGATGTCCTGGCTGATCTATCAAAGTATAAAGCTCATTATTTTGTCTCATTCTGATCCAGCACTGGGGGTGTGTCCAACAAGGGGGCCTGGCTTAGCGACGCCCTCTTGTAAGTTTTAGGAGGCAGTCTGGGGACTCCAGGGCGGGGAGGAACAGGAGGCCCATCTGAAGGCAGGAGGGGGAGTGGCGGGGAAGGCACGGGCATCTTCCGTGAGCCTGGGGAAGGGCTCGGGACAACAGCCTCCAGGGGAGGAGGGGGAGAAGAAGAGGTGGTAACGCTGGAGTTGATAGTAGACGGAAAGAAGGCCTGGGATAGGAGGTCGCAGCAGGGCCGGCCCTGCGGCGGTGGGAGGAGGTGCAGCGGGGAGCCAAGTGGTTCACGCGGGGGCAGAGACGGAGGACTGTCCGGAGGAGACAAAGAAGATAGTGAGGAAGTATAACGAGGTGGGAGGAGTTTACAGGTGGGCTGACGGGGAGGAACGGCGGGGGGGCTATCCAGCTTTGACGTCATCTGCAGAGGACAGAAAGATGTCAGTGCAGAGGACATGCCCCCTCAACACCTCATTTTCAAACTAAACATAAGCCAGGCCTCGAGTGGATTTAGTCCAGTGTCTCATCAGGTCTGGAAAATTACCTTGCTTGGCGAAGATTCTGCTGGTGCCGATTCTGGTCGTCTTCGGGGGGGCACAGGAGGGGGGATTGGGGTGTCCTCTGAACTTCGACTGAAAGTCACCATGGACGACACAGAGGACGACCCTGAGACAGTGAAGACACAGACTGCTGTGACATGAACACAAACCAACTCTGTAAGGACCACAGTCCAGGTCAGACCCCACCAGCCCCCCGATCCCTTTCTAACACACAACCATCTCTCCTGGACCTGTGCACGTTCAACTCTGAAACTCTGGCCTTAACCAAAAGACCTTTGGACCTTTTCATTTGATTTAGATTCACAGAATTCAAACTGCGCCGTCTTACCCAATGTCCTTCAGGTCTGTTTATCAAACTGCAGAGTCACGACTAAAACTAACCTCGAGCCCCACGTGCACAAGCCCAGTTTTCACGCCTATCTTTAGCCATGAGTGGATGTAGACATGTTGCAGGCAGTGACAAAAACATGCAAAGAAGAAACATAAAACTGAGATCATCCTCAAAGAAGAGAAAAGAAAATCTGTTTTCTTTGTAAGTCTGCTGTGGAATCATTAAGGAGAAAAAATTTGTTTGTATAAATTAATTTTTTGTGGGAGCTCAAAAGCACTGACAGTTTGCTTTATTCATGCTATATAACGTACAAACTAAAGCTTGAAAATTAGCAGTGGAGGCCGTGTTGAATTCATCAGGACCTTTGACCTGTTGTTCAGGTTGGGTTGGGGCACCATTAAGCTTTAGTTTGTATACTGTTATATAGCAGAAAACGGCAAACTTTCAATGCTTCTGAGTTACCTCTAAAAATGTATTTATACAAACATTTTACACAGCATGTTTTTTTTTTTTTTTCCAATCAACTGGAACCTATTCAGGGGTCAGAGGATTAAATTTCAAAACTTTAGAAACCACCCCACTACCCAATCTAGAGCCCATGGATCCCCACGGGCAACGCGCTAGTGATTACTGAATTAATGTGATTTCTACTAATATACTCATGACCCCCAGTGGTCCATGGACCATGCTTTGAGAAATGCTGAGTGACAAAGAATATTGGCCATTCTTTAAAAATTTAAAGTGGGATGTTTTTTGGTTTGTTTTGGTGACTGGTGTCAAAGAATCAGGTGACATTGACAAAAAAAGCGACAGCTGCTGATTGATAAATTACAATGATCAATATGGTGTTCAGTGAAGTGGGCGGACCTTAGAGGGTCTTATGAAATCTCTGCAGACAGATTCACTGAACTGTTTCTTCATCAACACGTTCATGTGTTCATTGTCTAAAGAAAAATGGCTGGAAAAGTAAGAAATAATACTTAAATGTAGTTTTTCTGATTCCTTCCAGCCTCTGAAAATACACTCAACAAAAATATAAACGCAACACTTTTGGTTTTGCTCCCATTTTGTATGAGATGAACTCAAAGATCTAAAACTTTTTCCACATACACAATATCACCATTTCCCTCAAATATTGTTCACAAACCATTTTAAATCTGTGATAGTGAGCACTTCTCCTTTGCTGAGATAATCCATCCCACCTCACAGGTGTGCCATATCAAGATGCTGATTAGACACCATGATTAGTGCACAGGTGTGCCTTAGACTGTCCACAATAAAAGGCCACTCTGAAAGGTGCAGTTTTGTTTTATTGGGGGGGATACCAGTCAGTATCTGGTGTGACCACCATTTGCCTCATGCAGTGCAACACATCTCCTTCGCATAGAGTTGATCAGGTTGTCAATTGTGGCCTGTGGAATGTTGGTCCACTCCTCTTCAATGGCTGTGCGAAGTTGCTGGATATTGGCAGGAACTGGTATACGCCGGTCCAGAGCATCCCAAACATGCTCAATGGGTGACATGTCCGGTGAGTATGCCGACCATGCAAGAACGGGGACATTTTCAGCTTCCAAGAATTGTGTACAGATCCTTGCAACATGGGGCCGTGCATTATCCTGCTGCAACATGAGGTGATGTTCTTGGATATATGGCACAACAATGGGCCTCAGGATCTCGTCACAGTATCTCTGTGCATTCAAAATGCCATCAATAAAATGCACCTGTGTTCTTCGTCCATAACAGACGTCTGCCCATACCATAACCCCACCGCCACCATGGGCCACTCGATCCACAACATTGACATCAGAAAACCGCTCACCCACACGACGCCACACACGCTGTCTGCCATCTGCCCTGGACAGTGTGAACCAGGATTCATCCATGAAGAGAACACCTCTCCAACGTGTCAAACGCCAGCGAATGTGAGCATTTGCCCACTCAAGTCGGTTATGACGACGAACTGGAGTCAGGTCGAGACCCCGATGAGGACGACGAGCATGCAGATGAGCTTCCCTGAGACGGTTTCTGACAGTTTGTGCAGAAATTCTTTGGTTATGCAAACCGATTGTTTCAGCAGCTGTCCGAGTGGCTGGTCTCAGACGATCTTGGAGATGAACATGCTGGATGTGGAGGTCCTGGGCTGGTGTGGTTACACGTGGTCTGCGGTTGTGAGGCTGGTTGGATGTACTGCCAAATTCTCTGAAACGCCTTTGGAGACGGCTTATGGTAGAGAAATGAACATTCAATACACGAGCAACAGCTCTGGTTGACATTCCTGCTGTCAGCATGCCAACTGTACGCTCCCTCAAATCTTGCGACATCTGTGGCATTGTGCTGTGTGATAAAACTGCACCTTTCAGAGTGGCCTTTTATTGTGGGCAGTCTAAGGCACACCTGTGCACTAATCATGGTGTCTAATCAGCATCTTGATATGGCACACCTGTGAGGTGGGATGGATTATCTCAGCAAAGGAGAAGTGCTCACTATCACAGATTTAGACTGGTTTGTGAACAATATTTGAGGGAAATGGTGATATTGTGTATGTGGAAAAAGTTTTAGATCTTTCAGTTCATCTCATACAAAATGGGAGCAAAACCAAAAGTGTTACGTTTACATTTTTGTTGAGTGTAGATTGTGTGCAAAAGTGGCTGTAAACTGTAAATGGTGCATGTGATATTTCTTAAACATCAAGGAAACATTTGATTTTAACTCTGCTGTTGCGAACAGCGGCAAAGTGTTGTCCAAATACTTGTGGACCTGACTGTACACACCTGTAAATGCGCACACACACAGCATATAAACATGCTTTATTCTACCCCCCCCCGAAAAACCCCTCTGGTTTTCAATGTTTTTGTTGTTGCTATGGAAACAGGCATGTTTGACTGCGGGGCAGCTGATCAGTTCCAGTTTCCTGTAGTGGCAGAAAATGATCAGTTTGATTTCTCTTCAAATGAGCACCAGAGAAATGAACTCAAAGGCTCCAAACAGAGCCTAAAATTTCCTGGCAAGGAATCAGTGCGCCAGCAGAAACTCCCTTCTTTGTGAGGGGGCGGGGTTGACCCCGTTGCTAGGTATGACACAGTCCT